>NC_133770.1:100899846-100980352 GCF_003597395.2 Chelonoidis abingdonii | reverse complement strand
CCCCCCCCCCAATACAGTTTGTGCCTCCTACCCAGTTCCATTGACTCTTGCTGCTCTCTGCCAGCACAGATTTGGAGGGACTGAGCCTTTACACTATCAACATAAGCGCTGGCTACCCAAAACCATAGTTTTTATGCAGAGGCATTTAATGTAAAAGATATAATCACAACCCCCCTCCCTCATCAAATTTAAGAGGCTGAATACCCATGAAAAACCTGGTTTGTTCCTTGTTGGTTCATGTGACTGCCAGAAAGTTATTCTTGAGAGAGAGAGAGAGAGGATTTTATCATCTATTCCTGTATTTTTCATTAAGATTAGGTGGAAGAGACTGCAACTGAATGTTTGATATATAAGGAGAAAGAGAATACCGTGAGCTTCCTCTGGGTGCCATAGAATCAACTGGAAAACAAAATAGTAGTGTAGACAAACTTCTGTTTTTCCTTTCAGAGGAACTAGCCCCTATGTCAGCTTTGAAATACTTTGGAAAAATAAATAATTGCCTGCTCCTCAGTCCTAGGACCACTGGGATATGTGGAAGCTTTCAATTTTGTCAACATCTGGGAATCTGCGGTTTAATGATAGCCAGCTTCTTTGTCCTGATGGGATTTAATTTTCTTTCCAAGTATATTTTTTTAATAGTGTTTTAAAAAAAATATCTGTGCATAGTAAGATGACTGGTGGAGGAAGAGTCTGTCTCTGGTTCTCAAGAAAGTATGGTGCCACTGTGACCTGGTTTGAAGCACTGTGTCTGAGAGGATCTATTTCTGGAAAGTTGCTCCTCTGCCTGAAGTACGGAAACTTCAAGCAGATATTCTGATTAGTTAGAGCTTGAGCTGAAGTGGTGACCACTTGGTTCATACACTGGGCAAGCCTGCTCATTCTGACAATATGCTTCCTTCTAAAAGCAGAGATCTGCTGGGAGCTATGACACTCTCACTGATAGTCCCAAGAGTCAGACACTTGGAGGCCAAAAGTAGGATGTTCAGTGAAGGGTCCTCAGCTCTGGAATTTTCTTCTCTCTCTGCTCTAGCAGGAGCCTGAGTTTGTTGACCTTCAGGGGAAAAAATCTATCTATTCACAAAGGATTTTGCTGGCTGGGATGCTGTGAGGGGACACTGAGTTTGATTTTTGTATAGTGAGTTTGTATATGGAGTTTTTGGCGTGTGTCAGCTAATGTTCGTTTTATAGCTGCTGACATTCACCAACTGGTGACCAGAAAGAAAATGCACATGAGAAAATAGATGTAACAGCCACATCTTCCCCTTCCAGGGCTTTGATGTGAGGCAGTATAGCCTCATGCACATCTCCACCTTCAAGGCCAAATTCAGAAATGTGTCTTGGTGCAGCCACTGTATGAATTTGTCCCTAGAAGTGGGCTTGTGATACTACGTGTAACTGTGTGAGTTGTGGAATGTGAACAGAGAGAGCAGTAAGATTGTAAAATGGGTTCTGTACCTTTTAGCAGGGTTGGAATGACTGAGCTCGCACTAGGTTTGCCAGTGCTATCACACAATTGTGTTTTTAAAAAAAATAAGCTGTTATAGCCAAGCCCTTTATTATACACAACAGTATGGCATTGAGTGTACCTCTTCTGTTTATGGATAGGTCTTAGGATTCTGACTTTGTTATTAATATTAGTCGGAGGACACCAGTATGAAAGGCTTGAAGCATAAATATATCTGGCATTGGATGGCTTGAAAACCTCAAACCACCCTACTGGAACAGATTAAAAAAACTGTATGCACTGATTGCTTAAAAGATGGCTCTGAGCTTGCAGTGTGACGCCATGTGTTTTTTCTTGCATCGAGAGATTTGGTCACTGTCTTAGATTCTCATGTGGCAGGGGGTATGCAGGAGAGAAGGATAATAACAACGAGTGTCTCATTTTTACTGAAAAATAGTAAACTCAGATATTTGATGGTAGGATTTAAGCTCAACTTCTGAATTCACATATATCAGGTGAAAAATATGCTGAGCATGATAAGGAGGAAGAATTTGGCTGTTTACATACGTAGATTTTCTTGAGTTACTAAATGCTCAGAGTTGTATGTCTTTTTGGCTGACCCCAGTGCAAGCTCCTTGTAACCCACTGAAACCAGATTTCTTCCTTTCTCCTTTAATGAGGAGAACCTGCCAGTCAAACCATAAATAATTCTCCAGAATTTTGCTATTGGAAAAAACAGTATTTCCTCAAACCACCACCAGGGAGGCTTGCTTCCTTCTTAGCCCACTGGAAAAAAAGTAATTGTCATTTTATTCAAGAACACTATCTTTTGTCCACAGATGTACTTTGAACTTGATTCCTGAGGAACAGAAAGTTTTATCAGGTTTAATATATGTGTCTTTTGAGCCACATTCTTTTCATATTTCAAATGATGTTGCCTTCCCATTTGGCACAATCAGTCCTGTTAGCACGTTTGGTGTTTCTGATGTCCAAATGGGACCTCATCTAAGATTAAAAAAATGAAGACGACATACTAATTCTTCATGTGGGATTTGGCACCTTCATCTACCAGTAATGTATATACTTAATGTACAGCAAGGGATGATGGCCAGGTTAGAAGAGCATCTTGCATTCAAACCTGTTTTACATTTTTAAGCATGAAAATATATTGATCTGGAATTCTTGCAATCTAAGCTAGATTTGTGCAATTCAGGTCTGAATAGTACTCACTAGGATAAGGAAAAGTGGGATGCAGGACCCAGTGTGCCAGTGAGAAATGCTATGGGTCAGTTGTATGAAGGAGTATGACTCTATTGGTGTCTTAACTTGTGGTTGGTTGGTTGGTTGTTTTTAAACTAACAAAAGCGGTAGATGGTCTCTTTGTTGACTCAGAGTAGTTCACATTGCAGGCACAGACACTTTAAAATAGTAGCTCTCTTTTTGGTATGTTGTTCATGGAAACACTTTTTTCATTTTCATCAAAGCTAAGAAAAAAAGCCTTTCTGGCATGAAATAAAAGAGAATTCTCTAATAAGCAGCTAATAATCCCTGAAAGAATATTAATAAAGAAGTGGTCCTCCTGTGGAGCAGAAGGGACCACTTGGTCAGGTTACTCCTCTTAAAAAATGATGCCACATTTCTTTATTTGAAGTATATTATTTTTGCTAGTGAGTCATAAGCTCCTATAGAGTTTAAACAGTAAAAATCCTGTTATTTCAGGTGGTTGAGTAATGCTTAGTTTATGTACAATTCTGCCACTCGCAGAAAAAACAAAGGAAAGGAGAAGAGAAAAGTATATACTAGTTTTATGCAGTCCTTTCCTGATGAGTTTATATTTTTGTTTGCATATACTGTATCTAGCATGGGCATTTTTGTTAGTTGTAGTAGCAAAACCTTCCTAGAGAAATGCACCTTCTTACAAAAGAAAAAAAAAATTCCGAATCTCCTCAGATCTGAAACAAGCCAATAGAACCTTATGGAGACAGGCTTACAGGATGAACTGTTTGGAAGCTAAGAAGAATATTTAAAGGCTATGTAAATAAACAGAACATAAATGCAGAAAACCCACGGTAAATAGATGCTAACTCTCAGCTGACTCCATAGCAAACTAATGAGGTATCTCTGTGCCATACAAAGAACAGACACTGGTGATAGCTTGCCCATCTAGTCTTCAGTTGAATTGCAATCTCTACCAAATCCTGCTCTCCGCTAGAATGGGTTCAACTTCTGTTTGTGTTAGGATTTTGACTGCCATTGGAGCCACACCTGTATAAGCGATTGCAGGCTTTGGCCCTACACATTTGAATTAAACCAGAAGTCTATGTTCTGTAATAGATGGCAGAACTTCTGAAAGGTGTTCTTTAGTACAGTGGTAGTTCACATTACAGACAGATAGTTCAGACCTTTCTGCTGCGAATCAAGAGCTGAACCAATCTCGTCACATGATTTCCTAAAGAGGATGCCCACATAAATGATTGGTTCTGGTACAATTTGCCTTTTAGTGTTCCTTAGTGTTACAAAGAAGCTTACGCCCTCATGCCCACACTCATACATTTGCACACACTTCATGCGTAGAAGGAAACAATATAATGGCCCCCTCTTTGTGCAAAGAATGGTGTAATCCTTTACAGGGTGCAGGGAGGGAAGAAAGGGCAGAAGATCAAATTGCTTTCAAATGAAAGGTTGTGTAATACATGCATATTAGTTATTGGTTAATAATGATTCTCCTCATTGCGAATAAAGAGCTATAAAGCAAGAAGGGACAGGTACTAGTAGACAAATTTAAGGCTGTTTCTTTTTCCCAGGTGATTCAGTCTTAGAATGATATTCTTGCCATATATTCAAATAACCAGAACTCTGCTGTAAAACTTAAAGGGATACAGTCAAATTTGTTAGGGCTACACATTAATCTACTGTTCCTTGAATGCTGCTTCATATTGACTCTCTTATCTTCCCTGACACTGGTTTGCTTACAATGTGGAAGCTAAATCAGCTTTTTTTTTTTTTTATTAATTAGTTAAAAATATGCATTCCTGGAGCAGGAACTTAAAAAAAACATTTGGCTTCTGCTTGGCAGAGGATTAAATGTACCGCCCAGCAGCCAAGGAGGGGATTCAGGCCGACTAACCATGTTCATTGACAATACCTAGTGCAGGGGTGGGCAACCTATGGCACGTGTGCCGAAGGCGACACGCAAGCTGATTTTCAGTGGCACTCACACTGCCTGGGTCCTGGGCACCAATCTGGAGGGCTCTACGTTTTAATTTAATTTTAAAGGAAGCTTCTTAAACATTTTTAAAACCTTATTTATTTTACATACAACAATAGTTTAGTTATATATTATAGACTTATAGAAGGAGACCTTCTAAAAACGTTAAAATGTATTACTGGCATGCAAAACCTTAAATTAGACTGAATAAATGAAGACTCAGCACACCACTTCTGAAAGGTTGCCGACCCCTGACCTAGTGACCACTCCAGCATCATCCTGTTGGATAGAGTGTGGGGTCTGGACTGTATAGTGGTGTGCTGATGCTATACTTGCTTAGGGGTTCTTTCATTTCAGACTCTGATTATAAGGCATCCAATTCATCTTTTCAGTTCAATGAAAGCTAAAATGTTGAAGAAATTGATGTTTCTCAGGGCCCACACATGCACACCTGGACAAGTTCTTTTACTCACCAGGGTCAACTGTATTGTTTACAAGCCAGGGCTGGAAATCATAAAATAATACCTGCCAGCTGGGTCAACTCCCCATGTACAGGAGGACGTTTTGAGGGAACATCATACATTAAGTCCTTAGTACCTTACCACAGAGAAGAATGCTACATTAAACCATAGACTATGCTAATAGGCTGTTAAAATGGAGGCTTCCAGGCTTCATTGTTCTTGCCACTATATACTACAGACTATATTCTGTTCTACACAAGCAATTCCTTTGTAAGGGATAGTGTAAGCCAGAGGTCAGCAGCCTTTCAGAAGTGGTGTGCCAAGTTTTCATTTATTCACTCTAATTTAAGGTTTGCCTTGCCAGTAATACATTTTAACGTTTTTAGAAGGTCTCCTCGAAGTCTATAATATATAACTAAACTATTGTTGTATGTAAAGTAAACATGGTTTTTAAAATATGTAAGAAGCTTCATTTAAAATTAAATTAAAATGCAGAGCCCCCCGGACCGATGGCCAGGATAAGGAGGTATAAAGGGGATGGAGGTGTAAGTTATACACTGAAATGCATGTAAGCCGGTAGGAAATCTAAGTTGATATTACATATGCATTGGAGAGGCCAGAAGATGGTATAAATTATATCCAACTTATACTCCCTTTAGACTCACCTCTGTATTTGGCTCCAAGTAAACTAAAAAGTCACACATGCTGCTTGATAGTGAAGGGAAATCTGATTAATGTACCTAATGCCAATTCATCTTACATAGATTTCCTGTAGTATGTACATTAATTCTGTCTAGCAATATCAATAAGATCTTGGGCAATACCTGGAATGTAAATCACCTGTCCCTTGCTCAGTTAATTCCTAACATTTGATTAATGAATAGATAGAATTTATTCATTCAGGACAATTATTTCCATTTATTCCTTTGCCCCTTTTTGGACCTCAGCTACCAAATCCCCACCACTGCCTTGGACATTGGCCAGTGATCCCAGAGTGCAATGGTAAATACAGGTGGGAAAATGAGCTCTGCTATAACTTTAAGCCAGTTATATGATCCTACCTTTTTCATTTCCCAAAATGTAAAAATCAGAGTTATAGGGGGGATGCAGTGCAAAATGAAGAGTCCATCCAGTGAGTGGGTGGCTGGGGGTCCTCCAAACGTATAATAGTTTTGCTGCTGGTGGTTTTAATTTTTCTATTTATACCCAAGAAACTGATTCAGTATCCTTACAAATTTGATTTTGAGCTATTGAACACTAGTAGACAGCTGACTGGCCTCCATACGGAAACTCTGGCCAACTATTGCTTCCCCTGCACCCTTTACCACTCAATTTTATATCATTCAGTTCATCAACTTCAATTTTCTAACTTCTCAGGGCAATTCATATCGGAACTGAACATTTTGACTGCACAGCTCAGTAATTCTGTGGTTTTGGACTCAGACTGGGAGGATATGGTTTGTTATAATCTATGGTAACTCTGGTTTCAGACAATTGTTAAACCCAGGCAGGCTTCGTCTTGTCTTGGCTTACCTCACACCTTTCCAGTTAGGGTAAGGATTCAGGCATTCTATCATGTGGTTGTCATGCAATCTAATTTTACTAATGTGATGCATTGGGGGGCTGCCAAACTAATGTACAAGAAGGAATGTATCTCTCAAAGCCACAGGAGTGATTGGGGGAAAATGTCTATAAAGCTGGTAGTTTGTTCAGTAAAGACTGAATAAAATTCTTTCAGAGACCCTGGAGTTGATCTGCATTTATGAATTTTTATTTGATTCAACTGCAAGTAAATTAGAGCAATT
Source organism: Chelonoidis abingdonii (assembly GCF_003597395.2). Taxonomy (NCBI): domain Eukaryota; kingdom Metazoa; phylum Chordata; order Testudines; family Testudinidae; genus Chelonoidis; species Chelonoidis abingdonii. Next base: position 100,973,434 of record NC_133770.1, on the reverse strand, counting down.
TAACAAGCTGAGGACTGTGTTGATGAACACAAACTGAACGATAGGGGAAAACCCTAGAGTTTATACAATTACTATCTATTGTTGTATAATTGTGATAATTAATCTTTATTTAAAAAAAAACCAAAACCCTACTATAAGTACACCGTTGGCATTACAACAATGGACATGATTCATTCCAGGGCAATTGCTAGTGTCCAGTGCCCTGCAGACAGACAGCATAACCTGAGAAGTGCGTGGCCTTGTTTAGAAATAGTGGTGTGGCTAAGGGGTCTTGAAAATGTGCTGCCTTACATAGGGGCCTCTGCCAGCTGATAGAACCCATCATGGAAAATAAAGTGACTCGGTCTGCACAAAGAGGTTCATCCGCACAGAGTCATTCACTGGGTCAGAGTCTTAAACTACTCTCTTCTCCACCAGTATTGCTATTTTCTTTCCCAAAGGATTCCTTACGGACTGCGGGGGAACTGGTGCAGAGAGACAGTATTTTCACCGCTCTTTGCCAGCAAGAATGAGTCTGGCTCATTTTTTCCCTAACGCTGTTCCTAATAAAACCATCAAATATTAAAATGAAAGTTCACTTTTTTCTACATCTGCGATCCATATATTTTACTTTTTGATTCACTCAGTTTGAGGAATGAAATAGAACAGTCACTTTCACTTTGGTTTATATTGAATTTAACTGTTTGTTGTTCATCCACTAACTTTTTGTTTAACACAACACTAGCACCTAGACTATATTTTGTAGCATGGAATCTAGGCATGGGTTGGCAGTGGAGCTGATGCTGGTTGCTGAGGAGGTTAGGCAGAGGCAACACATAACACTTGAGAGTGAGGGGGCACAATTTAAAGGTTCTGAGGGACCAGTGACCACCCCAGAGAGGTTTTCAATCTGTGGGATACACCCCTTAGGGGAGCACGGATGAATGTTTTCGGGAGGCTGAACGGCAATGCCAGGTGGTTTGGGCTGGTGATGCTAGGCAGCTTGGGCTGATCCCATGCAACAGGGCTGGAGAAGGCGTGCCATCTCCACCCCCTGACTCACCCTTGTGGGCCATCTATCCAATCTGGGTTGTGGTTGAGACGCAACCAAAAATCACGGGGGGGGGAGCACATGACCTCATGTGACTTCCCCAGATTTCATGTCTGAGGTGTGGTATTTCCAGTGAACAGTTAATTGGAGAAAGAGTTAAAACGCAATGGGGCACAAGGCACAACATAGTAATGAAGTGCACGGAAAGGTTCTCTCTGCCATTAGTGGCCTAATTTGCAACCATAAATCTTTAGTATACTAAACACCGAATTTCTAGATCACAAATAGCTCATAGTCAATGGGCAATAGAAGTGTAAAAAAGAGCCTTACTTCCTCAGTTTTCTAGATGATGATGATATCAAATGCTGCAAGGGAAAACAGAAACAGGGAGAGGCAAAGTCCCCAAGGTGGTATAGCGGATCCATGGTAGACCTGAAATAGAATCCAGGTCTCCCCAGTCCCCAGTGGCTAGCCCATGCTGTGTCTGTATGCAGTCTCTCATACTTCTAGATGATGGTGCAATGCTTCATATACTGCAGTTACAAATTGCACATTGAGAGGGTGTGGACAGAAGTATCCTCTATTGGAAAACATGTCGAAACAGAATATTTGCACAAGGCCTAAATCAGGTCATTTAAACCTACTGTCAATAACACTTGCTAGAAAGAACAATCGTGATCTCAAAAGCATGTGAGGAACAAACGGCACGGGAGCGGGGGTTGTGAATCTTACTTTTTCTTGTGTTGTTTCAAATGCAAAAAACTCAAACTAGGACACATTCTGACATTAGATGAAGAGCCATAAGTTTGCATAGACAAATACACTGTTATTGTCATCAAGTGTCAATTTCTCTGTGGTAAACCTTATCCTAACTGATGCAACACTTCCAAGAGTTTCCCTTTGTCTCTTCTCAGTAGGCGTGACTTTATTTAATTTGTTCATCAGACTGTGGTCCATCTTTTATTTATTTATTTTTACTGCGTTTGGAATGAGTAGTCAGCAAGCAGCATATTGTGTGTTCATTTTCCGTGACTCCTCTCGATAGCTCATATATTAAAAGAGAATAGGAAACTCTTTTTAAAAATATACCTCTATCTGGAGATATTGAGGAGTAAAGAGAAAATGAGCATACAATATGGTACAAAGCAGCCTAGCCTCGTGAACTGGAGCTGAGGAGACATGAGTTGTATTCCCCGGACTGCCACTGACTGACTCACTGTCTGATCTGGAGCAAGTCTCTTTCCCTCCCACCATTTGGCAAAATTGTCTTTTGGACTGTAAGGTCTTTGAGGCTCATAAATTATCATTTATTATATGTCTATAGCCTTGCACAACAGGGCCCTGCGTGGTTGTGGCATTTTGGCACTACTGCAATATAAATGTTTACTAATAATACTTAATTCTTTTATACAATTTTATATTTTAATTTATACTGCTCTTTTTTTTGTTGTTGTTGCTTCTCTCACACTCTCCAGTCAAGAAAAAAAGACTAGAAAGCAAGTTCTGACTGTGCTATCCCTTTAACACCTGTTGATGGTGTAAATCCAAACCATGATACGAACATGCAGGTCACTTTGAGATAGTTGTGCACATGTATTTCAGGGCAAAATTTGGTCCTAAATCTTGCTAGTAGTGATAATGGCAGTGGCAGGTACAAAAAGAACAGAAACATAACTGCCAAATAACTTGTTTTGACTAAAGCAGAACAAACCTAATGTGAAAGTCATTAAGGAAGCAGAATGGAAAATTCAGAAATAGTATCCTCTTACAGAGTAACTTTTTTTTCACTTGAAGGATAGCTTAGTCAAAATTCCAGACAGACCTTTGTTACTGAACTTGAAAGAGGGAGGTTTATTCTCCATTTCATCAGAATTTCATGAGTATAAAGTATATTCACATGTTGAGTCTAGCTTTTTTATACTACTCGGTGGGAAAAGGATTATTTTTGGTTGTAATTGACAAAATACAACCAAGCTGGTTTTAATTAAATGGGCTATAGTCTCTCAGGGCCCTATGCTAACCTCATTTTTGCAGATGTAAATTTGGAGCAATTCCACCAAAATCAATGGAGTTGTTCATGATTTGACATAGATGTCATTGAGAGCAGAATCTGGCCTAACAGCTCCATTGCAGAGAATATCATCTTAATGGTTCTTTTGTTAGAGGCATTCCACTTTGTTATGCAGACCTTAAAATTATGTTTGACCAAGAAATAAGGTGGGTCTAATTCAATTAGTTTGAGAAAAATGGACTTTCATAAGCACCGAATTATAGAGGCACTCTCAGAAAGGACAAAATGCAGGCCTTAGTCCTGCAAAAACTCACTTAACCTGCATGTGCTTAACTTTATGAATGTACACAAGTCCTTGCAAAATCTACAGGAAGAAATCACTCCAAATGCACTTTGCTTTCATTTTTCTATGCTTCTCTGCATGATTACTAAATTTAGCAGATGGGATTATTTTGTCCCCCTTGCAAGACAGCTTAATCCCACAGGCAAATCATAACTTTGTATTTATGCTCTCAGTCTTTGAAATCATACTCCAAAATCCGTGATGTCACATACTTGTCCAAACATCTTCAAGTAGGAAAATATGGGCTTGGAGAGAAAAAAAAATCATGATTTCATTACAAATTCAGCCCTTAGCTGCAATCCAGGCACAAGGATCTGTGATAAACTAGCAAAGAGGAGAGTAAAACTGATTTACATTTAATTCTGACATTATTTTAAAGTCCCTCTTTAAAGTTTTATCCTGAGTCCAGGCTGACCCAACTCTGAAGCTTTGAGTATGAAAGACAGTTTTATTTCCTCATTGTTTCAACCACTTTGGAAAGCAGACTTCGTAGAGGAGGATGATAGTGTTTATTGTACACAATAACATTATTACCATACAGTGTGGAAACACGGTGACTTACATAAACTCAGTTATGCAAGGTGCCCTCAATCTCCCACTATCACAGACCTGGGGGTGCTCACTACCTCCCAGGAACACAAGACTAAAACCATAATGTTTAGCATGAAAATAAGCCTGCACAAATGTCAATGACAGGCTAGAATTTATGAGCAGGATCCTACTTTCCTTGCATGCTGAAAACTCCCATAGACTCTGACAAAGGGACAGAAAGTTTAACGAAAAATCAGAAGTGGCTTGGCAGCACTGCCATGAATTTAACTGTTTCTGTCAACAGTATGAGCCTGTAAAACTCTTCTCAGTGCTGTACAGAGGTGAATGTACATAATGAATGAATGGCAAATTACAGTGATCGTGATATTCTGAGAAGGCAGGCAACAGATAAGAACTCCTTCCATGTAGCATATCGTATATTATTGTATGCAGAAACAATAGTTCATGCTGCTTTCCCCAGCTCCCCCAACCTACTTACCTGAGTCAATATTTGCATTGGCCTTCGGAATAAGTTATATTTTCTGATAAATATTTGGTTTGTTTGGAAAAAGCCCCATCAGGTTAATTTTAACAGCTAAATAGTGACAGGTAAGTAAGCAGAGCTTTACAAACAAGGTGTGCAGAAAGCCGTGTTGAATACTGTTATAAAGAACAGCACCAGATAATTGGTCACAATGTCTCACTGATACAGATATGACTGTTAGGCTTTTTATCATGTTTGCACTTGAAAATTAACTCAGTTTTAAGAGACCAGTCTCCCATCCTTCTCCAAAGGGGTGTGATCAGGTGATGGTTCAACAGGAAATTGTATTGTTTAAAGATCCCCATTTCTGAGCAAGAAGGAAATGAATCACAGATGGACTCTGTAGTCTGTCAGTCTTAATTACACCACTTTTAATCACGTAGAACATGTGTGACACTGGAGACACGCATCATCATTTTACCCAAGAACACACAATTGTAACTTTTAGTACTGGTCCTGCATTTAACTTCCTGTGTTGTGTCAGAACTATTTGTGTTTCAGAGCAATTTCAATATTACTGGTAAACAGGCCAGCAACTAAAAAGAAGGAGGGGTACAATTCCTAATTATTAATGGAATTTCATGTGTTTAATTGCTAATATTGGAAATTTACTACTGCATATATAATTTCTGGGTTTTCCAGTGGGTATCCCTCACTAAAACATACCACCGTTTTTTGATTTACACTGTCTTGGATCACACTTTTATATTAAAACTTCGTTTATAAATAGTTTATACAAGATTAATAAATTATTCATACAGGTTTTATTAAATGGTCAATCAGTTGTTGTAGGTTGTTAGAATACAATATGTTGCTTATAACCATGACTTATAGCCACCTATAACAGTGGATGTCAAACTTCTTTACTGGTGACCCCTTTCACATCACAAACCTCTGAGTGCAACCCCCCCCCCCCAAATTAAACGCACTGTTTAATATATTTAACACCATTATAAATGCTGGAAGCAAGCGGAATTTGGGGTGGAGGTTGACCTCCCCATGCAATGTGACCTCCCCGTGCAATGACCTCATGACCCCCTGAGGGGTCTTGACCCCCAGTTTCAGAACCCCTGATCTATAACATTGTCTATTGATAAGAACAGGGCAATGACCATATGGGCCAAAACAGTGGTCCATCTAACCCAGTATTCTGTCTTCTGACAATGGCCTGTGCCAGATACTTCACAGGGAATGAACAGAACTGGACAATTTTTTGACGGATCCATCCTCTGTTGTCCAGTCCCAGCTTCTGACAGTCAGAGGTTTATGAACATTTGGAGCATGGGGTTGCATGCCTAACTATATTGGCTAATCCTTCATTAATTTATCTAATTTTTTTTTTTAATCCAGTTATACTTGTGACCTTCACAACATCCCCTTGCAATGAGTTCTACTGGTGGACTCTGTATTGTGTGAAGAACAACTTCCTTATGTTACTGCCTATTAATTTCTTTACGAGACCCTGGTTCTTATGTTATGTGAAGGGGTAAATAATACTTACTTTCTCCACACCATTCATAATTTTGTAGATCTCTATCATTATGAGCTTGTAAGTATCAATAACACATTATACCCCTCTGTATCATGCGTATAACACCTATTATTCATTTAACCCTGTCTAAACAATTTACAAGTAGAACCTTAATATAAAGTGGGACCCGATTTTTGTAATGAAATATTATTGATATTTTGTCTCCAATACTGAAATTCTTTGCTATGTGCAAAACGTAAGCAACATTGTCTGATGGGGAAGACATTTTCCTAACCTGAATGCTTGGAGAATAAGGTACACGGAGCAGGTCAAACTAATATTCAGGTAATTCACACAACTCTAGGTAAGCGATTGTCCTTCAGGTTTTATTCTCCTGGGGCTCTGTCCAAAGTTTATTGAAGTCAATACCAGTCTTCATATTGACATCAGTATGCTTTGGCTCAGACGCTACTATATAAAAATGGACCGAGTTGGTGGAATCACATGCATGTATACAAGGACGTAATTTGGCCTAACATGTTTTTGTCATTAGGTCTATATAATAGCAGTTTCTCTTCCTCAGTCTTTGACACTTCACCCGATACTGACATTTATAGTTTGTAAAAGAGAATGTACTATTTATTAGTTGTTCATGTACAATAAATGTGATACCAAATGAAAAATTAAGATTTCATGTTTTTCCATTAAGGAGCCCTCTGCTGATGTGATGTGATTGGTTGATGGACACATTTTTAAAAAACCTGTGAGAGTTAACCATTTAGAAAAAGAGTTCAGAGTTTGCAACAACAAAAATTACCATATTTCTTCATAATAAAATATACTGAAATCCTTAAGATGCCTATGTTACTAGTCAAAGCAATATCAGTTTCTTGCTGTAACTCGTCTCCCTTTCTTCCTACCCACCTAACGTCAGTAATAATCTTTAGATATGTCTCAAACGAGACTGAAAGATCTTTGGGGGCAATGATACTGTCTTTTATCAGTCTGTAAGATGCTGTGCACATATATGGCACCTTTTAACAGTAAATAACTCCATTAATTCCAGATCTAAAATACTTCATGCTTTTTGCAAAATTTCTCTTTATTTCTCCCAGTCAGGGTGGTGGATTCATTATCATAGGCTCCATGCAAACATATGGGAAGATGCTGTCCATGTTCTGAAAAATTTACAATCTAAATAGCATCATGATTTATAGTATTGCAATGGATGAAGTACATATTATAAATTACTTAGAATATGAGGCCATGTGTTGAAAATTATTTATGAATATGCTATTATATTTAAGTACTAATAAATAATTATTGCAAATTCTAATTCAGACAGCTGTACTAGAGGAATATAAAAATACAACTTTTTTTTAAAAATTGTTACCCATTGAAAGAAGTGTTTCCTGTCAAAGTAAACATTTACCATGGTTGGATTTAGGGGATAGTATTCTGATGTGAATGATGACACAGTGTTGGTGTTTGTCTGTAGACATATGTAGTGGATTCTCAGTTCTGAAATAGTTCCAAACCAATTATTGATACATTGTGTTTTCAGAGTCAGAATTTTCTTCATGCAATTAGAATAACGTCATGCATTTGATCTGTAACTTTCATTAAGTTGTTTCTATAAATTAGAGTTGATGAAATGTGTTAATTGAAAATAAGGGAGGGACAAATGACACTGACCCTGTGGGAGACTCTTGCAAACCCATGTGTGGTAAGGAGTGTTACTTGTTATAGGGATTTGTGTATGAAGATGTAAGGACTCCAGGTGAAAGCAAGTAGTCAGTACCCCTGTATGGGTGACTTGCAGCCCAAAAAACAGTGCAAAAGGATCACGCAGCCTATTTCAGGCAAATCTGTGGACTGATCCAAAGATCCTTGAATGTACCTGAGGGTAAGACTCCCAGTCACTTCAGTGAGTTTTGGATTGGGTTCACTAATCTGTGGTGACATTGCTTTGTGAAATATCAAAATGAGTCTTCACAGCAAGAGATGAAGAATCAGGATTAGTTTATGGCTCCTGCTGTGCCCAGCACTGGGTTATTTTAGTGATCTAAACACTCTTTTCCCCCCTTCCGCCCCCCACCCCCCGCCTTGGGTAGTGCAGTCACCCTTAGGAGAAGCTGTGGCAGAAACCTTGGATAATTAAATGGGAATGTGCTAGCATAAAGAGCAGTCTCTGTCTTTTAGGCCTGATCTACACTGTGTGTTGGGGGGGGATGTCGATGTAAGATACACAACTTCAGCTATGGGAATTGTCTTGGTGACAATAAAGCATTAATTTTCTGGGTCCAACAGCACTCATCAAGGGTTGTAGTGGGGCTGTTGCAGTACAGCAGCACTCACAACTGTAGCCATGTGCACATATTCAGTGAAGTATTAACAGGATCAGTCACCAGGGTTCCAGAGGTTTTTGACAGTTAAATGGAGTAGAGTCTGCTTTATAATAACTGTGTGCTTACTGCTTAGGAAAATCTCAAGTGCAGTATTCTACTTTCATTTTTAATTGGGAACAAGTATTCTCTTTATCTGTAAATTGAGAATTTACAGTTGTTTTCTTCAGTCTAAGGGTATGTCCAGACTATCCGCTGTATCGGCGGGTAGTGATCGATTTTTCGGGGATCGATATATCATGTCTCATGTAGACACAATATATCAATCCCAGTACGCGCTCCCGTCGACTCCAGACTCCACTGGTGCAAGCGGCAGTAGCAGAGTCAACACGGGGAGCCGTGGACATCGATCCTGCACCGTGAGGACCCGAGGTAAATCGATCTAAGATAGTTGGACTTCTGCTACGCTATTCACTTAGCTGAAGTTGCGTGTCTTAGATCGATACCCCCCTCTAATGTAGATCAGCCCTAAGAAGCACGTTTGGGCTCCTGTAATTTTTTTTAACTCTTTACCCCCCTCTGTGTGTGTGTGTACTGTGATGGGGCAAGGCCAGATGGCTACAGTAAAGTACTGAGAAACAGGTATGTTAGCCCCAGGCTAAACAAATCCCTAGTACCCTGGTAACCAAATGGCAGTTGCTCGCAGGTTAATCAAGGACCTGAGACATTAAGATCTTTCATAGAAGGCAGTGGAGATAGCTACTTTATTAGTAATCACCTGCAGCCAATCAAGGCAGGCTAATCAGGGCACCTGGGTTTAAAAAGGAGCCTCACTCCAGTCAGGCATGGGAGGAGCCAGAGGAGAAGGAGCGTGTGTGAGGAGCTGGGAGACAGAAGGCAAGGAGCTGAGAGTGAGAGACATGTATGCTGGATGAGACTGAGGAGGACAAAACGTTGTCAGACACCTGGAGGAAGGTCCTGTGGTGAAGGATAAAGAACGGTGTTTGAGGAGGCCATGGGGAAGTAGCCAGGGAGCTGTAGCTGTCATGGCAGCTGTTGCAGAGGCACTATAGACAGCTGAATCCACAGGGCACCTGGCTGGTACCGCGAAATAGAGGGCGGCCCGGGTTCCCCCCCAAACCTCCCAACTCCTGATCAGACACAGGAGGAGCTGACCCAGACTGTGGGTTCCACAAGAGGGGAAGATCACTGGGGTGAACAAATCCGCCAATAAGCGCAGGACCCACCAAGGTGGAGGAGGAACTTTGTCACAGTACATATATTACATGCAGGGCTGTTAGCACTGCTTATTATTAAGGTTGCTTAACCTTTCCCATTATAAGAGCTTGTTGCTGTTTCTTATAACTTTGTCAAAATGTAACCGTTTGGGCTGACATTTTCTGTGCTGGGTGTCTGTCTCAGGCAATTTTTTTTTTTTTTTTAATTTTGGCCAAAATAGCTTAAAGATTTCTGAGTCTGAGGCTAGAGGGAAAATATATTGTTTTGCCCATGTTAAAATATTCTGACAGCCTTTTGAAGAGCTGTGTCATCCCCATGCTTTTGGAGCAGGGACTTGAAATTTGGCAGACTGGTGGCCTTGGTGTCAGGGATATGCTTTTTTACTATCCCTGAAACTCTGCTCAAATTTGGCTAAGTTATAAGCCTTTTGCAAAAAAAAATCATAGTGTGCATATGCTCAATGTAGACTTGTTAGATTTTAGCAGTTAAATTCCCAGAATCCATCTCCCCTGGGCATATTCCACCTTAGGAGAGAGAGGGACTCGCCTGGTAATTTTAGCTCAGGTTGAAGGGGAGAGGGCAGAAGCATTCAATATGAGGGGAAATGGGTAGAGGTGCCTATGCCTGCTAAAGCACACTCCCCTTCAGAGCCTTGCGTGGAACCAAAGATTCCTGAATCTCACCATTCCTCTGGTGTGAGCAAATATCTGTAAAACCCATTGGTAAAGTATGTGTGTTTCATTCCCCAATAATACTAGTCTGCACAGTGAATGACAACCTACTTCTGCTATCAGGAATTCCATTAGCTCAGGGGTGGCCAACCTGAGCCCGAGAAGGAGCCGGCATTTACCAATGTACTTTGCCAAAGAGCCACAGTAATATGTCAGCAGTCCCCCATCAGCTCCCCGCACACACCGCTCCCAGCGCTTCCCAATGGTAGCCCTGCCGATCAGTGCCTCCCCCTCCCTCCTCGCATCTCCTGATCAGCTGTTTCTTGGCCCGCAGGGAGGAGCGTTGCCAGCTTTTTTGGCACCCTAGGTGGCAGAAGGTCCTGCCCTCGAAATGGCACCCCCGACAGAGGCGGTGGATGGTTCCACCCCCGAAATACCGACAACGACCGGGGTGGCCGCCACCTCACAGCTGTTAGTACCCTAGACGACCGCCTAGGTTGCTTAATGGATTGCGCCGGCCCTGCATGCAGGAGGCTCTGGGAGGGTGGGGGAGGACCGAGGGCATGGCAGGCTCAGGGGAGGGCACGGGAAGGCGTGGAGTTGGGGCAGGGGTTGAGCAGTGAGCACCCCCAGCACATTGAAAAGTTGGCACCTGTAGCTCCAGCCCTGGGGTCAGTACCTGTACAAGGAGCTGCGTGTTAACTTCTGAAGAGCTGCATGTGGCTCCGGAGCCACAGGTTGGCCACCCCTGCATTAGCTCAAGTGACAGAGATCTGTGAAGTGAATCTAAAGGTTCCAGGACTGCTGATGAGCCAAATGGGTGTAAATCTGATGCCATATGATGGAATTTCTGTGTTTTCTGTTTACTCTTTTAAATACCTAGGAAATTACATGTGAAAGAGTATGGAATTAAAGACAGTATCATACGTTTGCATGGATAACTTTAATTCTGGCATTTCCTAGTGCTTGACTCTGCAATCTTAGTAATGTTTGTTCAGCATTGGCTTTTTGTGTATAATGTAGATGTGTGTGTGTAATACTATTGTAGTTTTGCCATTATAAGCTTCTAAAAGGAGCTAAGTATCAATAACCTCTGCTGGCTATTTGGTAGATTCTGCATAATAAGCTGTTAGTGTCCATTTCAGTTCTGATTAGACAAGTATCCACATCACTGGAACACCTTCAATAGTATATTTATTGGCAATCCCAGCATAGGTGTCAGCAGCTGAATCTGCAGGGAAATTACAGTAGGTTACACTACAAAATTTTGCCAGCATAGTCAGCTAGGGATGTGATTTTTCTGCAACTTTTCCATTAAGAGCCCTAGTGTAGATGCAGTTATACCAGCATAAAGGTGCTTTTGCTGATATAGTGCATTTCACTCGCTGAATACACTGTGTCAGCAAAAACACTTTTTTGCCACTGTAAGTGCACTTACCCTGGGAGTGTTTTACCGGCATAGCTACACCAGCAACACTTTTAATTGCATGCTGGGTCTTCATTATCCTCTCTCTCCTGGAGGTAGTACTTTCACAGCACGAATAAAGCAGTGTGGGAATACACACAGTTGCCATTTATCACCTCCTTGCCTCTCACCTTCCTTCCCCTGTCAGTTTGACATTTGTCTTTCTCTCTCTTCCTCTTGTCCCCTCCTCCTAACTTGATCTTCACCTCTGCACTGTACTCTTACTTAGGCCACGTCTATACGACGCGCCATTTCGGCACGTTAAAATCGAAAGCTCTGGGTTCGATATATCGCGTCTCGTCTAGACGGGGATATATCGAACCCAGAGCGCGCTTACATCGATTCCGGAACTCCACCAAAACAAACGGAGTTCCGGATTCGACTTTGCGAGCCGCGCACATCGATTCGGCGCGGTGAAGACGGGTGAGTAACTCGATTTTAGATATTCGATTTCAGCTACGCTATTCCCGTAGCTGAAATTGCGTATCTAAAATCGAATTTCACGCGTCGTGTAGATGGGGCCTCAGTCACTGTTCTGACTTACTCTTCATGACATGTGCTGCCCCCTGAGTTTCCCTTCTGTTGTGTTTTTTTTTTTAATTACTCAGTGAGCAATAACAATGTTCAAACCATTGGAAATGGTGAATTATTTGTGTATTCTACAAGAGAAAAAAGTATCTACTATACTGGAGCAACCTCTACATCCTCTCAGATATGTTTGTGTGTGGCTCCTTTTGAAATACAAGCCTTTATGTTAAGAGGATGTATAGTTTTCTGTCTAACATTTAGTTGTTTCAAGAACAGAGGGATTTTAGCAACCATTCTGTTTATAATGATATAAAAAAAAAAGTTTGCTAAACACTTCCGTGCAATAATTGCACATTTGACAAATAAGTAACACGCTATCAAATTATGGATCCGATCCCTGCAAGCCCTCCATTCACTAAACTTCCACTGATTCCAAGGAGAGTTCCATGTGTGGATGGTTTCATGCAGTTGTGGGCTCCAAGTCTGAAGGAGATGAGGGGTCATGGATGGCAAGAAGAGCAGTGAGACAGTGCTGTCTTTGGGACATTCCTATAAGAGTGATCCATCTAGAAATTATTTCTTCCTCTGTGAATTTTGCTGTGAACAGATGATTATTTTTCTCCAGGCATGTTATAGACCTCTAGCCATATGTTCATATGCTTATATTATATCTGAGCACTGATCTTTGCTCTAGCCTTAAGCACCTGTGTAATTCACATTTTGCCAAGTTTCAGGAAAAGCATATATCTATGACACGTGTGTGTAATTTTCAATTTAATTATGCACCAGTCAGGATTCACCAAAATGTATTTTAAAATATATACAGCTAATGGGATGGATAACCCAGAGAATTAGTAATGCAATGCAGAGCCTTCCACCTGAATTTCACCAGTTGAAGTCTAGCCTAGATCAGTAGTGACTGAAAGCGATTACCTGGTGTCAGCGCTTCAGTTGCCTGTATGAAAAAAGAGAGACAAGGCGGGTGGGATAATATCTTTTATTGGACCAATTTTTGTTGGTGAAGAAAACAAGCTTTCGAGCTATCCAGAGGTCTCCTTCATATCAGGAATATGAAATAAGTAAGCCCAGGGGTTGGTAGACAGGTGTTCATAGCACAAGTCCACCACCCGTTTGCATTGCATAGCACAGAGACAGCCTTGCACAAGTCTCAACAGACAGGTAAAGGGGACAAAATGTTTGTAGGAACTGAACTATTCTCTCGTTCCCTAGAAGAGGTCTCTCTAGGACAGGAGTAAACTACACAGGCAGAGAGCTTGCACCATCACAGCCCATGCTTTCTGGATAGATTCCATTCTCCAGAGTTGTCAGTCTGGCACCTTTCTCCAAAATTTGTTAAAAAAAAAATAAATGCAGCACAGCCAATGAGAAAACCTGTTTGTTTTCACATTGGCTCCTGTGTGTAGCTGCCACTGCAGTACTTAGTACAGTGGGGAGAAGGTGTTGCCATGAAAATTAACACTGTGCTGTTTTTAAGTGAAGCTCACAGTGCATTTAGGATGTGTTTATGCATACGATAAGTAGTGAAAAAATGCTTTAAATGGCCCATGGCATTTAAAGTGCACAGGATAATACATGTTCCTTGATTGACCACAGGAGTTATAACCACTCCATTATTAAACTACAGGCAAAATAGAAAAAAACAGCAATTAAAGTGCCAAAGCTCCATTAAAAATGTGAGGAGATGCAAGGCTCTGATGTGTGTTTAACCGACTTACTCCTTTAGAATTCCTCTGGAAGCATAGGGCTTAAATACTATGATCACTAAAGCTGCTGGTCCTCCATTGGGTGGTGAAGGGATGTTAGCTGAGTCTTAGGGCTGGTCTGCACTTAAAGTATTACAGTGGCACTGTTGCAGCTGCACTAGTATAGCGCTTTAGTGTAGACATTGCTTATGCCAATGGGAGGGATTCTCCTATTGGCGTACATAATCCACCTCCCCTACTTAGTTAGGTCTACAGTAGTTAGGTCTACAGAAGAATTCTTCTGTTGACCTAGTGTCCTCTACACAGGGACGTAGGTCAATTTAACTATACTGTTCGGGGGGGTAGATTTTTTCTGATAATTTTCTATTGTAGACAAGGGCTAAATTTTGTTCTGAAAAGGAGCTCATAAAAAAGGAGGACCTGGGATATTAAGGCTGGGAGTTTCAAAAGCACTCTGCATTGAACTAACTACTCCCACTGAAGTCAATAAAATCTTTACCATTGACTTTACTGGGAGCAGAGTTAGTTTGAAATCCCACCTTAAGAGTTTGAAGAATAAAATGTGCTTGATTTCCACCAGAAATTTCAAACATCTTAGTTAAATGTGAATAAATTGAAAATGAGATGTAAGCAATTCGGTATGAATAAGGTATGCGTATTAGTAATTGTGGACAAGAATTACTTCTGGGGAAATTCTGCACCAAAAATAAAAACTTCTGTGCCCAATATTTTAAAATTCTGCATATTTTATTTGTCAAAATAACACAATATAAGCACACCAGTTTCAGTTATTTTGGTCATTTATTTCAACATACCTGTCTGCAAATATGTCTGTAATGATACAGACAACAGAAAAGATTCAGGAAACATTTTTGACACATAGATTCTTTACTAGGCATATTAATACAGAACTCTTGAGTAATAATAATTGTAAACTACAATTGTAAACCCCTCATAAGCAGTGCAAAGGCTTGTGGAGTCAGGGGTAACAGAGGAGCTCAGGGAGAGGGAAATAAATTGCTGGGAAGGAGCTTGGATGTGAACTTGGAGAGTAGTTGAGTATGGGTGGGAAAAGTATGGAACAGGTTTTTTTGGAAGGGCGGGAAGGGATTGTTAGGGACCGTCCCCCATGCAGACCCTGGCCGAACCCTAGCCTCTCCCATTCAGTCAGGCACATCTGCCCCATACCAATGTATCCCTCCACCCACCCCATGACACCCACTTCGCCCATCCCCATGTGTGTCTGCACCTCGCCCTGTCCCCATGTGGCTCTGTATTCCCTCCCCCTGTCCTCATGTGTCTGTGCCCCCACTCAGCCATCCTCTGTCCCTATGTAGCTCTGCACCCCCATCCCATCACCATGTGGCCCTGCACCTCCCTCCCTCTCTCCCTGTGGCCCTGTACCTCCACTCCCATTCTACTCCGCCCCAGTCTGTCCTCCCCCACTAGCCCTTATAAGCCCCTGCCTGACCCCCGCCCCCCAGCACCCCACACTGTCTGTCTCCCATAGCTCTTGTCTCTGACCTGGCCTGACAGGCACTGCGAAGAAGGCAGGCTCTTTCTCTTCGCTACTGGCTGGGAGCTACTGCTGTGTTCTATTGCCACAGTATACTCTGGTGGGCAAAAGGCAGAACTGCAGCAACACTTTGGCAGAAGCTTTTTTTCTGCGCAAAACAATAAAAATATGGGCAGCTCGTTAATTATGCATGTGCACAGTAGCACAGAATTCCCCTAGGAGTAAAGAATATTTTTTATTTGTTGTTTGTAAGCAATTCAATCAACTGATCATCCACATAGTTTTGGTTAAAGACACTTCCCCATGGAACCATAGGTTCTCAGACCTTAGCTTTTAGAAAGCTGTTGTTCTGTCTCATTACACCTAATTGTGGTGCTCAAGTTGCATCATGTAAAATGGTGTAACAAAATTGAAAAGCTCCATTGTTATATGTGATCATCAGCTTACAAAGTTTGAAATAAAGGAAACTTCTCAAATTGCACTTGAATATATCACACTGGAGATGCATTTTACTTTCAGTGTGGTATTGGTAGTAACTTATCTGCTGTATCCTCATAATGCCAGATACCCGACCTCAGCCCCCATCACACCCAAGGATAAACTGTATTGCCATTTACTGGAAGAGTTCAGTGGAGTACAGTATGTAGATTATACAGAAACTGTTTCTAGACCATTTTAAGACTTATTGCAGAAATATATTTGGTAAAGCTCTCAAGTGCTCAAGTTTCCTATACTCTGTTTAACAAGAGTTAGGAGCCAGAGTTCAAAATCCTTTTATCAGAGGCAGCCTTGTAAAAACAAGCCCATGTGACAGTAGAAACATCACATCACTACATAAAATATTCAGATCACAAGCTAGACTTTCCCCTAGGTATTCTTAACTCTTGTACTGGAACCTTTTGGGTCATTGTAAGCTGAATAAAAACATAATGCATCTCCCAGCAATTATTTTCTATTGACTCCAAGTCCTCTTACCTTTTTGTTAAGGTTCCATTGCATTTTACTTGCAAATGGGATTGAGAGCATTTCAAAATCCCCATGTGATACAGAAACTTGTAATGCCTAGATGCAGCAATCAGATCAAAGTCCCAAGGTCATTCGTGCTGTAGGCAGACTTCACACTTATTACTTCAGTACACAATGTTCCTTTCTAGGTGGCACAGCGGATATTAAATCTTATTTGTCAGTGGTGCCATCTTCCTCACCCCTGCTTGAATAGCAATGGTAGTGTCTGATCTTAAAAAAAGAGGAAGATTATTGAAGGCACAGAGGACAATAAGGTATTCAACTCCTGTTGACTTTCAGTGGAAGTTGGGGTGCACAACTCCCATTTTTGCCTTTGAAACCCGCCCCCTTAAATGCTTGATCATATAACCCCTTACTACTGGGCAACATAGTGGTTATTTGCAGGGATGTACATGAAGTACTGTGCAGAACAGTGTTTGTAGCATCATGGTCTAACATTCCAGAATAACAATCTGTATCTCTTTCTACTTTCCAGCCTATATAAGAAATGGCTCAACTAGTTCAAGGTTTTAATTTGCTTCACTGTGCACATTGTGGGGACGGGGGGCGAGGAGGGGAAGATAAACTCTATTTCTGTGTACAAAGAATTTATTGAGGGAAAGTTAAATTGAAAAGATTAGAGTTGACACCCTGGCCCTACTTAAGTCAATGGCAAAACTCCCATTGATTTCACCCTAGCTTTTGCTGTTGGAACAAGCCAATGAGGAAAGAAATGAGAGACAAATATTACAGGGCAGTAATTCAGCTGCCATCCCACAGGATGCTAATATTTTTGGCTAATAGAACTAAAAAGGGCTGATTCTCCTCTTTCTTTCTTACACTGATTTAGATCAAAAATAACTCCATGGAAGCCAGTAGTTACACAGATGAAGAGTAGTGTTGAGGTTAAAATTCTCCTATTCAGTCCCCGCTTCAGATCTCTCTTATCCATTGCATTTAGTCCATCAATAGAAATTCTGCAAATGAAATGAGCATGGTTTCCATGCCGTAGAGATCCAAGGGGGAGAAACTAGCCTTAACACGCTACCCCCTCTTACCCAATCACTTTTAAATCAGTTAATTGATAAGAAAGAACACTTGGTTCAGCTCACATAATATACTGGGAACCTTGTTAGCATCTCTTACACACAAACTGTTTTGTTCATCAAGGTTGCATAGATCATTATTTTCAGCTAGGTGATAAGACTCCCTACTGGCAATTACAATAGCAGCTACAGTGCTTCCAGGAAGAGATGTTGATGGGAGAGTGGAAAATGGCATCAATGGCAGCCAAATGGCCCTGTGTCTTTAAAAACTTGCTAGGTGTCATTTCTGAAAGATAAGATGGCTCTGTTGAACTGAACTGATTGCAGTGGAATGGGAGGGATCAAAGAGTATGTTATACACTTCTAATTAGAGAATGACTGTGTTGCAATTTTGGAAATTTCCTGAAAATAGAGTGGACAAAGCCTAGTATTTCAAACACTAATATTACACCATGAGGGAAAGTATATATAACTTCCAAATTGCAGTTCATAATTATACCCTCTACTTGTGTCAGTAAACATTTAATTGTATGCTTTCTTCTCTGACATTATTGAAAAGACATTGGAAGACACAAATCGCTAAGCCCTTTTACGATTAGGGATTTGTCAGCATACAGAGTTGCAGGGAGTGTTCAAATAGGAGATCAAGTACTCTAATCCAGGTCACCGTGCAGCTTGCTACTCTACTGGTTTTAGTATCATATACATTTCAGATCAGAGTTTGAACTGGCATCTCCCTTCCGCCCCAAAAAAGAAGCGGCTGCACATAGTATAAGAAGTGATTTTAAAAAGGCCTCTCAGAATACAAAGGGTCTGATACTGATCTTGCAACAGCGTAAATCAGGTAAAACTCCATTGAAATCAGTCACCCCCATTGGTCTGATTCTCCATTGCTGTACATCTTGTAGACTTATTAATACCTGAGCAGAGTGAGAATAAAATCCTGCCTGATCAAAATGGTAGCATTTGACATCCACTTTACACTCATTCTGCACACATGCAAATGACTACGTAGGCATTGGAGGATCACCGGACTTAGGGCAGGTCTATGCTACCGCCAGGATCAATGCTCTGAGATTGATGCACCGGTGGTCAATTTAGCAGGGCAGGTAAAGATCCGCCAAGTCAACTGCAGGATCATTCTCCAGTCAACCCCTGTACACTACCTCCAACAAAAAGGGTAAGGTAAGAAAATCTCCTGTTGATCTCCTGTGGTGTAGACCCTGCAGTAACTCGAGCTAAGATTCTTCGATAGCTGGAGTAGTGTAGCGTACGTCGATTTACTGTGGTAGTCTAGACACAGTGTTACATTTAAGATTATTTTTTAGTTCCCTATGCTTCCAGTACAAGATTTATTTTTATATAACCTTATTTATTACAACCAGAGAGTGGGGGGAAGAAAACCAATGGATTTCACAAAACTGTAGCTGTCAAAGTACTTTAAAACAGTCTATTTTTTAACAAATGTTGGGGGGATAGAATAGCAGATGGGAACAGAAATGAATTAGATCAGTGTAACAATAAAGCTTTCATGTCTCTACACGAACTTTGCTGTTACAAGCAAAAAGTGCATTTTTCCCCCAAGACATCTTTGGCAAAGACAAGCACAGTGCAACTGACTGACTTTTACAGATAACGTTTTACATTCAACACTAACTTATTTTCCGTGTAGTTTGTCAACTTTTTGTACAAAATGCATTGAACAGATGTGACGCAGTTCATTTCCAGCAACCTTTTCTCCATGGAATGGGGTATATTTACATGGGTTTGAGGAATATGCAATTTATTTTATTTTTATTTTTCTAATTTGCAGTTGATCTTTTGAATTTTCACCTTTGAAACTTCAGCTTTTGTGTCTGAGTAAACGAAGGGAAGATTTCCCTTCTTTGGCTCCTCTGTCCTTCTCTCCACTATCTCTTTTGATTAGAATTTGTCTAAATTGTAACACAAAAATGTAGAATCCCCCAAACTATAGGGAGATTCAAGTTCCAGAACTCGAATTTGACAGCTTGAGTCTATATCACGCCAAATCTAAACAGCCATAAATTTGAGTAAGTTTGATTTTGTATACATGTCTAAAAACCATGAGCCAGAATTTATCTCTGCTTTTGATGTGTGTATTTTTTATTCTTCTTATAAAAGAAAATAAATACTTTAACGTGTCTCTTTTCTTGGTGTTCCCAGGGATAATATACAAAATAACGATTCCATTAAGGAGTCTGCTGTAATAATAATACTTAACACACTTTTATGTAGCCCTTTTCATGTATAGACCTTGAAGTAACTTATAAAGATCAATAATTGTCCCCAATTTAGAGATTGGAAAAAGTAAAGTACAGAGGGGTGAAATTATTTCTGCAAGGTCACAGAGAGCTAAGATAAGACTTAGTTCAATGTCTGTCCTCTGATTCACAATATTTTTTAATACCCATCATACCATTTGCTGATATAAATATACATTAGGAAAGTGTAACTCTGTGAATTTGAGCAAATATTTGTGTCTTGCGACAATTTATTTCTGTAGTTCAGGCTGTGTATGAGTAACAAGGATGAGTAACAAGGCTTTACCTTTAATTAAATGGTTTGTACAGTATGGAGAGAGCCTACTGAAGTCAAATACCCATTCAAGTGAAGAATACATAAGAGTTTGGTAGTGTAAATCAGAAATAGTGGGCTGGAGAAGAGAATTTTTTCCAAAGTTTGAACTTTTTATAACTCACCATATATTAAGCTTCAGTAAATTTTAAAATGTTCAAACGTGTTTGTTTCTCCACAGGCCTGAAATCTGTCGCAAAGTATAGCCGAGATTCTATATTGCTGAACAGGAATACTGATAAGAGCAGGAGACTTGTTTTAACACGAATAATTTATAGCACCAAGTGTCAAACTTAATATTTTCCCCCCAGACTTTGGAGATAAATTAGTGTGTCATTTTCAAAAGCTATCCAGATGTTGTTAAACCACCACTAGTGGCTTTTCAGCTGTCGTACCAAAAACAAATAATGAAACATGGTGAATCGGTCATTTTGTCTCATTCATTGAATTTCACACTGTTAATTTAAGTATAATATATCCATTGAAGTCAGTGGGAGTCTTTCCATATACATTTACTGTACTTTTCAGCTATCTTTTAAAGCTGCACATTACTAAAGGTTTGAAAAACCTCTTGCTAGCATGTCAAACCCATGCAGGCATGTATTTACTTGTTCTCTTTTCAAAATCTGCATCTGTCTAAATATAAATTCAGATTTCTGCTGGAAGCCCTAATAACTGTGTACGGTTAATGACAACGCCTGTTCTCATTAAAGCACATTTGCTAGATAAAATCTTTCAAAAGAAACAGATTTTATTTGTTCTCTTTGGTTATTAAAAATATTGTTGGGTTAACCTGATCTTTATAGTGTCAAGCAGCAAACACTGTAGCTTACGCATTTTTTTCACAGGGCTCATTTGAGTCCAGACTAGTTCAGAAAGTCCTAATCCATTCCTGAGAGACAATATGGCTCCAGGGGACTCTAAAGTGAAATGGATCCTTTCATCTCCAGATCTCTAGTTTGAATCCATATACGGTTTAAATTAACAACATTAGTAACTATATAATGGCTGTTTGATGATCTTCATGAAATGAGCTAATTGTATTGTTGCCATTGCTGGCAGTGTCTGCGGAGAGGTAAAGGACTGTATCCAACACCCACTAAAATGAGTGGGAGTATTTACATTGACTTCCACGAACAATAGGTTAGGCATGAAGATGAACAATTACGGAGGTGGTCTATCTAATTCCAAGATACTGTCAGAGCTTGTACTGTTGCAGTGTTTTTCCATATATATGGCAAATTTCAATCTTCAGTGTTGTCGATCTGATGCCTTTGATCACTAAAAATTAACTCGTTTTTTTAATTAGAAAGGAGAAAGTATTGCATTTGTAAGTGTGTGCTAATATAGACTGGTACTTGGAATCAATTACAGACTGTATCTTTCACCCTTTCTGGGTCTGCGCATGAGTGTTTAAGTAGAATTTACACTTTGAGGGATTTGCGAAACTTTTAGAAAAGCATGTGAGATCACAATAGCTCACTGTTTCAATATTAATTTCACAGATGTAAAAGATTTGTTCAGTGGTAGGTGCTGGATAATAGAAATCAGTGCAGGAGAGAAAAACATACAGTCTGTCTTAACGGCAAAGAGCAAACAGAAATATACAGCTGCAGAGTATTAATACAATTCCATAGATTACAATGTATGTGTGGTACAATCTCATATTTCAAAATTTCATTTAGCAAATTTTAAACTATTTTGAATCTGTCCTAAGCAATGCATAGCTGATGTTACTCAAAAATAATCCCATATATTTATTCCTATGTACATGTCTTCAGTTTCTTTCTATTAAAATATAATATCTTACTGATGCTAACTGGGTGCCAGAACAAACAGTATAAAGGATGAACTTTCTTAGCTCACAGGGCATAAACTTGCATCTGTTACTATCCAGTTATTTCCCCAAATAACAAGGTGTTGATCTTAAAACATCAAACCCCAATCATACATCTCTCCCATAAATACAGACATGTTGACATATAACAGTTGTACTTGACCTCTCAATCACTTGAAAGTCCATTAGAAAAGAGACTTTACACAACACTGGCCTTGCAGGAGCGCACAAAATGCCTGCGCCAATAACAGCTCTATCTCTGTCAGTGCTGCAAGGGTGAGTGGGGCAAATAGACAAGGTTGGACCAGGATCAGAGCAGAGACTAACTGTACGGTTTCCTTTGAGGTGCCAATTAAATAAGAGGAGAGGGGGGAGGGAGCTCTCCCTAGGCGCATTAGTACCGGCTACCCCTGACACTACAATGCCTAGCTGATGTTCTGTGCAGCAGGTTTTTTATGTCTCCTTTCCACCATAATACTATTATTTATTAGAACAGCATACTGATGGGTGCATAAAGTACTGCCTCCAAGTTTTTTGACTTGAGTAAGTGTGCACTGAGTGCAGTGGTAACTTGTGACTCTTTTGACAGGTGAGGCACAAATCACAAAATAGTTATTTCCACTTCCACCAAATATATAATTTAATAGGTATTAAAAGCTCACCTTGCTTAGAGTGAAGCAGCAGCAGGTGGATGTGGGAACTGGAGCCACCACTGCTGCTGGAGCAGGGGATTGTCGAGGTGGGGGGAGGAGGGTGGAGCATGAGATGGGCCAGGGGATCAATGGAGGCACCTTGCACACCCACACATGGGGCCTGCCCCATGGGGGAGAAGGTTAGTGAGGTACAGGTCCCGCCCTCTGCAAGCGCTCTGCAGGCTTAACTGATACAGTCCTGCCCAGGCCTTATCAAGCTGTGGTTACCACAGCAACATGACTTCTCCTGGATGTGGTAAATTGCCAGGTTCACAGGGCAGCAATTTATGTTTCCTTCCAGGTAACTGGTAGAGATATTGAATATCACTGGATCAAGAGCAGATCCCCACTAGATCTCCAGCAGTGAGACCCCACTAGAAACTGCACCCAAAGGATCAGGATTTCCCACTTATGATTGATTTTTGGGGATCTGTCAGCTGTAGAAAACTCTTGAGTGTGGAACCTATTATCATTCTATTGAAATTCTGCTTGTATTTTAAAATAACAGCACAACTCTAATTTGTATAGTTCGTAAAATGGTATCCCACAACATTTACACGGCCAAATTCCAACTTTATGGACTTTAGTGGAGTTACTCCAAATTTACCCTAGTGTAAAAGATCAGAATTCAAGCCCTGATCCAGTTTCCACTGAAGTCAATGGATAGGCTGCCACTGACTTCAGTGAACTTTAGATCCGGCTCTTAGTCTACAGAGTTAAGCAATAGCAGCGCTACAGAAAATATGAGGTATAAGCAAGTGAAAAAATCTTATTACCTGATATTTGAAAAGAAATGGGGAGTCACTGAGGCAGAGAGAGTGAATCAGTAAGGCTGACTTCACTGCTACAAGAACTGTTCTGTCTTGCTTTGGCAAGTCCTTCTGTCATAAATAGATAGCTAAGGGTTAATGTTTCTTTTACCTGCAAAGGGAACCAAACACCTGACCAGAGGACCAATCAGGAAACCGGATTTTTAAAAGAAAGGGAGGGAACCTCAGGAGGGGTTTGGCTTGAGTCTGTGTCTGTTTGGTTTCTTTCGGCTATGGGAGAACAACTTTTTTTTTCTATCTCCAATCTTCTTTCTACCTTCTACTACCAAGTTGTAAGTAAAAGTAGCAAAGCAATAGCTGTTATGTGCTTTGTTTTGTATTTACATGTGTGTGCTGTGCTGACTGGTTTAAATTGGCTATTTTTTTAATCAAGACTGGTTATTCTAATTCTTATAAGAGCAATTGCCCTGTATGAGCTTTTTTATGCAGAGTTGATTTACTATGTAATCTTTCTTTTTATATAAAGTTTCTTTTAAGAACTTGCTTGAGGTTTTCCTCTAGTTACGGCTACGGACAACAAGGGGGTGAAAATCTCTTTGTGTTAGCTTGACTAGGTTTGAATGCATAGCCTCGGGGGAGGTAGATTGCCCTCTTCTGTTTGTATTCAAGGAGAAGTACAGCATCGCTCAGGCTAACCCAGGAAAGGGGGAAGTGGGGGATGAGTGGAGGAGACCCAGGGCTCTGGTCTTGGGGTCCCAGGGATAGGTTGGGCGACTTGGGGGCGATCAGGAGCCTGATCCTGATTGTGGCAGCGAGATCAGATCCAACTGGTAGTAAGCTTGGAGTTTCATGTTAGCTTCTCAGTTTATGAACGCTAAGGTTCAGAATCTGAGTAGGAGGCTATTACATGGTGGCAGCGGTTGTGGGAAATAAGAATCCAGAGAAGCCAGTAGAAATATTATTTTCTTTCTCTCTGCAAGGGTTCAGGAAAGAGAGAAGGGGTTGGTTTTAAAGTAGCCAGAGAGAATTTTTTTTTCTGCCTGCTTTGCAGCTTGCATTTTTAGCAACAGAGCCATTAGAGAGCCATTACAGGTCTTTTGTTAACACATAGGAGTTCCCATTGGGAATCAAGTATCCAGCAAACGCACACAGGTAAATAAAGGGCTTTGTTTGGTTAATGTCCCTATCAAACATTAGCTAGGAAACTTCAACAAAGGAGTGGCTAGGCAAGATCCAGGAGACAGAGAGCCGCAGTTCAGACAACAAACACCAGAGGGCACCCCAACACAAGAAAACAGGAAACATGAGTTCCAAAGATGAGCTGAAAAAAGGAAAAAGCACAGCAACAACATAGACACGAAATAAAAACATAGGAGACAGGCTGGAATCAATTAGGCGAAAGACGCCCAGGAGGCAGCTCATTAAAGAGAACAAGAGCCAAACAGGCAGCTCACGAAAGAAAACAACAAGAAGATGATGCAGCCCACAGAAGACAGATAGAACTCCAGAGGGAAAAAAACAACAAAGAGATGGAAAAACAGAGGAGGCCCATCGGCAGGCACTGGAGTTAGAACAGGCTAGCAACAGAACCCAACCACTCCTACAACCCTTCGCCAATACTTCTTCCACAGCACAAGAATTTTCCCAAACACAAGGCAGGTGATGACACTGAGACCTAGAAAATTTTTGAAAGGGCCTGTCTGTGTACAAGATCCCTGAAGACCAGTACATGCTAGAGCTGAGGTCACACCTCAGTGGACCCTTAGCAGACGTGTGGCTGAAATTGCCAAGGGCCCAAATGAACGATTATAAACTGTTTCGAACAAGGGCAGATCCAGATGGGATAACCCGGATCACGCCCGGTCGGCGGTTCAGAAACCAAAAGTGGAAACCGATGGGTCATTTCCCAAACACGCCTACTACGTTGGGAAGCTTGTGACGCCTGGAAGCAGGAACCCAGGTTCAAACCTTTGAAGAACTGCGCCACCCTCATGCAAATGGAGCAGTTTCTTGGATGGTGTTCTGAGGACAATAAACAGGACATCCTAGATGGAAAACCTAAAACTCTCACCGAGGCGGGGGTGGAGCCAAAGGATGGAAGTGGCAGAAAGCAAGAAAGCTTACTGTAAAGGGGAGTGAAACCCCAGGGGCCACACCCGACAATAAACCCTACAACCAGAGGGCAACCCAAACCCCGCCTACAACCCAAGGGAAGCCACAGACACCCTATCCTTCCACCTCACCAGTCTTCATAACTTACCTCAACCAGTGACCCGTTATCTGGATGATGCTATAAGTGTAATGAAATGGACACATAAAAGCCAAACTGCCAAAGGCCAACTGCCCGAAAACCCCACCCGGGTGCAAGTCATTACACCACACATCACTCCTAAGATTCCCTGGCCCAGATACCTCTCAAATCCCCTTGGAGCGAAGGGAAAATTGAGAGTGGGCGGAAAGAAGGTTACCGCATGGAGAGACACGGGGGCACAAGTGTCAGCTATCCACCAATCCTCGTCGATCCAAACTCATTCCAAACCCCCCCAAAAGGCCAGGTGACCATCCCCTTCATGTCACAAGCTGTGGACTGCCTACAGCTGAACTTGCCTGTTCCAGTACAAAGGCTGGTCAGCGAGAATGTGGACTTTTGCAGTCTATGACCAATTATTCCATCCCATGCTACTGGGGGAAAGCTTGGCCAACCAAGTGAATGGGCCAAAGAGTAGGAATGGTTACCCGCAGCCCAAACCAGGCAAGCTTCCAGACCCATTTCCTGTTCCTGAGCTGTCCACAGAGAACCTGTCTGGTTACCGAGACCCAGACTGAGGTAGTGGACCCGGATCCCATGCCAATGGCTAACCAGCACAGCACCTCCAGTCCAGGCCCGGAACTGGAACAGCAACCAGCACCAGCACCGGCAAGTGCAACCACATCTTCAACCCCAATGCGAAGGACCGAGTCTTGAATGTAGAAGCAACAAACAACCATACGAAGAGGCTCAGCCCAGAGCCTGACATAGCACCAGGTGCACAGCGGAGAGCGGTTCCACCTGCAAACTGAACAACCCCAGCCACCTGCTATCACTTTCCAGAGGGGGTCCAAGCCGAGTCCACAGTTCGAGGAAGAACTGGTGGTCCCAGCCTCAAGGGAACAGTTCCAGACTGAGCAGGAGCAGATGACAACCTTCTGAAAGCTTGGGTGGTGGCACACAGGCAACCCACCGCCTTCAGCTCTTCTCACAGATCCCGGTTGTTATAGACCAAGGACTTTTATACAAGGAAATTTCTTTCAGAGTGGGACACCAGGAAGAATGGCAGCCGCACAAACGGTTTGGTGGTTCCAACTAAGTACAGGGGAAGCTCTTAGCTAGCCCATGATCATCCAGTGGTCATGCTGGGTGAACAGAACAAAGACAGGTTGGGAAGTCCTTCTACTGGGAGGGATGGGCAGGAAGTTGCCCAGCTCCAGTCTTGTTGAGGTTGCCAAAGAGTGGGAAAGCCTCAAGATCTGGTCAAGGCCCCTCTCCAGCCACTTCCCATAATTGAGGTCCCATTTCAGCGAGTAGCTGTGGATATTCTGGGTCCTTTCCAAGAAAGACGCCCAGGGGAAAGCAGTACGTACTGACTTTCGTGGGACTTTGCTACCCGATGGCCCGAAGCAGTCGCTCTAGGCAACACCAGAGCTAAAGCGGTGTGCAGCGCCTAACAGACATTTTCGCCAGGGTAGGTTGGCCCTCCGATACCCTTACAGATTCAGGATCTAATTTCCTGGCAGGCACCATGAAAGACCTGTGGGAAACTCATGGGTGAATCACTTGGTTGCCACCCCGTACCACCATCAACCAATGGCCTTGGTCGAAAGGTTTTAATGGAACTTTAGGGGCCATGATCCGTAATTCGTGAATGAATACTCCAACGACTGGGGACCTAGTGTTGCAGCAGGGTTGCTCTTTGCTGTTACAGGGCTGTACCACATCCCAGTTTAGGGTTTTCACCCTTTGAACTTGTGTATGGCCACGAGGTTAAGGGGCATTACAGGTGGGTGAAGCAACAATGGGAGGGGTTTACACCCTCTCCAGGACTAATATTCTGGACTTTGTAAGCAACCTACAAAACACCCTCCGACATTCTCTAGCCCTTGCTAGAAGAAAACCTAAAGGATACTCAGGAAGAGCAAAAAGGCCTGGTATGATAAACATACCAGAGACCTTCCTTCAAGAGAGGAGACCAGGTTATGGTCGGTGAAGCGCAACAGGCCATAAGATGGAAGCATCATGGGACGGGCCATTCACAGTCCAAGAGCGCCGGGGAGCTGTTTTAACTACCTTATAGCATTTCCCAATTCCTCACTAAAAACCCAAAGTGTACCATGTATTAATTCTCTCAAGCCCTTTTATTCCAGAGACTTAGGTTTGGCAGTTTAAGGCCAGGGAGGAGATGACGCTGAGTGGCCTGACGGTGTCTACTACAATGGGAAAAAAGACGGTGGCGTGGAAGAGGTGAACCTCTCAACCACCCTGTAACGTCTGCAGCGGCAACACCTTCATTTAGGAGAAGGGACATTTTTAAAAATAAAATAAACCCTACTAATTCCCTCCTGGTTCTACACAACTGTATTCCAGAGATTTGTTTGAAACCACAAAGGGAAACAAAATTAGCTATGTCTGGAAAAAAACTACTTTCATCAAAACAAATATAAATTAAGCAGCTGGGAGGTTTTTTCCCAAGGCATGTTCTTTGTCTCCACCATGCTGCATTTGGTTTTGGGGCTGGTTTCTTTTGCAATATGATACCCCTCTAAATAGATTTTAAAAGCTATGTCGTCGTTTTTACTAGTGTGTCTAGGAGTCTGAATCAATGTGTATAGTTGTAGTGTTCCAAACCACACCTCGCGGATACAGACACAAAAGTTGTATTATGATGTGTAGAGGGTTTTTTGGGTTTGGTGTGGTATTTTTTGGCATTGTTTTTGTTTGTGTGTGTTACCATGATGTTCTAAATTATAGAATTTGAATACATGCAAAGATAATTGTTAAAAGTGCTCAGTGCCAAAATGCTATTTATAACTCTTTTAAATGAATACTGTTTTTTAGGTAGAGTTTGTATCTGCAACCACTTTTTTCAAAGGAGAACATCCCCCATTCTCTGATCATATATGTATTTGGGGGCTTTTTCCTACTTCTTTTTCCTTTCTGAAACTTTCGAGACCAAATTATAGCAGATTTCTTGGTTTAGGGTTTGTGCATGTTTTTTCTTTTGTTTTTTGATATTGTGCGGGCTCTTATTTACATTCTCCTTGGAAGTCTTACACTGAGATACAGTATGTAATTTAAGTCAAAAAACACAGAAACATCCCCCCTTCCCTCCAGTATACAAATAAAGCTAGATACTTAACAAAGGTTTACTAAAATGGCTAATTATATATAACAAAACGTCAGTGTTCCCAGTCCCCTTTTACTGCAAGCCTCGGAAATTCTCTGCCCATCTTCTTTGTAGCATCATGGGTTGTTCTTTTTCTGGTCAGGCAGCATATTATTCATGTTGACAAACCACATATCTGCCCTGGGTCTTTCTTTGTAATATTAACGCTATTACTTTGATCAGTTTACTGAAAAGAGCTTGAAATTGTGCTTTCCCGGTTTCCACAAGAAAGTACTGCCAATGCTGGAAGGATCGTATCTTACATGGATCTCTCCCATATTATATAAGACCAGCCTTCAGGATGTTTTAAAAATAACCCATATTAGAGCCTTGTCCATGGCTCACATGCAGGTGCACAGGGCTGGGACGTGAGGATGCAAGGAATCTTCACTCTACCTTTGAGTGCCCAAGTGGGCTGTAGTCACTTCTGGTGCTCCTGCAAAAACAGGGCCTGCAACAGCTACATCCAAGCACTCATATGGGGCACACATGTCCTCAAAGTGGCTGGGAGCGGGGAAGGGGTGAATGAAGCTGCAAGGTGTGGAGCAGAGGCATGGCCAGGACTCCATCCTTCCTTCTGCACTGGTTCACACAGGGCAGTCCAGGAGGGTACACACTAATGTGAGCTGGTTTTTCATGCAGTGCACACCAGCGATCCCAGATTTCCTCTCCAAATTCTTCCTGAGGCACTGCGGTTTCAGTCTCCTGCCCTACTTAGAGTAATGCCTAAATAACCCAGCCTAGACCTTGGAATCGGTCACTGAACTGGCCTGTCCAAGCAGTGTACCATTGCAAATGTTACTACAGCACAAGTAAACATTGTAACATAATTTTGTTCCCAAGGACAAAAGTTTTGTTTCTTTAAAAGCGTCCAGAAAGTACATGCCTTCCCTTTATCCAACTGGATGAGTGAAAGTGGTCCTTTTTTAAAAAAAAAACAAAAAACAAACCCTCAGATGTTAAAGGAGAGTTTTTGTTGTTGCTGTTGCTTTTACCCTATGATTTATTGTTAAATGGAAAACAGATGAAGCCTCGTTATGTGGGGCATTTTTAAATTGAGATTTGATTAAATAACAGTAAATGGATCAACTCACCTAAGAGATCTTTTCCGTCTCAAATTTCAATGCTTCTGTCAAGTCCACATGATGAACAGGGTGAAGGGATGGTTTGTGGACCTTCTGTCTGAGATGGCATTTCACAAGCATGCAGAATATGGAAATACATTGTGACATGATAGCTTACTAACCAGATAAACAGCATGACGACACTATTCATTGGCCTTTGCTATTCTTTGTCCAGGTAATGTGATATATAACCTGCTCTTACAACCTCCTAAACAATAGTTGTGGGCCTTTGCTGTGAAGGTAAAAAAACAATTTAGGGGGCCCTCCTTTTAAACCCATTTACTGCTTTTGTGGATGTATCTTGCTTTGCTAATCTCCATTGAGCTGTTAAAATAAACAGCTTGTATCCTAGCTTCATTGCAGCGCCTTTTAAAAAAGAAAACAAAAACCATTGAAAGCTGTCACATATACCTGTCTCCAACTGGGCTACTTCCTTGGGAATCTCCTCAGGCCCCACAATGCCTTCTGAAGTGTCTGCTTTCACATAACTTCTGTACAGCCAATAGCAAACAATGCAAGCACTCATTTCTGTTACGGGAACTTCTGCATCATAAGAGTAAAGCACTGTGAGCAGAGGTCAGGTTGCAGGCTGAGAGCATCTGTGTGGCCCTGTATAGCCCTAATCAGAAACAGAACTTCAAAAATGTTTTTGTTTTGTCCGCTTGCTCAGATGAAGAGAGAGTGTGTTTCCATTTGGCTCCCTGTGTTCAGTTGCTCATAACTTTAAGAAACTCTCTTTTGCTGTTGAGTTCTCCAGGTTTAGGCTCAGACTAAAGATATTTTTCACAGTTATAATTTAATCTGTTTGGCTGTTTTTGAGTTATACAAGGGCAAAGGCTATTCTTTCCACGAAGTTTTAAAGACACTGCTGTAACTTGATTTATGGACCTGATCAAAAGCCTGTTGAAGTTATTCCATTGACCCAGTAGGCTTTGGGTCAGGCCCTCGGGGTGGAATTGTAGCCCCACAGAAACCAGTGGGAATTTTGTCATTGTCTTCAATGGGGCCAAGTTCTTACCCTATGTGTATAACTCCAAACTGGATGCATGTAAAATATGCCAAATATTTAATTCCCAGTAAGGACCAGGTTTCGAACCAGTACATGTACAGACTTAAACAAAAAACCACATCCAATATATATATATATATATATTTTGAATTATGGGAATGATTTTGGAAGGAGTCTCTCAGTTTGGCTTCCCATTTATCACCCACAGTTTTAGAGCCACAAATATTTGTGACCACAAATTATGTAATTTGCATGGCTAGCTACATGCATTGTGGGCCCTACATTCATTATTTACAAATTATATACCAACAGATCCTTGAAAAAATGTGTTAAACACTTGCCATTTCCGGACTCACCTTTACTCTTGCGCATTTTTGAGAAGTAGGGTTACCAGGTGTCTGGTTTTCATCCAGAACGCCTGGTCAGCACCGGACCGTGGCAGCTCCGATCAGTACCGCCGACGGAGCCATTAAAAGTCCAATTGGCGGTGCCGCAGGGCTAACGAAGGCTAGTCCCTACCTGTCCTGTCACCGCGCTGCGCTATGGATGTGGCCAGCAGGTCTGGCTCCTAGGTGGGGGGGCCATAGGGCTCCGCATGTTGCCCCCGCCCCAAGCACCGGCTCCACACTGGAACTGTGTGTCTATGGGAGAGAGCAGTGCGTGGACCCTCCTGCCCCCTTCCCCCCACCCCCCTGCCTAGAAGCCAGCCCTGCTGGCCGCTTCCAGGGCGCAGTACAGAGCCAGGGCAGGCAGGGAGCCTGCCTTAGCCCTGCTGCATCACTGACTGGGAGCTGCCTGAGGTAAATCCACACACCAACCCCAAGCCCCAGACCTGAGTGCCCCCCGAAACCCAGAGCCTCCTCTTGCACCTCAAACTCCCCAGCCCCACCCCAGAGCCTGCACCCCAAGCCAGAGCCCTCACCCCCCACCCCACCCCAGATCCCACACCCCCAGCGAGAGCCCATACCCTCCTACATCCAACCCCCCTGACTCAACCCGCAGCCCCCTCCCACCACTCCAGATCCCTGGTCCCCACCCTGCAGCCTGGAGCTTCCTCCTTTACTCGAAAAACCCTCATCCTCCCATCCAACCCAGGAAGCTCACACAACACGCCCTGACTTATCTCCCTGCCCCACCAGCGAGCCCCCTCTGCAACCCTGAAAACCCTCATTTCTGGCTTCCACCCCAGAGCCCACATCCTCAGTTAGAGCTTCATCTTCCTTCTTGCCACCCCAACCCCCTGCCCAGCCCAGTGAAAGTGAGTGAGGATGGGGACAAGCGGCCACGAGGGAAGTGGCAAGTTAGTGAGCGAGGGGAGGCTTTGGGGCCAGGGGTGGCGGCTAGGGTGTTCGGTTTTGTGCGATTAAGATTTGAGCCAACCCTAGTAAGGAGTGAGAAAGCCGAAAGTGTGTGTTTTGTGCCCTTGTGTTGACCATACAGAGGGAGAAAGAGAGACGATACTGTCACATTATTATATACATGTCTGAGGAATGTGCACACACACTGAGGCAGCATTAAATGGGAAAAAAGTATATTTTTTTTCATTTAATTTTTTCCCAACATCCCTCTTAAGAAGTGAGAATCAGTTACAAACACCACCAGATATTAGGACACACAGTACTGTTATCTCTATTGTCCTTCACAGGCCAGCTATGTCTGGAACAGTAGCCTTGCGAAGATACTATTCCTCTTGTAGAAATCTGAAATCTGTCAGAAGCAAAAAATTCTGCAGTGGAAGGGTGGGGAGAGAGAGTAAAATTTGTAAATAGATTGGCAGGTTGTAGAAGGCAGATAACAGAAATGTGCTTCTGTTGTCCTCCAGTTTTGGGTTCTTTCATAAAGGTTGAAACTCTGTAGGGAGAATAAATTAATTTACGCAGGACTAGTATGTAGGATTAGTAGGTTTTAACACATGGGAAGTGAGAGCATGCAAAGAGGTCCTGTGGCAACCTAAACTACAGACATATTGGAGCATGAAGCTTTCGTGGGTGAATACCCACTTCGTCGGATGCATCCGACGAAGTGGTATTCACCCACGAAACCTCATACTCCAATACGTCTGTTAGTCTATAAGGTGCCACAGGACTCTTTGCTGCTTTTACAGATCCAGACTAACACGGCTACCCCTCTGATACTTGACATGAAGTGAGGAAATTGACCCAAGCATCTCTGAAATCACCTTGTTAGATTATTTATTTTGTCATGTCAAAGCTGGGGGAAAAGCTGCGCATCATAAGCTGCAAAATGTAGACTTAAACAGATGATAGAGATTGATGGTAATTTGGTTTCATAGCATTCCCAACGCTCATTTGAGATCTTAGGAAAACATGCACAACAAGATTTGTACAGCGGTAATTGGAGACTTTCTGAAAAATTTAAAAAATGTTTTCATTTGTATTAGGACTGGGAACCAGTTTTTAACTCTTGAGTCAAATAGCAATTTACAGATGACAGCATCTTAACTGGGTGGCTGGATTCTGCCTCGCTGAAACCATCTGTATATGGAGGCTTTAGAAAATGTATTCATGAAATTATTTGGTCTCAGCCCACTTCTTTGTGCATCACCACAGTTGTCAGTAATTGGCACCGTTGCTGACAGTCTTACAGAGAATTGAGAGGGCCATGGAGACTGAGCTCTTTTCTTAAGGACAAGGTTGCGACACGTTGATGGGACAATGAAGAGAAACCTGCATTTGTTTCTGTGGATAAATAGAGGAATTTAGTCTCTAGGCCTGTCAGCCCCATAGCTGTCACAAGCACTAAAATTCAATTGATTTATATTTTAAAGAAAATAGACACCTCTGTATGGTGTCTTGTGACTGTTTCATCCTTGCTTACTTGGGGTGGTGTTAATTTCAGCTTATGCAATGCTAATTGGGCTCACTGTGCTTGGGTCTCCTGCATAAGGGTTAATCGTTCTTCTGCACCTGGCATTTTGAAAAGCTGTTTCTCTGATCATTTCAACCTTATCTGTACATGTCTATGCTGCTGCATACAAGACCAGGGGTTGTTCAGTGTTTACATTGGCCTCTACGTACTAAATTTTATCGACAATTCATATTTTTGTATATTTTATTTAGAGTGTAATTATGTAATTACCTAATAAGATACCCACAAAACCTTGGCACTTATAAAGTACAGAGTGTTCCGAGAAAAAAACATCATATAGGAATATCATACTTTAATTTTATGTGGCATTGTTCAACCTTGAGAAGATCTCAAGGCACCTTACAAAGACTGACCAACAGTCTCATTATCGCTGTTTTACAGATGGGGTGACTGGGGCTCAGCCAAGTTAAGTGACTTCCCCAGAATCACACAGCTAGTCTGTGGCAGTGTTAGGAACGGAACCCAGACTTTCTGACTTTCAGCCCTGTTCTCAATCCAGCAGATAGCAGCTGCACATTTTATGTATCTAAAATATTCAAGCTAGCCATATTTGTCTTATATTCACATTCAGAAAAAAGCAAAGTCTGTTTCTTTTAAAGATTAGCTCATGCCTTGAAGGTCAGATCTGGATCTCAGCTTTCTTAATATTTGGAGGAACACTCTGACTCAGGGGTTTGATATGGAATTTTTATTTATTTATTTATTTATTTATTTATTGCAGCCTTTTATAAATACAGAACACTGCAACTATTTAGGATAAGTGAAAGTTTACACATGTGGGCTGTGTATGGAAGTGTATCTAGCACAGTGCATAAGGTATCCCAAAAGAGATCAGTACTGTCACTGAGGTTTGAAACATGTAAGCATCAGTGGTGTTATCTTAATTCTTTAAAAGAGTGTATGTGGGACCAAAATCTGTCCCTCTGAGTGCAAGAGAGTGTGAATACATCCATCTTTCAAGAGGTTAATTCACTGTATATTTCTCTATCACACACACATGCATACTGCTGAAATCTCTGTTTAGAGACATGAATCCTGCATTGTTTGTGTATATGGCCTTCACAAATCCAGGTTTTTGTGGACTAGACAAAATTACACTCCATTATAATCCAACAGATGTAGAGTATCAAGATGTATTGTTTAGTCTTCACAAATTTATTATAATAAAAACTTTTTTTTTCTCTTCTCTGGCCAAAACTAATGTTTTAGAACAGAGTTAAAATGACAGTGTCACATTCAGAAAGTTTAAAGCAAAGTACTGGCGATTAATGGCACTATTCATAAAAAGTTACTACGCCATTTCCCTCTCTTTCAAAACATTTTATTTGGGAAATTTGTCAAGTGCTTCTTTAAAAATTAGTAATTTAGTGGGTTTGGTAGGGAGGGGTGTTTTGTTATTAATTCTTCTTCTTACCTAATTTTCCCAGCACAAAAATGATGAGCCAGATCCTCAGCTGATATAAATTGGCATAAAGAGGACTCAGTAGAACTAGATCTGCTTACATCAACTGAGGATCTTACCCTGTATCTTCTGTGCAAACAGAAGTCAAGGAAAAGTTGCTGTAAGATGGCCTTAAACCTCTTACTATCACTTAGAACAATGGTGGCTGAGGCCTCCCAAAGAGTATCAAATAGTTCACTACCTTCCAGCAGGTGACTACATACCCTTGCTTGGGGGGGAAATCTTTATTGCAGTATTGTGTCGTTCTGTGCTCCTCTGAGGCTGACGGTGTTCTTGTTTTGATCCATGGCTTATGACAATCTGTGTTGAACGTTGTCAAATCTTTCCCTACCTCTAAAATGCTGGGAAGGAAGTGGGTGCTGGGATGCCTATCAGAATGCTATCCCCGGACCCTGTTTTGAAACTCCATCATTTGTATCAGGCCTGTGCTCATACATGTCCATACTGCCCAGGCACTGCTGCTAGAAGGGAAAAAGGAGTGCTCTCTCACTCTTTTTCTATCCCCTGAGACTATTAGAGGGATATCTGCTACTCTCCAGCCCCTGTGTTTTGGGTCTTCCCATTGACCAACTCCAGCATCTGAGGTTCCCTGTAGCTTTCACAAGAGGCATCAGAAGAGGGAAATCAGAAGATTCTTGTCAGCATCCCCGCTTTCCGTAGGAGCCTATACATGACCAATGAAATCAACCAGGTTCTTGTTGATTTCTGCACCCACTCAGCAGCAGCAGATGCACAAGACCGTTTTGCTGCAGATTCAGGAAAACCGCACTTCATTGGTTCTCTTTTGGAAGGCTTTCATTGCAACCATAAGAACTAGAAATGTACTTTTTTAAATTAAAGAGTAGATTCTGCAGAAATTGATGGGTTAGGTCTCCTTACTTACCACAGGCGGGATTTTTCAAAGCCCTGACAATCATTTGTTGGCAGACACGCAGCAGTTATCTTGGTAAAATTATAAAATGGGATTTGGAGCCAGTTTTGTCAGTTTTAATAGAGCTCCAAACTACCTTTAAGCTAGAAAAAGACATAAATTAACTTATTCACAGATTATTAATGTAAATCTCTGAAAGGTCAACCACTAACTCCGTAATACGTGTGATTTCAGTGGCTGATTTAAAATTCTTGAATACTTTGTTGGTCAGTGAACACAGGCAGGGTACTATGAATGAGTGCTCCTCTGGAGGAGAGTCCTGCTTATTGTGTGTCAAGTTCTGAAGATCAGTGTAGGTTGATAGATTACTTTGGCTCCAAGACTAACCTAAGCTTTGTTTGCTACTGATCATCTGTATTGGACCGAGTGCAAAGAGATCATTATAAATGCACACCATTTTAGAGTCAGATCTTCCACCTACACCCATTTATGTCAGCTGAGAATCAGGTTCTTTATTATGAAGTTTTAAGAGATAACATTTCAGTTGGCCGAGGAAAACAAAAGAACAAAATTCTACTTTTATATCTCCATAGCAAATCTCAGCTCCAGTACTCCTTTCTCTTGACATATGCAGAATTCCTATTAATGACACATTCTGCAATGTATTTCAGTACTAAGTAGTGTTTCCATCTTTTTGCCTTTCTAATATGACTGTCCTGTGGCGAGAGAGGCCTGTCGTATGACTCCTGTGATAATTCACAGCTCTCATGCTTGAGTCAAAAGGACTCAAAGCAACTTCTTAAAAATGTAAGAGTTGGGGATGCTGAAGTTTGAAATCAGAGTTGAAATATCTTGTTTGATTAAGGAATTTTTCAATCAATGAAACAATCTAGTTCTGAAGCAAATATGAAAGGGCTGCATACTACTTGTGATCCTCTCACACACTGTGTAGACATAAATGAGAATTGTGTGTGTGGTTCAAAGACAGTAAGTAACCTTAAACATATATCTATCTAGCTATCTTCAAGACACCACTGACTTCCTGAGGAAACTACAATCCTCTAAGGTGCCACAAGTACACCTGTTCTTTTTACAGATACAGACTAACACGGCTGCTACTCTGAATACAATCCTTTGATGATCTTCCAGAAAACACCATCCTAGCCACTATGGATGTAGAAGCTCTTTACACTAACATTCCATGTTAAGATGGGCTACAAACCATCAGGAATAGCATCCCTGATATCATCACGGCAAACCTGGTGGCTGAATTTTGTGGCTTTGTCCTCACCCACAACTGTTTCAGATTTGGGGACAATTTATACCTTCAAATCAGCGGCCCCTCAGTATGCCAACATTTTTATGGCTGACTTAGAACAACGCTTCCTCAGCTCTTGTCCCTTTATGCCCCTACTCTTCTTGTGCCACATTGATGACATCTTCATCATCTGGACCCATGGGAAGGAGGCCCTTGAGGAATTCCACCAAGATTTCAATGATTTCCAGCCTACCATCAGCCTCAGCCTGGACCAGTCCACACACGAGGTCCACTTCCTAGACACTACCATGCTAATAAGCGATCGTCACATAAACACCACCCTATACCAGAAACCTATTGACCACAATACTTACCTACATGCCTCCAGCTTTCATCCAGACCACATCACACGATCCGTTGTTTACAGCCAAGCTCTAAGATACAACTGCATTTGCTTCAATTCCTCAGACAGGGACAAACACCCACAGAATCTCTATCAAGCATTCTTAAAACAGCAGTACCCACCCAGTGAAATGAAGAAACAGATTGACAGAGCCAGAAGGGTACCAAGAAGTCACCTACGACAAGACAGGCCCAACAAAGAATGTAACAGAACGTCACTAGCGGTCACCTACAGCCCCTAACTAAAACCTCTCCAGCACATCTTTAAGGATCTACAACCTATCCTGAAGGATGATCCCTCACTCTCTCATAGATCAGTCCTTGCTTACAGACAGCCCCTCAAACTGAAGCAAATGCTCACGAGCAACTACACAACAAAAACACCAACCTAGGAACCAAACCTTGCCACAAACCCCAGTGCCAACTCTGTCCACATATCTATTCAAGGGACACCATCATGGGACCTAACCTCATCAGCCACACCATCCGGGGCTTGTTCACTTGCACATTTACCAATGTGATATATGTCATCATGTACCAGCAATGCCCCTCTGCCATGTACATTGGCCAAACCGGACACTCTCTTCGCAAAAGAATAAATGAACACAAATCTGACATCAGGAATCATAACATTCAAAAACCAGTAGGAGAACACTTCAGTCTCTCTGGTCACTCAATAACAGACCTAAAAGTGGCAATTCTTCAACAAAAATATTTCAAAAACAGACTCCAACGAGAAACTGCAGAACTGGAATTAATTTGCAAACTGGATACCATCAGATTAGGCTTGAATAAAGACTGGGAGTGGTTGGGTTATTACAAAATCTAAACTTAATTTCCCCAATACTAGTTTCTCCTTACTGTTACTCACACCTTCTTGTCAACTGTCTATAATGGGTCACGCTCTTACCACTTCAAAAGTTATTTTTCCTCCCTTGGTGTCTTGCTGTTAATTGAATTGTCTCATTAGACTGACCTCATACTTGGTAAAGCAACCCCCATCTTTTCATGTATTTATAACTGCTCCTGTATTTTTTATTCCATGCATCTGATGAAGTAGATTCTAGCCCATGAAAGCTTGTGCCCAAATAAATTTGTTAGTCTCTAAGGTGCCACAAGGACTCCTCGTTGTTTTTGCTGGTACAGACTAGCACGGCTACCACTCTGAAACAGTTCTGTGATACGAGGCTTACATTATGTAATTATAGTGGACCCTATTAAAAAGATCTCCTTTGCTAACAGTTACCACACAACAATATCACATACCGCCATATTATCCTATACCTATCGCTGTGATACATGAGCCAACCACCTATTTTAAATATAGGCAAAGTAGTGTGGTATCTGATATCATTTTGTGCTGGCTGTGGGTAAAGGATAACTCCTTAACGGTGATCACTTTACTGAGAAATAAAAATGTTTTCATTTTTAGCTCTGATTTATTAGGCTATTCTTTCTACTACAAAAACATCCATTGTGGAGTGAATCTTGTACATTTGTCATTTCTGCATCCCTGGCTCTAACATCCTGGTTGTTTCCTTAGCTTGTATTGTTTCTTCCTTAAGCACAAAAAAAGCTCATCCTTCCAGTGTAGCACTGAAAGATTTGGTGTCAGCTTTTGATTGCAAACAAGGGCCCAGTCCTGCTCCTGCTGAAGTACACCTCTCTCCGATATAACACTGTCCTCGGGAGCCAAAAAATCTTACCGCGATAGAGGTGAAACCGCATTATGTCGAACTTGCTTTGATCCACCGGAGTGTGCAGCCGCCCCTGCCCCCGAGTTTTGCTTTACCGTGTTATATCCGAATTCATGTTATATCGGGGTAGAGGTGTACATGAAGTCACTCCTGCTTTGCACCAGTATGGGTGAGCTCAGAATTGGCCCTGGATGTGCATTTGTAAGGTGGCTGGCACCGAAGTGTTCAGTGTTTGAATGTGTATTGTTTCATGTGCCATTCTACTTCTCTCACTTTTGTTGGTGTGGCACGGAGATATGTTTTAATTTTAGCTATGGAAAAATAACCTGGGGAATGATGGGATGAATGGGGGGTGGAGGTTGGGAGTGGTCAGAGAGGGTTCTGTTATGTAATACTGAACTGAACAGTTAGATGAGCTGTGTTACAACAAAGCATTTCACACAAAAGCACTTGTGCCATTCTTTTGTTATGGTTAAATGCACAGCTGCAAATTTTTGACAGTTCTGCTAGTTTTGCTGAAAAGGGGATAATAGAATGCCAAGCAAGTACTAATTTTTCCATTGCCCCATCCTAAACGTACATAACCTCAGCAGCGCTCTGTGTGGAGCCGCTTGCCTCCCCACTGAAAATGCAGACTTAGGCATCATTAAGTACGTTTGTGCTCCAAGGCAAAAGTATGTCAGTCCAACTCTCTCATCAGTCCGGCATCCAAATGTTTATCATGACTAGAACTGTGTGAACCCTGCAGGACTCAGTTTGTTTGGGATTCTCAAGCTGAATCCTGCGGCTTTGATTGGCAGGGGCAGGCAGCAAAACAACCTCTGTTGGCTTGCGTGGAGAATTGGGTTCAACAAACTCAATATGTTACATTGCCCTCACTGTGTACTCTTGTATCTCTCACCTCTGGCTTTTTGAGCGTGTGTCAGGTGGTCATTTGCTTTGCCTAAAGCAGCCCAGAAAGGTACTTCAGACCATTCAGAATATGCCTTTTCCCCAATCCATAAAGACTTTTCTGAGAGACAGGACCTTCTTTGACCCCCATGGTGTGGCATGGAGTCACAAGCCTGCAGCTTCTATTACTTTTGAGCTGGAACTGAAGGAAGCCCTATATTTCTTTTAATGGTCTTGCAGGGCACAGTTGTTTGGAAATGCCTGGGGCTCTCTATCTAATGCACCAGGCATTATGGGCTTTCTGCCAGCCTCAGCTGAGCAGAATATGAGGCTGGCAGCAGAAAACCTGAACAGCTAATAGTCAGCACTCCCTTCTGTTCAGTGGAATGGAAGAACATGATGGCTCTAAATTCCTGACTTCATGTGTTGTAATGTGAAGAGTGACCACAGGCATAGCATTTTGGGGTTCCATGACTCAGTAAATTTAATACAAATGTGTTTAATTCACAAGTAGAAACTAAAAATATTTTTTTCTAACTTCCAGTCATAAAGCTGGGATCTGAAAGTAATGCTGGGTCTTTATCTTGTATCATCATCAGTATATTGCCTCTTCATCATCAGTAATACATTGTCTAGGCCAAATTATGCCCTTAATTATGTTTGTGAAGCATTATTAGATTGCCTTGTGAGGTTGCACGGGTATAAACAAGGGCCTAATTTGAACTGCAGTATTTTTTTTTTTCTGAAGATGATGCATGAGGAGGACGCAGTCTGATAAGTTTGTAGCATTGGGAGTTTAGAAGAAAAGACAACCCACCTACCCTCCCCCAATGGCAATTGGAGCAAATTTCAATGCCATGAAAATCCACACCATCCTTTTTAGTCACCTTTTGAAGCAGCGTTCCATTTTAATAGAGTTTGATGACATTAAATCCATGGCCATTCACCATGGATTTTAATTTTGTTTCAGGTACAAAACTCCTGGGGCTACTTAGATCAGGGTCCCAAAATCAGAAGCCGCCCATTGGCTCTTTCCATGACAAAAAGTAGATGATGGAGGGATATTCGTTGCTCATTCCTAACTAATTACAGTTATTAGATAATGGGAAACACAACAGAGAAGTGGTATCGCTTTTCATGACAATCTGTGCTTACACTTCTCTTATACTGAGTTAATGCTTGTAAAGGTGGCTGAACAGTAGCTGCCCATTCTGTACGTGTTCATCCTTGTTTCATGCTGCTTTCTTTCTCCCTACAGTTTGCCAAGGAACAAGTAACAAGCTGGCCCAGCTGGGGAACATGGAGTACCATTTCATCAGCCTGCAAAGGATATATAACAATTGTGAGGTGGTCCTTGGCAATCTGGAGATCACATATGT
Organism: Chelonoidis abingdonii; assembly: GCF_003597395.2. Taxonomy (NCBI): domain Eukaryota; kingdom Metazoa; phylum Chordata; order Testudines; family Testudinidae; genus Chelonoidis; species Chelonoidis abingdonii. The sequence continues at coordinate 100,931,669 of NC_133770.1, read as the reverse complement.
GACACGCAATCATGATCTTTCGTTCCTGAAGGTTAGTGTAGCTAATCATGTTGCTCTGATCCAGCACACAATGTGCATTGGTGAGATGTGCACAACTTCAAGAGAAGTTAACTGCTAATTGAGATATTTTTCTAGTCTGATGAGTTACCTGTTTAAGGAATTAAATTGTTTTTGAAGGTGAAGGGTCAGTTATATATAACATGTGGTGACTAATGTAAAAACCTGTTCAAACACATAGTTACTGATTGTCAGTTAGAAACATCACAGAATGGAATTCTAAAATACCAGTCTACCATAGGATATACTGTACTTGTATCAATGATTTCATAGCACCTAACAAGCAGTTTTTCTCATGCTCATCACCCACTGCTCAAAAGTAATTATTTTAAATGGGAAAAGTATTGCACTCCTGTTCCCCTTCCCCCTCACCCCATGCTCCCAAAGGAAGTGAAAAAGCTCTGCACTATGCCCTAAGTATAACCAAATTTGAGGGTTGTCAGCCCAGTGAAGCAAACTGCAGTGTTGATGGCTCTTCACTGAAGGTGACCTATCATTAGTCTGAGCATTCTACTGCCTTGCTGATACCTGGCAAAAGATGTAATCTCACTAATAACTAGAAACCAAAATATGTAACATCACCATCCATCATTACTTGTGTAATATGTTCCTGCACCAAGTAAGCCAGCTGCGTTCTGTCCAGACAATAATTTTGAGTGACCTTTAAGGATAATCCTAGACAGTAATGCATGGACTACTTTCCATTACTACACTTGTCTCATGCTCATGTCCATGCACAAGTGAATGAACTATTATTGGGAGGGAATTGAAAAGAAAGGGACTTAAACATTTTAGTGGATATATGGTGCAACCAGATAGCACAGGAACAGCTGGGAATAGAACTCAGCTCTCCTGACTGCCATTTGATACCTTACCTGCTAGATCAGCGGTTCTCAAACTGTGGGTTGGGACCGCAAAGTGGGTCTTGACCCTATTTTAATGGGGTTGCCAGGGCTGGTGTTAGACTGGCTGAGGCCAAAGCCTGAGCCCCGCCACCCAAGGCTCAGGCTTTGTCTTCAGCCCTGGGCTGCGGGGCTCAAGTTACAGGCCCTGTCAAGGTTTTTTTCCCCCGCTTTGAACTTTAGCATCCAAAAAGTGGGGACCTGCATGGACCCTTCTAAGCTTAATTCCTAGCTTAGATCTGATAACGCTGCCACCAGCCAAAAATATAGTGTTTGACACACTTCCTGTTCCCCCAAAACCTTCCCTGGGGAACCCAAGATGCAAACCCCTTGCGGTCTCTAAAACAAGGAGAAATAAACCACTTCTCCTTCCTTCCCCCCCTACCCCCTAGACTTCCCTTCTTGGACTGCCTGAGAGGCTACACTGACCAAATCCTTGGACCTTAAAACAAAGAGGAATTAACCTCCCCTCCCTCCTTTCCCCCACCAATCTCTGGTGAGTTCAAACCAGTCCCTTGGGTCTTAAAACAAGCAAAAATCAATCAGGTTCTTAAAAGAAATCTTTAATAAAGAAAGAAAAGTAAAAATTATCTCTGTAAAATCAGGTGGTAAATGCTTACAGGGTATTCAGAGTCATATGGACTAGAGGACTCCCACCCCACCCTCCAGCCTGAGATTCAAAGTTACAGCAAAATATCACATTTACAAGTTAAGAAAAAAAACATAAGACTAATCCACTTTTCCTGGCTATACTTACTATTTTGAAACATAGAGACTGATCAGAAAGATTGGAGAAAACCTGGGTGTACGTTGGTCCTCTTAGCACCCAAGAGCGACAACGAACAAAACAAACAGGCAAAAACAAAGACTTCCCTCCACCGAGATTTGAAAGTATCTTGTCCCCCGATTGGTCCTCTGGTCAGGTGTCAGTCAGGTTTACTGAGCTTCTTAACCCTTTACAGGTAAAAGAGACATTAACCCTTAACTATCTGTTTATGACAGGCCCCCTGCCTGGAGATGAAGCTCTTGGGCTTTGCTTTGGGCCCCAGCTTTCCAGGATGATGGGGCTTGGGCTTTGGCCCCTCTGCCTGGAGCAGCAGGGCTTGGATGGGCTCAGGCTTCAGTCCCCTCTCCTGGAGTCATGCAATAATTTTTGTTGTCAGAAGGAGATCACAGTGCAATGAAGTTTGAGAAGCCCTGCACTAGATCATCCTTCCTCAGACTTGTGCTTTTGAAATAATGTGTTTTCGGTACTCAGTTCATTTCGTGCTTGGTTATCAGGTTACAATATTTTTGAATGCAGAGAGATTATGGGAGTAACTACATCAGATGTAGCTCACCTGTGTGTAAAAAGTAAAGAGCTGTGGATTACCAGAGATGCATGGGTGGGTCACTGATCTGAGTTCTGAGGGGTTAATCTCATCAAATGAATCTTGTTTTCCTCTCAGCAAACAGTTTAGAGAAACAGCTTGATACAATGACACTAAATGTTTTGTTCCTTCTGATTTTCCTCAGACCATACAGGAGGTTGCAGGCTATGTGTTAATAGCACTCAACAACGTGGATAGCATTCCACTGGACAATCTCCAGATCATCCGAGGAAACGTGCTTTATGAGAACTTTTACGCACTGGCAATTTTTTCCAATTATCACACAAATATAAATAAAACCAGTGGACTCAGGAATCTGCCAATGAAACGATTATCAGGTGAAGTGGTTAGGGCAGACAATATAGTTGTGAACTGTTACTTTATTTGAAGCAAACTCCCAGATCTTTATGAAAAGCTTCATTTAAGAAGCACTGACCTTTAGAGTCCTGTTCCAAATGAGACACACTCTGAATGAAGTTAAATGTAGTTGATTCAAATACCTGCCCACTTCATAACTACCCAGGTTACTGGTAGTGATGGAAAGTTCCTTGTTTTACAATGCATAGGCCTAGGACCTCAAAGGGTTAATCCACTTAGGCCCTATATAATTACAGAGTAATGAGTGTTGGCCCAAAACAGAGATTTTTTTGTGCCAATTTGAGATGCCTTAGAGGGGGCTTGATTTTCAGAAAGTGTTGAGAACCTCAAAGTGCTTCAGTCTGAGCACCCAGAAATGGAGACACTGATTTTTGACACTCCGTTTGCATTTTGTGCACATCCATAATTTGCATTGGCTTCGCTTGAGCGGGCAGTGGGTTGGATGCGCAAAGGCTGCAGCACTGGACCCGTATTCGACAGTTAGTTATGTGACTTCTTTCAATAATATATTGTACATTGTCCGTTTCCATTAACATGGCACCTGATGAATGTGTTTATCTCCTTTTCATGAGGGAAGAAAGAGAGCGATAATGCAATTGCTTCATTTTTGTCCTATTTTTCTTTTGCAGAAATTCTTAATGGAGGAGTTAAAATCAGCAACAATCCACAACTGTGCAACATGGACACAGTTCTGTGGGACGACATTATTGATTTGAACAAAAAACCTGTAATACAGTTGGAATATCAAAATAATCTGGCTGATTGTAAGTATACATTTAACAAAACAGTAGTCACTCCATTACACACAGCAGTACTTATTGCATTATAGAGCCCCATTTCTGCAAACACTTTTATGTAAATGCATTGATTTCAAATCCTACTCACACAGAAATCAATTATATTTTGTTATTGAATTTACTAGGACCAAGATTTGGACCTAAGAGACTGATCCAAAGCACACTGAAGCCAGTGGATTGGCTCCCACTGATATCAGTGGGCTTTGGGTTGGGCCTTAAATATGTGCTGCTTCCATGAAAACGACACACATCAATATAATGCATACATATTTTCTTTCCAATGATTTTAAATTTACAGCGTAAGGCCCTGATTCAGCAAAGTTCTTAAGCGTATGCTTAAGTTTAAGCACGTGTGTACTCCCAAGGTGCTTAAATGCATTGCTGGGTTGAGGCCCTAATTCCTATTTGTGAATATCATGAACTCTACACATATTTTGACAGTATTAGGAAATCTTTGCAAAATTAAGACCAGAAACGGATAAATAGCGACACTTTAGATCAGCATGGAGGTAGGTGTATATTTGAAAGCTTACATGACATGTCCTCATGCTTAATTCTGACCCACGCCAGTACTGTTAATCCTTTTGTAAGATCTAAATTCAGTTCACAAAATTTTAAGAAGGGAGAAAAGAGTTTGTTTATAATTCTTGGGCATTTTTTGCACTACAGATTGGCACAATGTGTATTTTCTGATCTACTTCAGTTGAGTAACTGATTAAGCACTGGCATGCACACACATTGTTGACATACACCGTGGAACCCCACTGCAGTCAATGGGATTGTAGGAGGTGTAAGTCAGCAGAGCTTGGCCCTGAGTACTATGGAAATTTTAACCCTTAACTTTTAAACTTGAATCCGTTTGGTCCAACAGTAAATCAGTTAGTTATTAGACAAGTATTGGCATTTGTTCAGCTATTTTGGCAGTGGGGGGTTGGAAAGACCCACATGTTACTAGCTGGACAAAACTGTCCTAGAAAGAAATACCCTTCTACTCCATTATATCGCAGTCGTGGGAAGCCAAAAATTCCTACCGTGTTATAGCTGAAACCCTGTTATATCAGGGTAGGGGCAGCAGGACTCTGGAGGTGATTTAAAGAGCTCCGGGCTCCAGCCACTGCTGGGAGCCCGGCCCCTTTAAATTGCTGGCGAGCCACACTACCGCAGCCTTGGGGTAACAGCGGAAGGACTCCAGCGGGACTCCCCATAGCAGCCAGAGCCCCAGACCCTTTACAATGCCGTAAGAGCCCCTCTGCTACTGTGTTATACGTGAACCCACGTTATACTGGGTCGCATTATAGTGGGTTAGAAGTGTACGCCTTAAATGTAGTGAGTTTCAGATTAATCTGTTCAGGAAGCCATTTTTCTTTTTAAATAATGAGCATGCAAGATAATTGTGTCCCTGGGATTTTACCTGTATTAGAAAACAAACAAAAATAAAAAGCAAAACAAAGCAACAACAACAAAAAACAATAAAAAAATTAAGGAGGGAGGGATAAGGATTGGAAGGTACTATCCCTGTACTAACTCTACAGATCAGTTAGTTTACTTGTTTTCATTAAGTGCGTGCTGCATAGTTCAGTGCTGACAACTACTTTTGTCAGAGCTGTGGAGACAAATTACCCTGTGGTTAGAGTAAATGTTGCCAATTGTTTGCAAATACAGTCAAATTTGTTTAGTTGTCAGCGGTGTATTATTCAAAAATATTGATTTACATGACAAATTACTATCCATGTTACTGACCATGAGCTTTAACCATACAGAGTTTCAAGGTGAGGAGGCCAGTTAGTCTTTCAGTTTTTAGTTCCCAGAGATGATGTATTTGTTTCATGTTCCATTCTGCCCAGTTCTAGATGCAGATTGCAGATACACATGCTCTTCAAGTTAGGGCTCTAATTCTGACTACCTACACATCTAGAGTATCAATAGCAAACACTAACTGGCAAGTTCTTAGTTTCATTTATTTTATATAAGCAATTTTAAAAAGATGGAATCCAGATCTTTTCTTCAGAAAATTAGCGTTGTTAATTCAGCATTATATACAGCGTTCTTAACTGAGGTAATAGTCCAATAACATATACATGTGGCTGAAAAGTTTCAGCTAAAAAGGTTGAGCTACTTCTGAGAACAAGATTAGGAGAAAATAAGTAATTTTGCCTTTATTAAAATAATTATTTCAACCATTTTGTTGAGAAATTCCATACTTTGGAGCAGGCGTTTGAAATTTGTCAGGGGGTTGGGGGTTGCCCTGATGTCAGGAATGTGCCTTTTGCCAGCCCTCTGAACATTCATCCAAATTTAGTCAAGTTATTTATAAGCCTCTGAAAAATCACAGTTCTCACATGCTCAGAAGAGGCTTAATATAGTATGACAGCCATATTATCTGTACTGGACATGCTCCATCTCCTTACGACTCCTGTGTGCCAACCAGACTTTGCATGTGCCATCCCCTAAAGTAACTGAGTCCTGGTCTACAGTACAAACTTATGCGAGTATAGCTATGTTTCTCCAGGGTGTAGAAAATCCGTACCCCTGAGTGACACAGTAATATTGACCAAATTCCTGGTGTAGACAGTGCTGGGAGGGCTTCTCCTGTCAACACAGCTACAAGCTCTCAGAGAGGTGGAGTACTTACAGTGACAGGACTGTCTTGCTGTCTGGAGTGGCTCACAAGTGTGAGTGCCTGTCTCGGGGCAGACTGTCAGAAAACAAGGGCAGACACCCCAGACTGGTGGTATATTCTATTATTAGATTTCGCCAAGCCAATAACAAGCGTGAACTTCTGGATCATTATGCCAGTCTTACCATGGAGTCACAGACAGTCCCCTTAGCCTCTCAAACCTAGCTTGTTACCCAGATAAACTGAACTTAGTGATGATGGTCACATAAACCAAAAATCACACCCCGTCAAGTTTCTCCCAGTCCCAAATGACCAGTCACTTACTCCCAGATCAGTGGGTACTCGGAATCTTACACCAAAGACCTCGCTGGCAGCCAATTCTAAAGTAAATTAACTATAGGTTTATTAGCTAAGAAAAAAGAATGAATTATTGAGAGGTTAAAGCAGGTAAAATATTATAACAGGTGAGTCAAAGTTTGTAAATCCAAAATGACAGCAGAGATGTACTAATCTGCCAGTTTCCCAAAAGTCTTTTCCAGGGCTACCCAGAATAATTCTGGAGATCTCCGTCTATTCGTTCAGGTATTCTGCCCTGTTAGAAATCCAAATAGTCTAGAGATAAAGGATCTTCCTTTGAATTAGTACTGATAGGTTCTTTTCACAGACAACAATCTGACAAGTATCTGAACCCACACAATGGTCAGTTGCTTTGAATTTAGCACTCCTCTTCATTTGCATTTGATGAGTTATTTAGTTAAATGTCTGCCGTTACATTGTAATAGGAATAGATAAGTGAAAACTATACAAGTAACATTCCATTAGTTTTCATGAAATTCTAACACCTAACTACACTCTTACATTAACACACACTTTGATCTAGGGTTATTTTAGTACAGGTCACGCATAATATAAACGTAATGCAATAGAAAACAACATGATATAGATAGGCAAAAGCAATACAATTAACATCTCCTTTGATCTCTAACACACATGTGAATTGGCCTAAATATATACTAATACATTTAACTGCTTTGATATTCACACACAAATGAATTGGCCTATGTCTCTGACCTGAGCTAGTCTGTCAGTGTCATAGGGAGAAAGTCTCCTGTCCATAGGTAGCTTCTTCACTAAGCACTACAACACTGTAAGTGTAGATGAGTCCTGAGTATTCTCCAGCCCAGAGCTTCAGGGACTAAGCAGAAGTTTCCTTGCAAGTGCTTCTTCCAGGTCCTGTGAGCCACTATGGTGCCTAGCACTGGAACCAAGAGCAGGAAGACTCTCTTTCTCTCCTGTGCCCTCAATGTCTCCCCTGCTAGAACCTAGGCAGTGTGAAGCCATAAGAGGAAGCAACCTGACTTAAATGTAGAGGGGGAAGAGCAGGAGGCAGTGGAGCAGGGGGGTGAGGAGCAGAAGAGGCACAGATTGGCCGAGGGAGAATAAGAATTGAGGGAGACTGATACAGGAACTGGTGGGGTGGAGAGGAACAGAAGTTGGAGAGAGTGGATGTGAACAGAAAGGGACAAAGTTGGGAATGGAGCAGAGCAGAGAAGGACAGAAACAGGCAGGTGGGGACAGGGAAAGAAGGGTTTGTAACCAGTAAATTACACTCTCCTCCAAAGCCTGGAATAGAATCCAGTCTCAATATTTCTCTGCTGTCAGCAAAATAGTTATGAAATCTACTGGCAAAGTGTCTCTATCCTCCTTCTCTAGTGGCTGATCTACATAAAGAATAACTGCCTACTTCATTACACCATTAGCTCAAGCAGTAGAGGTATGTGCTGTGGATTGAATATCCCAGCCCTCCCAATGACCTATGCTGGGGTCACTCTGGTTCCATATGACAGAATTTCTGTTTTTTCAATTTGCTTCTTTAAAAACATCAGGAATCACATACAAGAAGAGTATGTTAGAAGAAAGTTACAGTGGTAAAGTCAAGCAATCAAACATTAAGAAATGCCAGACTTAAGATGTTGCTTCATCTCCCTCGTGCTCCATCCTTCCTGCTGCCCCTCCACCCATATATGCGTATGCATTAAGATGCAATTAATTACAGGATCATATACTGTTTTTTTCCACAGGACTTCTGCCTCATTCAGTACACAGCATGGATAGTGCTTACTGAATGGGTATCTATTTCATGTTTATTTTTATCATCATCATTCAGTATGTGGCACAGAAGCTCTCCTGTAGCTGTAGTAACAGGCACATGGGGATATGTTGTGACTGAAAGACTAAGATTCAGTTCCTGGCAGCCCTGCTGTGTTATCTAACAATTGCATGTGACATTGATAGGAAAACCTTTATGATGTAACATTTACATTTTAGGTTCCAAGTGTCATCCAAATTGTACAGAAGACCACTGTTGGGGTGCCGGCATAGAGAACTGCCAGACATGTAAGTCCACAGATTAATTTAAAATATCCTTGTCTGAATGCTCTTAGGTATTTATTTGTTTATTATTCACTGAATAATGTCCCTGTCAAGTCCTGATGCGATGGCCACTGTTTTTTGGAGAACACTATGCTCCCCTCCACTGCCCTGAGGACCCATAAGCCCACCGCAGACATGGGTGGCATGCTCCCCTAGCAACCATCAGGCATCTGAGTGATTGTTAATAATGATCCTTGCCAATGGTAACTTCCACTATGTTTTTGCATATGCACGCATCGCTCTTCTGGTATGGCAAACAAAAGCCATTGCAGCTCCTCACTGAGTGGCCACATTTGTGGAGAGAAGCGGGGCCTGGTGAACAGCACAGAAACCCCAAAATAATTTGTATTGGACTGAGATTTCTCCATGAATGCTCAGTCTTTGCATGACACTTCTAGTTTTGGAAGCACTTTTCCTGCCTCCTATAGCTTTTTCCCCAAATATAGGCCTTAGTAATTATAAAGGGATAATGAAGTAGCTGTAATGTGAATTTTTCTCCACTTCTGTTGTTTCAAGTAGAATGACTGTGTATTAACATATAAACTCCTTACCTAATATTTTAGGCTGAGAATGGGAATAACTCACCACTACTGTATTGTTGTTTTTAAAATCCCCTTTTGTAGAATTCCTTCCAACATGAATACCAGATAGTCAGAAAAAGTCATACTCGTATACCCTGCAGGCATATAAAGCAAGTCCTGAGCAATCTCAGAAAATGAAGTGATGACCTTTAAAGGGTGCATGGTTCAGGGGATTCACAGCATGGGAGAGGTGTCGTAATTATTTATAGAGCACTTCAGAATCCTTAGGCAGTACCGTTGCTCATAGGCTGGACACTCTTTACCCTGTAATTTTACACATTGGATGCTTACTATGGGCATCAAGAGAACAACAAATGCAAGATGTTTAGAGACACTTAAAAATCTTGTGATGATTTTACTTTTCATAGAATCATAGAATATCAGGGTTGAAAGGGACTTCAGGAGGTCATCTAGTCCTCCAATCCCCTTCTCAAAGCAGGGCCAATTCCCAACTAAATCATCCCAGCAAGGGCTTTGTCAAGCCTGACCTTAAAAACCTCTAAGGAAAGAGATTCCACCACTTCCCTAGGTAACCCATTCCAGTGCTTCACCACCCTCCTAGTGAAAAAGTTTTTCTTAATATCCAACCTAAACCTCCCACCACTGCAACTTGAAGACGCGTTACTCATTGTTCGTCATCTGCTACCACTGAGAACAGTCTAGATTCCTATCCTCTTTGGAAACCCCCTTTCAGTAGGTGAAGCAGCTAATCAATCCCCTTGTCATTTCTTCTCTTCTGCAGACTAAGCTCCTGTTTCCCCTCAGTCTCTCCCCATAAAAGTCACGTGCTCCCAGGCCCCCTAACAATTTTGTTGCCCTCCGTGGACTATTTCTTAATTTTTCCATATCCTTTTTGTAGTGGTGGCCAAACCTGGACATCAGTACTCAGATGAGCCTCACCATTTGAATAGAGAGGAACGATCACATCCCTCGATCTGCTGGTAATGCCCCTACTTATACAGCCCAAAATGCCATTAGCCTTCTTGGCAACAGGGGCACACTGTTGACTCATATCCAGCTTCTCGTCCACTGTAACCCTAGGTCCTTTTCTGCAGAGCTGCTCCATAGCCATTTTTACTTTTTAGTATATAAAGACTGATAGGGAATGTACTTTGAATACTTTTTGTTTCTTTTGATAGTTTATTATTTCACTGCTTTATAATATGTGTAGTCTGCATTCAGGGAAATGCTATAGGTCGTTAGTCTTCTCTCATACCAGCTTTACACTAGCATAATTCCACTGAGTTCAGTGGAAGTACTTTTGATTTAAATCTACATAAGTGACAGCAAAATCCAGCCGTACAAATTTATTTAAATCTGAGCATCTTGCTCACAATTCATGTATCAGGTCAGATATACATAGCTTCTAGAGCAGGTTGGGGAAAAAAAAACACTCAAATATTCCCCCCTCTCATTTTTTGTCAGCTCTAATGGCTTCACTCCTCAGTCCTTCACAGCTGCTTTTAAAACACGCTATGCTGGATATTGTGGAACAAATTCTGCAGTTACTCTGTACACATTGATGTAAATAGTGGTTCTACGTGCAAAGCACTTGCAGGATCATGTCCACTGTTAACGTGGTGTCCAGAGGTAATACTAACCTTTAGGCTTAAGAAATTTAGATCCTGATCCTGCAAACATTTATGCATGTGCTTAATCATACAGTAGCAGATTCATTGACTTCAATGGGGTTACTCAGGGGTGCATAAAGTTAAGCATGTACACGTGTGTTTGCAGGATGGGTCTTATTTAGCAATTAACACTCATTTTGTTGAGCTTTTTATGAATCTGACCTATCAGAAATACATCCCATATATGGGAAATTTGTATGTCATATTTCTTTCCATCCTTGAAAAAATGGGGAAGATACTGCACAAAACACAAACATTTGCCATGATAGACCTCCAGTGGGAAGCTTTTGTCAGTTGTTCTCAGAATGATGAGCTGTTTTACACTCCTGCTGATGTTTACAAAAATGATATGAAAACTCTGTTGTTGTAAAACAATGTGTCTTTTATCCCACTGTTTCTGGTTGTGTGGAGGAGTTGCTGCTACACTAGTTATGTGTATTTTGGAGATAATATGTTTCCTTGAAAATGTAGTATTTGGTTACAAATATGAGATCACAAAATAATAAAGCTTAGGTGCAAAAGTTTAACAGAAAGAAAAAGTAAATAATAACAAATTAAGACAAAAAAATAAAAAGGAAAGAAACAAGCCTATACTGGTTGATTACCCTGTAGCACAGTGCCATTCATTCTCTGATGATTTAAGTGTTAACTGTGATTGAACTGCAGTGTGACTATTTCTGAGTTACAAGAATTTTTAAAATATTTTAACTACTCTGTGCCCATTCGGGAACTGTATAGTTGACACCATGCTGTACACCAGTCATTCTTAACCAGGGGTCTGAGGCCCCTTGGGGTAGGGGCGAGCAGGTTTCAGGGGAGCTGCCAAGCAGGGCCAGCATTAGACTCACTGGGGCCTCAGGGCAGAAAGCCAAAGCCCTACCACCTGGGACTGAAGCCCAGGGCCCTGAGCCCCACTACTGAAGGCTGAAGCCGAAGCCTGAGCAGTGTAGCTCTGCGGGGGCCCCTGTGGCATGAGGCCCCAGGCAATTGTCCTGCTTTCTACCCCCTAATGCCGGCCCTGGCTTTTACATGCAGAAAACCAGCTATTATGCCACAGGTGAGGTGTGGAGTTTTTATAGCATGTTGGGACAGGCCTCAGAAAGAAAAAGGTTGAGAACCCCTGCTGTACACTGTGACCACTCAGCGCATTAGAAATCAAATCCTCCTGCTTAAAAAGCACAGGCACCTCCCCGTTGAATCTAAGGAAAATCAGTTCACCATGAAGGATGCATAGTTGAGCAGTTCTAGTTCTGTCCTTCCCAGGGCGGTGGTGCAAACCCACATTAGTCAATGATTGATTTTTTTTATCACTGTTTTAGTCCAGATGATTTTGATACTAAAAAATTGTCACAAGTGATTGCTTTAGTATTAGAAACAGCTTCTGGTCCAAAATTTTCCTCTTGGTTATATTGGTGAGCTGCATAACAGGGAGGAAAACTTAGCCCAAGTATTGAAGTTTAAAAAAAAAAGCGTAGAAGGCATATGAAATAATTTGTGGGAGAAGTGTTCCTCTCCCAACATCAGGAATGTGTTTAGTATACTTATCACAGTGTGGGCAAAATACGGCCCGTGGGCCAGATTTGGCCCATCTAACATTTCTGTCTGGCCCGCCACGACTAACATTTCTGTCTGGCCTCCTCTGCCCCTTTGCAATCTCCGAGTCTGGGCCACTAAAAGTGCTGCAGCACAGCAGTGTTCAGGCAGGCTGCCTGCCTACCATGGCCCCACATTGTTCCTGGAAGCAGCCGCCTGCTGCTGGCAAGTCTCTGTGCGTCCCTGGTGCAGGGGAGGCGGCTCCTATCATAAGCATTCCCAAATCTGGACCTTAGAGTCCAGAAATCTGGGAGCCTGCATGAAACCTCTCTAAGCTTAATTACCAGCTTAGATCTTATCGCGCTGCCACCAGCCAAGTGATTTCCAGGACTTGGCTCCCTCTCTGGTCTCCCAAAACCTTCTCTGGGGGACCCCAAGACTCAGAAGCCCTGAGTCTTACCACAAAGGGAAGTAATCCACTTCCCTTCCCCCTCTCTCTCCCACCCAGAATTGTACTTACAACTGTGGAAACTGAAGATTAGAAGCTTACAGATAGAAAAAAATCCCCTCTCACAGCTGAGAGCCAGACAAAGACACAGACCCAAAAAATTCCCTCCCTGAGCTTGAAAAATCCGTTTCCTGATTGTCCTCTGGTCAGGTGTTTGGTTCCCTTTGTAACCCTTTTACAGGTGAAAGAAAACATTAACCTTAGCTATTCATTTATGACAGTCCGTGCGCTTGCCCCGCCCCAGCACCAGCCTCACAGCTCCCATTGCCCAGAAACCGGCCCAATGAGAGCTGCAGGGGTGGTGCTTGTGGCGTGGGCAGTGCATAAGAGACCACTCTCCCTCCCCCCAAGCACACAGAGACGTCCAGCAGCAGCCAGCCGCAGCTGCTTCTAGGAGCAGCTGGGACCACAGTGTGCAGGCAGGCGGCCTGCCTGAGCCCTCCTGCTGTGTCACCAGCCGGAGCTGCCTGTGGTAAGCGCCCTCCCCGGTCAGAACCCCCTCCTGCACCAAGTCCTCCCAATCTACTGCCCCAGACCGGAGGCCCCCTCCTGCACAAAACTCCTCCCAGAGCCACAATCTTCACCCTCTCCTGCACTCAACACTCTTCACCATGCTGGAGCTCCCTCCCTGCACCCAAACTCCTCGAATCCTGTACCCTTTCTGCACCCACCCTGCCCCAGCCCGGAGCTCCCTCCTGCACCCAAACTCCCTCCCTGACCCTGCACACCTCCATTAAATATAGTAGAAATGTGCAGCCTGTGACAACATACGACCTGAGGACGAGGGGCTCCCCTGTGAAAAATATATTGGCCATCCTGACTTAACGAACGAATGACACAAAAGGAGTATGTCTGTAATTTAAAGCTGGGTCTCTCACCAAGTTGAATCTCAAAGGTAGCACCAGGGCTACCCAGGAGGGCAGTGGGCCTGGCGCTAAGCGCAATTGCAGGGGGCCTGTCAAGTGTTTCTTTTCCCCCACTCTGAACTTTATGGTACAAAAGGTGGGACCTGCATGGACACCTTCTAAGCTTTAATACTAGCTAGAAGTCTGGTAACACTTGCCTACCACCCAGAATCCAGTGTCTTGGGCACTCTTGTTCCCCCAAAACTTCGTCCCCTCCTGGGTTGCCTTGAGGGACTTCACCAGTTCCCTGGTGAACACAATCCAAACCCCTGGATCTTAACACATGGAGAAATTTACCATCCCTCCTCCTTTCCCCCACCATTCCCTGGTGAGTCCAGATCCAATCCCTTTGGATCTTAAACATAGGAAAATCAATCAGGTTTCTTAGAAAGAGAAAGCTTTTAATTAAAGAAAAGAAAGGTAAAATATCCTGTAAAATCGGATGGAAAATTGCTTACAGGGTAATCAGATTCCATAGACCAGGGGCCCCCTAGCCTTAGGGTCAAAGTACAGAACGAGGTAAAATTCCTTCCAGCAAAAAGAAAACAATTTACAAGTTGAGAAAACTAACATAGACTAACACGCCTCCTGGCTATTACTTACAAGTCTGAAATGTGAGAGACTGATTCAGAAAGTTTTGGAGAGCCTGGATGATGTCCCGTTCCCTCTCAAGTCCCGAGACGTGAACAACGGAACAAACAAAAGCACAAACAAAAGACTTTCCTCCACCAAGTCTGAAAGTATCTTGTCCCCTATTGGTCCTCTGCGTTCAGGTGTCAGCCAGCGTTTACTGAGCTTCTTAACCCTTTACAGGTAAAGCGACATTACCCTTAACTATCTGTTTATGACAGGCCCCTTCCATAAAAAAATGTTGCAATCTAGTAGATAATTACTATATTCTGTGGAGGACCCTCGGGGCCCAGGGCAAATTGCCCCACTTGTCTGTTCCCGCCACCCTCCCGGGCGGCCCTGGGGAAAAATAAACATTTAGCACAGGATTAGGCAACCTATTGGCACGGGTGCCAAAGCGGCACACGAGGCTGATTCAGTGGATCTCACACTGCCCGGGTTCTGGCACGGTCGAGGGCTCTGCATTTTATTAATTTTAAATGAAGCTTCTCTTTAGACATTTTTAAAAACCTTATTTACTTTACATACAAACAATAGTTTAGTTTTATATTTATAGATTTCTAGGATAAGAGACCTTCTAAAAATGTTAAAATGTATTACTAGCATGCGAAACCTTAAATTAGAGTGAATAAATGAAGACTTCAGCACACCACTGCTGAAAGGTTGCCAACTTCCTGATTTTAGCACAAACCCGGTTTTGAGAAAACTTCTTTTCAGTCACCTTTACAAGGTATCACTGGTTTTCAGCATCGCCTAGTGCAAAAGGCACTAAAGCTCATTAAAAAGGGTTGGACAAATATTTCCATCAAAACTTTTTTTTGGATCGAAATTAGGGGTTTAAAAAGCAGAAAAAAATCATGGACAATGTCTGCTTTTCTTCAAAAATTGTTGGTTTCTTTTTTTCAAATTTGAAAAGCTGAAGTTAGTTGCTCCCAAAACCTGAAATATGGTTTGGGGTTTTCAGAAGTGTGTGGCCCAATATTTGACTGCTTGCTGTGTTTGATTGTTAAAGAAACAATAAAAATTCTCCTTAAAAAAAAATCCAAAATTTTGAACCACCACAGCTTGTGACCAAACGCCTGAGCCCATTTTTTTTGTCCAGACAGAGTTTACAGGTTCTTGATATACTGCTGGCTTCCTTGACTCATTATCTGTCTCCCATAACTTTGGGTTCATTTAGCTTAAACATAAGAATGGCCATACTGGGTCAGACCAAAGGTCCATTCCAGCCCAGTATCTTGTTCTACCGACAGTGCCAATGCCAAGGTGTTCCAGAGAGATGAGACCTAAACAGGTAATGATCAAGATCTATGCTCCTGCCGTCCATCTCAGGTTTACTTAAGCTTCTTAACCCTTACCAGGTAAAAAGAGACATAACCCTTAAACTGATCTAAAGCAAAGGCTAGGAAACACCATATCCTTACCTATCCTGCTAAATCCATTATGGACTTAACCTCCATGGAATTATTCTGTTTCCTAGCAACTGGCTCCATGGGTCCCTCACAAACTGGAGAACGGTTTACTGTGGGGTTTGTCTTTAGTATAGCTTATGTACATACTCCGATGACCTGAGTATTTAGCTTTGTTCCAGAATCTGGGTGGCCTATGGGTATGTCTACACTATGGGATTATTCCGATTTTACATAACGGTTTTTGTAAAACAGATTGTATAAACTCGAGTGCACGCGGCCACACTAAGCACATTTTAATTTGATGGTAATGTGTCCATGTTACTGATGTGCATAGCGTCGATCTTCATGACTGCTTTGCACTGTGGGTAGTATCCGTAAGCTTATCCCATAGTATCTACTCCAGTCTCCCCTGCCCATTGAATTCTGGGTTGAGATCCGAAATACATGATGGTGCAAAAAACAGTGTCGTGGCGTGATTTGGTGTAAATGTTGTCAACTCAATCCTTCCTCCGTTGAAAGCAACGGCAGGCAATCATTTTGCGCCCTTTTTTCCCTGGATTGCCCTGACAGAGCCATAGCATGGCAACCATGGAGCCTGTTTTCCTTTTTGTCACTGTCACCGTATGTGACTGGTGCCGGCTGACAGAGGCGGGTCTGCAGTGACTACACAGCAGCATTCATTTGCCTTTCAAGGTAGCAAGATGGGTTACCATCCCTATTGCACTGTCTGCCATTGGTTAAATGGCGATGGATGACGGTATCAATCATTTGTACCGTCTGCTGCTGTCATGGGTGCTCCTGGCTGGCCTCAGCTGAGGCGGCCCGGGGGCGCATGGACAAAAATCTGGAAATGACTGCTCGCGGTCATTCCCTTTCTTTTGTTTGTCTAAAATGTAGTCCTGCCTAGAATATAAGGGCAGTTGTACTAGAGAGCAGGAGAGCACAGCTGCTTCCAGGTCAGAGCCCAAGATCCGCGGGATGATGGCTACATGCCTTCTAGGGGTGCCCCTGCAACAAACCCCACCGTTGCTTCCCTCCTCCCACACCCCTCCTGGGCTACCACTTGGGCAGTGTCCCCCCATTTGTGTGATGAAGTAATAAAAAATGCAGGAATAGAACCATGACTTTTAGTAGATAAAGTTGAGGGGGACGGCAGGCCTGCCCACTGCTATGATAGTCCAGTGGAGTACAGGATCTTTTCTTTAGGCCGAAAGGTGGGGGCGGGACTGATGGGAGCTCAGGCTCCGCTGCTATGATAGGACGGTTACCCGCATTTTGTACCGTTTGCCAGAATACAGGAGTGCATTTCCCATTTTTTACCCAGGGGCCCGTCTTGCCATCAGGAAAGCGAAGGGGAAGAGATGCTGCTGTCAGCATCGCAGCACCGGTCTTAGCACATGCAGTAGACATACGGGTGACATTGAGAAAATGGCAAGAAACAATTTTTCCCCTTTTTTTCACGGGGAGGGGGTAAATTGACGAGATATTACCCGTGGACCACCGTGGACAATGTTTTTGACTCTGTCAGGGATTGGAAGCTCAGCAGAATGCAAATGTTTTTTGGATGACTGGGCGGGTGACTGTTGGGCATAGCTGGAGTCCTTCAAGTTCCCCCTCTCTCCCTCCATGAGCGTCTATGTCTTTGGCTTATTACCATTACGCTTGTGCACGCAAGCACTGTGCTGAGTCCCTGCTCGCCTCTGTCTATCCATAGCCTGGAGATTTTTTCAAATCCTTGGCATTTCTCTTCTGTAAGGAGCTTCTGATAGAACAGATTTCGCTCCCTATACAGCGATCAGATCCAGTATCTCGCCATACGGTCCATGCTGGAGCTCTTTTTGGATTTGGGACATTGCATCAGAGCTCCACGCTGGGGCAAAACAGGAATGCCATTCAAAAAGTTCGCGGGGGCTTTTTCCTGGTTACCCTGGCCGGTGCATCGACAGAATTCAGATTCTGGTCGCAGACGGTCACAGTGGTGCACTGTGGGATACGCCCGGAGGCCAATACTGTCAATTTGCAGGCCACACTACCCTAATCGACATGGCAATACGATTTTCAGCGCTACTTCTCTCGTCGAGGAGAGTACAGAAACGTTTTTAAATGAGCCCTTAAATATATACGATATTAAAGGGCCTCGTTGTGTGGACGCGTCCGCAGGGTTAAATCGGTTTAATGCTGCTAAATCGGTTTAAACGCGTAGTGTTAGACCAGGGCTGAGTTGTGAAAACTGAAATGCTCAAAATAGCACATGCATGTGAAAAAGTGTTTCTTTATATAAGGGGCGGAGCGGGGGGCTCAGAGGTTTGCTATGTGAAAGGGGTCACTAGCTACGAATGAGAAGCACCATGAAGTAAGCTCTCTGGAGCAGTCAGGGAATGCATGGGAGGAGGTCTCCCTTTGGTGGGCTGAGAAGGAGGTAGTGGTGTAGGATATGCTCTTTTCATGTTGATCCCTCCCCCATGGCTCTCTGGCTCTATCAATGTTAATCTAAAGTGGCTAATTTTAATGAAGTACCCTCCCCTGACTGAATTCCCTATGACACTGAAATTAAATGTAGATATAATTTGGCATTTGAGACGTGAAAGGGATGGTAGCCCTAAGGGAAAATCTAACAAGCTTGGCTCTTTGTGTTAAAATAGCTGTCTGCAAGCCTCAAACTGCTGAAAGAGCTTTAGTGTAGAGAAGGCTGTGCCTCCCCGAACAGCCTGGCCCTGCCCCCCACCTGACTCCCACCCACTTCCTGCCACCCGACTGCCCCCCTCAGAATCCCTGACCATCCTGCTCCTTGTCCCCAAGCGCCCCTGAACTCCCCCAGCCACCACCCCGGACCCTACCATCCCCATGAGCCCCCCCTGCTCCCTGTCCCCCCAACCCTATTTCACCACCCCCCGCCAAGGTCTTGACAGACCCCCGGGAAAGCCCACGATCCAACCCCCTGTCCATTCCCGGCTGTCGTCCGCCGACCACCCATCCCCTGACCACCACCCCCGAACCTCTGCCCCCTCCCTGTCCCCTGACTGTCCCTGGGACTCCTTGCCCTTTAACCAACCCCCTGGCCCCCTGCCATGCTGCTTACCCCCGCCACCCTCCTCTCCTGGAGCCTCAGCACGCCGCGTCCAGGAGCGACCCTGGACAGTGCTGCAGCGGCCTTACCATGTGGCTCTGATGGGAGAAACTCAGGACCCGCCTGAGTCATGCCGCTTTAGCTCTGTCAGCAGGGGCGGGGCTGAGGGGGAGCCTCCAACATTCTCGTCGGGGCCCCTGTGGGGCCCAGGGCCTGGGGCAAATTGCCTCACTTGCCTCCCCCACCCTGGGACGGCCTTGGGTAGCACCAACTGATATTTTATTATCTCAGTAAAACTATTAGATACGAAGGTTAGATTCTACTGTCTGATGCCATTGTAAATTGGGAGTGACTCCACTGATGCCAATGAAGTTATTCCTGATTTAGCAAGGTGCTGAGCGCTGGTGCCTTTCCCACAAAGCATGTAAGCCTATCTTTAACGTTGCTTAACTGTGCTTTTCTGGATCAGGGCTAGAGTGTTCAGTGCCTTACTGCAGGGTAACTGAGAGTTGAATTTGGCTCTAATACACTGGTGAGGAAACGCTCAGAAACTCCCTTCTGGCCTGTCCATCCCACAAATTTTGCTTAATGATGAGAGTTGAAACTAGTGTCTCGTGAGAGGCTCTACCTATGTGTTCTTTATCTGGAGTTTTCTTCTTACTTGTCAATCTTGGTTTAGCAAATATGCGTTTTAATTCCTTTTTTTTCTGTCTTTCAGTAACAAAAGTCATCTGTGCCCAGCAGTGTTCAGGCCGATGCAGAGGAAGGGTGCCCAGTGACTGTTGTCATAACCAGTGTGCCGCTGGTTGTACAGGGCCTCGCGAGAGTGACTGTCTGGTAATACTTCAGCAACATGTTTAAAGTTCAACAGCAGCAGCCAAGCTTTGGGCTGAATGCACTGTAATTTTTTTTTAATCTTAGGACCCTTGAAAGTGATACAATCACAAAATATCTTATTAAAATATGTATGGAACAGATTCTCCACCGGTGTAAATCAGTATAGTTCCACTTCAGTGTAGCTATGCCAGTCTACACCAGCTGATGATCTGGCCCATGTATTTCTAACACTTGGCAACAACAGCTTAGAATTTTAAAACAAAGAATGTAAAAAATGAAACTTACTTTTCAAAATTTTTAATACCCTTTTTGCATTTCATTTAGTTTAGACCATGAGGATAGATTATGCAATTTCCTTTTTCTGTCTTTCATTTACTAGAACAACTCTGCTACAGTTCACAGCGCTCATAGGGTTGGAATCCAGAAAAACCTGTTTACATTAGTTGTTGGCTTTTTTTTTTTTAAACTGTTGCAATGTTTCCATTGATCTGTTCTGTGAACCTGGCCCCCTTTTAAAACACGTGATTCTATTTAATTTGGGCTTAACACTAAATTAAGTGGAATTCAAGCAACTTCTGTGGAAACGGTCCAGTTTACCTTTGTTTGCTTGGATATATTTGTGTGTCCATTAAAGATGTAAACAAATCACATTAATTATGTTCTTATTGATTCACGGAAGGGAACGTTAATTCTCTCTTCTCAGAAAACCTAGGGAAGAACCAAGGGAGGAAGAAAGATTGTCAACTTGAATTAGCTTTGTAGAAATAACTTGCACTTCATAAATGCCCATTAAATTGCTCATCCCCTGTAGCCAAGCCTAATAGCATTACTTTCATATTTAACTGTCCAGATCAGTAATTGACTGCAGGGACTTTATTTCATTAATGTTATTAAAAAGTTGCCAGTAAAGAAAAAAGTCATTTATCTTGATCTGGTTTCTGATTTCTTAGCTCTGTTGGTGCTATCCAATACATGCAGGCAGAGTCCTGTTTCTAGGTGGAACCGATGGGCACTCCATACAAGTAGAAGGGTCCACCTCTCAGGGATCTGGTCCAGTGTTGGAGCCTGAGTTTGTAAGGACTTTGTAATGTAGAAGTTATTTGCATGAGTCCATGAAGATTAAGAACCCTCATACTCTATTTTTGTAAATGTCACCCAAGATGGCCCTTCGCCCTTGAACTCTTCACCTCAATAGCACAAGAGCCCAATCCTGGAAAGTTCTCTGTGCCTCAATTAGTGCTAAGAACCTGCTAGATCTGGCAGTAGCAGTCTTATAAAACAGGAATTATACACTTATTGTATCTTCCTTTTTGCTGTAAAAATAAACAGTCGTTTACTTTGCACCATTGTCACATTGTTCAATGGCAGGCATGCCGCAAGTTTCGCGATGAAGCGATGTGCAAGGATACTTGTCCACCGTTAGTGCTGTACAACCCGACCACCTATCAGATGGATGTCAACCCAGATGGAAAATACAGCTTTGGAGCCACTTGCGTGAGAGAATGTCCACGTAAGCTCACTTAAGCCTGCAATCTGGTCAGACCAGGGAAAATAGAGGGTCAAGGAAGCAGTGGGCAGAGGTTGATATTGGTTCTCTCACATCCAGTTCAGGCCCCCTCAACTTAGTGCCCCCCTTTAGGCAACTCTCGTCAGCTGCCTTTGCTATGGAAACCAGTAGCAGAAAATCAGAAATGAGATGTAGCTGATAAAATAAAAAAAGACTAAAATATTTGTATCAATTCTTTTTATTGGTTTTTCAGGGTTGTTTTTGTTTTAATTTTGAAGATTTTAGCTTAGTCTTTACTGGTGAATGCCAAAAAGAAACACTTCATAAAACCCATCAAACTCTTGTAAGACCTGATCACGCTCCCATTGAAGTCAGTGGCAAAATTCTCACTGACTCCAATGGCACAGGGGCAAGCCCATAAATAAAGCGGGGCTGGTTCTTAGTGGGGGCTTACAGAAATCTACTGTTTTTAACACCTATGGTATCACATCACAAAGCATATGGGTTCTTTTTAGCTCCTGTATTCATTGCCGTGTGTATGTCTATTGTGGTTTTTTTTCTGTCTCTCTTCCCTGTCCATGGTCTTTTAAGAACATTTATTTAAAGATAGAGAAGGACCTGAGTCACAGAATTAGGACCTGTATCTGAAGGTCACCATAGCCTATTATAAAGATGATGTTGTATTATAAAGACTGAGGATGGGGTTGGGAATCAGGAGGTGTTGAGCTCTATTCCAGCTTACACTACTGATTCGCTATTTGGCTTTAAGAGAGGCCAACTTTCTGTCTCAACTAATATGATGATAATAATAGTTATCCACTCCAGCCCTCCAGGATATTGTGAAGATTAATTTGTTAATGTCTGTAATTTGGTTAGTTAGTGCTTTGAACGTAGCAAGCTCTAAGTACACTAATATTGTGTGTTTTAATTCACCCTTTTTCTATTCAAAAGTTAAAAGGCACTTCAGCATTTTGTATCAATTAAATGCCTGTTTACAGCATAAATACAAATCCCAAAGCATCTCTCCTTTGTTTCATTGCTCACATTGCATTTCCCTTCCTGTCTTTGCAGATAACTATGTGGTTACAGACCACGGCTCGTGTGTTCGCTCGTGTAATATCGATACCTATGAAGTGGAAGAAAACGGTGTTCGGAAATGTAAAAAATGTGACGGGCCATGTAGCAAAGGTACGGAAAGTGCGGCAAGATATTAATATTTTTAGTGTTAGGAGAATTTACTTGACAAAGCATCCAACCAAATGGGACCCTAATCCTAATTGGAACCTCAGGGTGCTACTGCAATATAAATATCGAATAATAATATGGAGGCCTGAGCAAGTAGTTTAGCAGGGAAATTAATGCTCCAGAGCATGTACTCAAGCTGGCTCACTCAGCATGTGCAGAAAGTAAATGCTGCCTCTTGCACAGTTTTGCCTAGTTTGTCTTCTCACCTCCATGCCTAACTAAGCTACATTTTAGGGCCTCACAATATGAGAGGCTCTAAAAAAGAAAAAAAACTGACTCCATTTCAAAATTTATCAAAATCGGTTGATAAATAAAGGAGGATCTCTCTAAATATAGACATTTTCATTCAAGTGTGACACATCTGGCTACACAAATACCCTTACCCCATCCTTAAGTAATTGTTCATTAGTGAGAGGGTTGAGGAAAAAAAACAATTGCACGTATCAAATTACTGTTGCTATGAGTAAGTCTTACCAGTATCCTAAGGCAGCGGTTCTCAACCAGGGGTCTGTTGCCCCCGGGGGTCCATGAGCCCTTTCAAGGGGGCTGCAGGGCCCTGCATCTGAAGCCTCAATCTCTGGCACCCCATACAGGGCTGAAGCCAGGGGGCTGAATCCCTGAGCCCATGGGAGAGTTGGGGACATGGAAGGCATTGCCTTCCCGCATCCCCAAACTGCAGCACAAGAGCACAGCAGTCCCTCCCAGGGGCAGCTCCACACCTCCCCTCCACAATCTCCTCTCCCCATCCCCTGGTCAGATCAGATGCGGGAACCCAGAGCCAGGCAATGTGGGGCAGCTGCTGCTCTGGCTGGTGCCATGGAGCAGGCAGTCGCAGCGTTCCCTCCTCTCCTGCTGGTGCCCCAGGTTGAAGCTGCTCCTCAGCACCCAGCCTCCTTAGCTCCCATAGAGGCAGCTGTATGACCCCCCCTGAGTGGGGACACTCAGCTCCACGGCTGGCAAAGCCCTCTGGGAAGAGAGACCACAGGCGAGTCCTCCCAGCACACAGCCCTTATACCCCTCTCTCTATACCCTGAGCTACCCTCCTCCCTGCACCCTGAGTTACCCTCAGGCCTCTTACACTTGACATAGCTTAGGGCCTCAGAATGTCGGAATCCGGCCCTGGGAGTAACACAAAAACAGCTGTGTTTGGAGAAGCGCATGTGTGTGCATGCACCTTTATGGGCTTACACTAGATCCTGGGCTGCACAAATAATTGAGCAGCAGCCATCTTATATTTAAAAAAAAAATAACAGAGGTGAGACCTATCTTGGGAGCAGATTATCCCACATCTGCCTATTGCAAGGTTCTTATACCTTCTTCTGACACATCTGGCACTTGCCTCTGTCAGAGAGAGGATGCTGGACTAGATGGACTGCGGGTCTTATCCAGTATGGCAGTGTCTGTGTGCCTAAACCTCTTGCACTTGAGTAGAAATAGGGGCCCTACTCATATCCTAGTATTGCAAGTAGCATGTCCAGCAACTGCAACATCATATGTATCATCATAAATGTCTGTTCACCACCACCATCACTCCTTAGTTCAGACTGCATTGTGGTTTGTGCAGTGTTTATTAGGATCATGTCCAGATCTTCTATGTGCTTATATGGCAATATTACTCATTCACATCACAGCCTTGACTTTCCCTCTGCTGAAGATACACATACATGCTTGCATCTCTTCTCACCTTGACTATGGGCTTGGCTACACTCACACTTTACAGCGCTGCAACTTCCACGCTCAGGGGTGTGAAAAAACACCCCCCTGAGCGCTGCAAGATGCAGCGCTGTAAAGCATCAGTGTAATCAGGGCGGCAGTGCTGGGAGCGCGGCTCCCAGCGCTGCACGCTACACCCATAAAGGATGTGGTTTACGTGCAGCACTGGGAGAGCTCTCTCCCAGCGCTGCTGCTCTGACCACACTCACACTTCAAAGCGCTGCCGCGGCAGCGCTTTGAAATTCCAAGTGTAGCCATACCCTATGTCCAAGCTCTATGGCCTCCACAAACCCTAGTTCTCGGGACCCATCATGTACAGAATGTAGCTGCCTGCCCTTTCCTACCAAGCAGCACATCTACATTCTCTCCATCCCTACATAGCCCTATTGGTTCCCCATCCAGTTCCCGCTCCTCTTAACACACTTGCTGCTATCTATCTCCTAGATCTTGTGTGTCTCTCTCCTCCCAGCTCATTTTCTCTGTCTCTTCCCATAATCCTGCCACTTGGTACAAAAGGCTTTTACACCTGCCACTACTTCATTCACTCAGTGGACCTTATTCTCTTCTCACACCAGTTTGAATGAGGAGAAACTCCATTAAAATCAAAGGAAATATCCTTATGGGAAACTAGTATAAGTGAGATGAGAGTCTGGTGTATTCTAAAGGTTATCTGCTTGTTTGTATAAATATATCTTTTCTTATAAGTTTAAGTATTTGATTTATTGTAATAGGTTTGTAGATTTATATTGAAATTGAGTTTGGCTGCAGTGCAAGGGACCTACAGGCCAAAACCTGTATGATAAGCTAAGGCAAAGTTAGCATATCTATATTAAGACCTTTTACCCAGATAGCAAAGTAGACCTACATATTGAGACCTGTTACCTAAATAGATAAAGACCTACGCGTATGTCTAAGACCTTTTATCTAGACCAATAGACAGTGGAAGAATGCATAGGATTTTTTTCAGTTTTGTACCGACAGACTTAACAGACTTGTGTGTATGTACACGTCATCAATACACACAAACGTAGTAGCCTGTGGAGTAAGTGTACCCTAACATTTCTGTGGATGAGGAATGAAATTTGGGCATAGGAGGAAGGATTTCCGGTACTTGTGTCCTATAAAAGAGGTGACCCACCTCACTAGCATGTGCTATCTATCCACAATGACTACTAACTATTAGTAGACCATACTCATTTTCTTTTCAAACTCTAAGTTTCAAGGGGACTAGGCTAGGCTTGATTTCTCTAACTTTTTGTTCTTAGTTTTGTTTATTAGGTTTTAATTAAGTTTGTTAGTTAAGTAAACTCTAAGTTAGCTTTGATAGCTCTTAGCATTAGCTTCCTCTGCACCTCTCACTCAAGAGTTGAGAAATCTGAACCACCAGAGGCAAGATCCTGTGTCTTTCATCATCAGGTTATTGAGAAGGGGTGTGAGTATGTTAGCCAAAGCTTTGTAACATACAATGCCATATTAGCATATGTATCTCTTGAATAACAGTAATACAATTGTAACTTTGTAACTCTGATTATTTTACCATTTAATTACTATTTCACGGATTTTAATAAAAAGTCTTTACGGCTACATCTGTCTCAGTGTGAGCTTCCTGTCACACCCCCGAGGGTCCTTGTAAAGTCTGTGGAGCCTGATTCGGGACAAGAACTTTTATCTTCTGATCAAACAGATTGGCGAGCCCAAATCTTGCACTATCCAAATTAATATTATTAACACACCCTAGATCAGGCTACACTGGCCCTCGGACCCTTTTAAAAAAAACTCCCCTGAAAACAATCTTTTCACCCTTGCTTATGACTGTTAATTTCTATTCCCTCTGGTTTTGGCCTTAATACTGAATTTTTTTTTTTTAATTTATTCAACATACAAGTCCAGAGCAGTGTAAAGGGGCCTTATTGTGCATGAGTCTAAGTTCCCCAATACCTATGCACTCATGTTTTCTCAGATTATTACCTTGTCTTGCCAGCTGTCTCACCTTGGGTATTTCTGTAATTAATTTTATGGCTACAGATCTAGAGATAAAACAGCTACAATAGAATAATGTCACACTGATGTTTATTTTCTTAAATTCATTAATTCCTAAAATCCCTAAGAAACCTGCAGCTTTTGTGCTTTCATTTTAACAGTCTGCAATGGGATTGGAATAGGTGAACTGAAAGGGATTCTCTCCATAAATGCTACAAATATTGACTCTTTCAAAAATTGTACCAAGATCAATGGGGATGTCAGCATTCTGCCAGTAGCATTTCTAGGGTAAGTCATCAGTTGATTCATATGTGGCTGGGGAAGAGGGATCATGGTTGGTCTTTCACCAGAAGCAGCCGTTAAAGTTGATGTGTTCTTTTTCAAATTGCATGATCTGTTTGATTTTTAGTGATGCCTTCACCAACACGCAACCACTGGACCCAAAGAAACTGGATATCTTCAAAACAGTAAAAGAAATATCAGGTAGCGTTATGTTTGGCTTAAAATTTTGTCTGATCTTGTAGTCCCAGAAAACATAAAAGGGGGAAAGGAATAAGAACAGCTTTTGTTAAGAAAGACACAAGAAACTAAATCATCTGAGTTAGTGTTGGTATAAATCCAGAGTAACACCTTTCAACTGCAGTCAGTGGAGTTACTCTGGATTTACATTCATGTAACTAGGGTGACCAGATGTCCCGATTTTATAGGGACAGTCCCGATTTTTGGGTCTTTTTGTTATATAGGTTCCTATTACTCTCACCCCATGTCCCGATTTTTCACATTTGCTGTCTGGTCACCCTACATGTAACTCAGATCAGAATCTGGTCTAAGGTGTATGGTTTTACCAGCCCATCCCTTTTGCTGAATTGTCAGACATATTAAAGTGCAAAACCAGAACACTTTCAGACACCCAAGAAGTATGATGAAGCAGAGGCACAGTAAATGGCTAACCCACCCTGAAATAATGTCTGCATTTCCATTGGTGGAAAACTTTTCAAAGGTTGTTTGGGAAATTGTATTCCGTTGCTTCCATCACACCAATGGGAGTCACAAATCTGAATGCCTTTTCCTTTTATCCATGCATTAAATGCACTCTGTGGCAGCACAGATGGCCAGCCTGGGCTTGGTTTTGATCTCACACCAATGAAAACCAGGAGTACTTCTGTTGGAGTCAAAGGACTTCACACCATTATAAAAGCAGTGTAAAATCTGAACGGGACCCAGGGTCTCCCCTTTTTCTCTCTCATTTTAAATATGTCCAGTTACTTTAAATATAGTTGTCACTATGTTTAGAAAACTTTTATATAAGACCGTTCCCCAAATTCTTTCCCCGTTGAATGTCCAAACAGGGAAATCAATGTCTTTAGCAGTTGAACTCTGCTGTGCTTTTCCCCACTCACTTTTTTCCATTTCCTAAATGCTTCCACTGCTAGAAAGCTCCAGTGATGGCCTCATGTTTCAGTGAAATCCAGGGACACTCTACTGCAGCATTTCCTGATAAGAGCTGAAACTCCTGTGGTCTCTCAAGTGCTGCAGGATGTACAGCTCAATAACACACTAGACTTGTACAATGTTAAGCCCTCTTGGTGGCCTGAAAGTAAACTGTTTACAAAACAGCGTTAAAAATATCTGCAGACTCCCTAAAATGTAATTCTTCATTTTGAAAGTCTCATAAAGATGCAAAGAAGATAAAAATGCCTTCCCCAGCTCAACAGGAATTCACAATAAAAATCCCATTTTCAAGCTGCTGAGATTTTGGGGGTTTTTTTGTTTTGTTTTTTTTATTCCTGTTTCAGGATTTTTGTTGATTCAAGACTGGCCTGCAAATGCCACAGATCTCTCTGCTTTTGAAAATCTGGAGATTATACGAGGCAGAACAAAGCAACAGTAAGTAAACCATGTGCCAGAATGAGGGTGAGATAAACTGTGTTTACAGCCAGGTTTGTCTAAATAATAAAAGGTTTTGCAAAACTTGGGCTAAATTCTCTGATGGTGTAAATTTGTGTCGTCCTGTTGAAGTCAATGGAACTGCATCATTTTATACCAGTTTTATACCAATTTGGCCCTGTGTGTCCAAGTGACTGTGTCAAGACATTGTCCCTATTTGTATCTGAGAGGAAGGATGGATTTGGGATTGGAGTGTTGGAATGGACCTTGGGAGATGTGGCTTCAATTATTGGTCCTGAGACAGTCTTCCTCTATAATCTTGAGCAAGTCACAATATCTCTCTGGCTCAGATTTTTAAAGGTATTTGAGTGTTGCTCTGCTCAACGTTACAACACCTGGGAGCCTAAGTTACTTTTTGAAAATTAGACTTAGGCTCCTAAGTCAGTAAGGCCTGTAACTCAGAGTAGACAATGCCTAAATACTACAAAAATTTGGGCCTCTGAGCTTCGGTTCCATAGATATAAAATGGTGATAATATGGGCTTGTCTTTATGCTGGGGCAATACGCTCTACCAAACTGTGATGTCAAAAGCTCATATTAATTGGTCTGGGTAGACCCTGCTGATACAGACTAAAGGTTCCCTGGTACACCGTAACATAGTACTATTTGAAACAGTAGTGTGCATCAGCAGGGTCTACGTGGACCAATTAATGCTCAACACCTTAGTGGGCTTTGGAAATCACAGTCCCAGAGAGCACATTGCCCCCACCATGTAGACAGTCCAAATATTTCAACGCTTCCATTCCTTGTTTGTCTTTTATGTAGTTTGTTAGCTCTTTGGTACAGAGATTTTCTCTTATTCAGTGCATGTACAGTGCCTAGCACAATGGGGCCCTGATCTCAACTGGTGCCTTTAGGCACGACTGTGATATAACTAATGAATTACAGCAGTGCCCAAAAGTCCTAATACAAATCAAGGCCGAGTTGTGCTTGGTGCTACACTAACATGCTGAGTAGTATGGCAGACTCAAGTGAAAAATAATGACTTTAGCTTTACCTCCATACAATATTAGTGCATACATGATGCAGTGGGTCTGTCCTGTGTCAGAGGACTTAGCTTTCAGTCCCTACAGAAAATCAAATGTGAATATAGTACCTTTACAATAGATATGGCATAAGAACATCTGTAATATCACACAAATTAATTTTGGTGGACCAAGCAGTATCTTTCCTTGTAAAACACTCAGTTTACAGTAACCCAGATGGGTCTTCAAAATTCAAAAAGAAAATAAGACCACTCAATAAGACCACTTTTAATCCGTTTCCATCTGTTGTTCTTTTTGCCCCACATCTATTTTAGTGGTCACTATTCTCTTGCCATTGTTAACCTAAAGATACACTCTCTGGGATTGCGCTCCCTCAAGGAAATAAGTGATGGTGATGTCGCCATTATGAAAAACAAGAACCTCTGCTATGCTGAGACAATGAACTGGAATAAGCTCTTTGTGATAGAAACTCAGAAAACAAAAATCATATCCAACAGAAATCAAGACGAATGCAGTAAGTTAATACTGGTCTTTTGTCCCTCTTGGAATGCCATTGTGTGGTGCAGAAAAAGAAATTGTGACTAGTAATTTAAGCAAACCTTTCTTCCTCCTTGTATATTACCACAAACAAAAATCTTTGTTAAGCTGCAGTTGATGTTGTTCAACCTCCTTTTCTATCAACACAATTACTAAAATTCCAGGCATCAGTTAAACTGATAGTCGCATCCCCCTCAACCTCAATTCACATGTCTTGCCTGCCAAACACAATAATAACTAAGCACTCCTCTGCTCCATAACCAGCTCCCATCAATGCCAACATATAACCAAGTACAACTCCCAGTCCCTCACTTGAGATAAGAGACCTGCGTGTAGTGGCAAAGCTCATAATGTGGTGTTTCTCAAGGAGAAAGTGTGAGATAAGAGTTGAGGTGGTGCATTTGAATGTGGTTGTAAGGATGTGGATGTCTTCATTGTAGTTGGTTATATAGTGGAACTGAAAGGGAGTTTGTTGTGGAAGGGAGAGGGGAAATCCTGGCTCCACTGAAGTGAATGAGAGCTTTGCCACTGACTCTAATGGGACCAGGATTTCACGTGAGGTGTTTGGGAATGCATATGGGTATGATGCTGTGAATATAGTAAGGCATGTGTGTTGCAGCTAATGTGAGTGTCTGCTTCAATGGTGACCTCCTGAAGTGTTAGTTTCAATTTCTGTCCACTTGCATGGCAGAGGCAAGGAAGGTCAGACCCCAAATTTAACTTGTTACCTGTCAAAGGCTGTGGATGATGCTGTACTAAAGTAAACCTGGGAGGAACGGAGGGTGGGGAGGGAGTTCACCCTTGAGAATATAGACTAAATTGCTTCCTCAAGCTGCCCCATCTCAGCACTCTCAAAGCCTCACTGAGATTCATGAGCTCAAAATTTTGAGGTATTAGCCATGCAGAACCTAGATTCTGGCAGTTTTGGTGCAAACTACCCATCCCACTCACACAGTGACAGAGGCTCAATTTATACATCCCAAATGGGGAGCAATATAAAAAGATAAAACTCTGGAGTCAGGTGTTCTCCTCTGAACACATTCACTTGCACTATAGGGACTGTGTGCATGTGCATGTGTGTGTTTGCATGATGTTGTCCTCTAGCAACTGGCCTACACAGAGGATAAAGAATTAACAATGACTGACAGCTAGGCAAGATCTGCTTTGCTATGGCTCAGCTAGTAGAGGTTTGTTGTTTTGGAGCAGAACAACAAGGATGAAAGTTCGAACTCCAAATGTTTGACTCATTCAGTCAGGGTCCAATTTGAGCTTCCCATTGACTTGCATGGATGTTGGATCAGGCCCTTATGTCTCTCTGCAGCGTATTGATTTGTTTTATGTTAATGTCCATTTTAGGAGTAGATTTCTTTACAACAGATTAATCCATATCTGATTAATAAATAGCCACAGACCAGCATTTGTTTTTATATTGCAAAACTAACAATCCCATTTAATTTCAAGCTTTGGAAACTAGAGAAAAGCATGAATGTTTCTCCTCCTGCTCTGTAATGCTGTCAGGATCCTTCAGATCTACTCTAGGTTAATTTGGAAAAATTAGATCTCAAAAATGAGTCATTTGTGGTGCTCTAATTGCTCTCTATGAAATTCCTGGCTATTGTTTCTCTTTGTCTCTGTCTCTTTCAGCTGCTGCAAAACATGTTTGTGACCCCTTATGCTCAGAAGTAGGCTGCTGGGGTCCAGGGCCCTTCCATTGCTTTTCCTGTCATCATTTCAGTCGCCAAAGGGAATGTGTGAAAAAATGCAATGTTATGCAAGGGTAAGGAGGTTTTTTTGGGGACAAAGGGAGAGAGGAAGGGTTACTGTAGGAAGAAAAATATTCACATTACTAGGGGTAAATAAAAACCAGGAATTCTAGTAATATCAATTTTTGTTACTTTTGCAAAAATGTTGGTTTGAATGTAGTTCCTAAATACAGAAAAGAGGGGAAGAAATCCCCTTCTATCTCTAAGAATACTTAGCAGTCTGTTCCCCCAGCATCAATTGGGGGATATACATGAATAACTCCCCTAAGACCTACTGGGAGAAGACTGAGGCCTGGTCTACACTACACGTTTAAATCGATTTAAAGAGTGTTAAATCGATTTAACACTGTACCCGTCCACACTACAACGCCCTTTATATCGATATAAAGGGCTCTTTAAATCGATTTCTGTACTCCACCCCGACAAGAGGAGTAGCGCTAAATTCGATATTAACATATCGGATTACGGTTAGTGTGGACGGAAATCG
>NC_133770.1:100886290-100898164 GCF_003597395.2 Chelonoidis abingdonii | reverse complement strand
GGAAGAGCTACGCACAATGCAACGCTTCAGAAATCGACGTTAGCCTCGGACCATGGACGCACAACACCGAATTACTGTGCCTAATGTGGCCACATGAAATCGAATTTATAATATCAGTTTTATAAAACCGATTTTAGCTAATTCGATATTATCCCGTAGTGTAGACGTGGCCTGAAATTTCAAAGGGGCTGAAGGGAACTAAGCACCCAACTACCACTGAAAATCAAGCAGCCTACCTCCCTTAGGCCCTTTTGAAAATCTCAGTCTTTAAACATATTAGGTGAAATCTTGACCCTATTGTAACCAATGGGATTTTGATACTGACTTCAGTGGGACCAGGATTTCACCCATTGATTAGCCTTATTTACTTCAATGGGGCAACTCGGGTTAAATTTATGCACATGCTGCAGTGATTTTGCTGGATCGTGGCCTAAACATCTTAAGATCAGAGTCTACCCTCAGATTCCCAGGCTCCCATCTAAATTACTGGTAGCCTGGTCCAATTGAATAGTTTGTCCTTACAATTTTTACTCACTTTTATTGCTGAACTACAGTGGAGGCATGATGAACCTAAATACGCTAGCCCCAGCACACCAGGGCCAGTAATTTCAGGCAGAATAATCACATCAGCTTCTCTTATGTTTAGCAACAGTTTTAAGCGTCCTTGGGTCTTGAAAAGGAGCATTGTCATAATTGTTTAAACCTGTAATATATATGTTAAAGAAACAGCTAACATGGGTTACGCTGATCCCAAAATTGAAGGATTTTAAATACTCTGCATTTTTACAGAGCACAAAATGTTTACTCATCCATAGAACTACCAATGGATATATTTTTCCTATTTCCTTTTTACTAATTCTTTAAAGGTTGTTTAACTTTTGAAAATAATTAATATTATGACACTAATTTTCAGTGTGCTGGTATCCATAATGTTTATATTTGTCTAGCAATTTGCAGTTCAGCAGCTGTTGTCTTTTCAAGTGAATTCCCTCCAGCAGATATTATGACCTACAAGGCAGATTTGGGCATTTTTTTAGTCAAATGATGGGTAGATTTGGTTTCATTAATAACACAATTACTTGAAGTAGAACAGCTTTATTGCTATCAAAACCATCTGTTCTCGGCTTTCATATTTTAATGATTCATTATGTGTTATAAGGAGGGCAGGAATGTAATTATCGGTCAATTTGTTTAATTTCCCAAGTTTTATTTAGAGGCTCAAGATCACTAGACATATTTTTGCTGATCAGCAGTGATAGAAAAAATGTTTTGGAGATTTTTGAGAATATTTTTCATCTTCATTAAAATGTAAAGACTAATTTGTAGTTTACAATCTGGATTGCCCTGTGTGGCACTGTCAGCCAAATTTTCCTTATTCTCACCTTTTCCTGTGTTATGCCCAGCAAGTTATATTGATGTGCTAGGGCTAGTCAAGAAGTTCTTCCTATATCCCCTCCCATCTCATTATACTCATCCTAATATAGCCAACTTAGAAAAAGTAGTGGAAGCTCTGAAATGTAAATTTGAAGTTGACATCCTGTCAAGTATTCCTTCTATTCCTTTTCTATTTTTCAGGGAGCCAAGAGAATTTGAAAGAGAATCTGAATGTCTTCAGTGTCACCCAGAATGCCTGGTGCAAAATTCAACTGCCTACAATGCAACCTGCACAGGACCTGTAAGAGCATATTTGACCTAACAAACTTATACACATAGAGACCCTGTAACATGGT
Source organism: Chelonoidis abingdonii (assembly GCF_003597395.2). Taxonomy (NCBI): domain Eukaryota; kingdom Metazoa; phylum Chordata; order Testudines; family Testudinidae; genus Chelonoidis; species Chelonoidis abingdonii. Next base: position 100,896,434 of record NC_133770.1, on the reverse strand, counting down.
GAACATATTAAAATACTTAGATATTGAACAATCAAATCATTATAAATTATGACACTTCCCGCTATGGAGGCAAATTTTTGCTTACCTGAGGCACTGTATAAATAATAACTATGGCTAATAGTGAATTAATTCACTAACTTTTTGCCTCTGAAGACCAAAGATCAGATTTTAATCAACAGCAGATGTTTATTGGAAAATATTAAGAAAGCAGTTTTTAGTTAAAACCAAACTCTACACCCCAACACAATTAAAATTAATGCATCTCTTTTAATGTAAGTGCAAAGTATTGAGTGTTTGTAAAAACAATAGTCAACTTTTCCGAAGTTACTTGAACTTTCTGAGTTTATATAAAGGTCCCTTTTATAAAAGTTAAAATACCTTGGTCTTTCCCAATATCCAATGGCAAAATCCTTCTCAGTTTTATTTTTCTCAGATTTTCAAAATACTTTGTTTTACATAGGGGCCAAGCTAGGAACTTTATCAAATAACAAACGCCTATCTTTTATTTTATTTTATTTTTTACAAGTTGTATCAAATTCAGCCTTGAGGGTAAGAATCAATGGAGAGTTGTACTTCTTTACACTCAGGGCTGAATTTAGTCCCTTAGTTTATTTTGCAGGATATTTCAATTTCAGTGTAGCCATTAGCTCAATAATATCTTTTTTTTAGTAAAGAGATGGGAGGAATTTTCTATTCCCTGCCAGAGCGTCACTTGCTTCCTCCCCAGCACCTTACAGCCCCAGTCTTGGAAAACCCCTGCACCCTCCATTGCAGCCACTGTCCTGACACAGGATAACTGTCCATCCTTCATCAATCAGAAAGTCACTGTTCAATAATGCAGGGTACTTGTTTTTTTCCGTATGGCTTAGAACAGGCCTGCACAACTCATAAAGCAGCGACAGCCATATTACTCCAAAGAAAACAGCTGAGGGCCGAAACCCCCAGCCCCATCAACCCCCCCACAGCACCGCCAAACCCCCCCGAAACACAACACTCCCCCCAGCACCACCCAGTCCCCCTGAAATACCGCCCCCCCCCCCAGCACCGCCCACTCCGTGGAAAGAAACCCTCCTTCCCCAGCACTATCCCACTGAAACAGCAGTACTGAACCTTGGTAATATGTTATATTGGGCCCCTAAGGTAGTATAATTAAGGTAAAAGAAAAATGTCTTTTTGCTAGAAGTAGAATAAGATCTTCCCCCAACTTTGTAATCAATTGCCCTGTTAAATGAATGAGGTGTGAATGAGGAAGGCATGGAAAGCAGCACCTCCAGACAGCTGCAACCCTTGGAGAGGGGATGGGAGCCAGACCAGATCAGCAGAACAGGTCAGCCACTGACTCCTCGTTCGCCTCCTCAGCCCCCGCCACTTCCCACCCACTCGCCTCCTCAGTCCCCCACCCCCACTGATGGCTCTCCTGCCCCCCCACCACTGCTCTCTCGCTCATCTCCTCAGCCCCCCACCCCCTAGGCTTGCCTCCTCACCCCCTACCACTGCCCACCCACCTCTTCAGCCCCCCCATCACCCGTTGCTTGCCTGCTCACCCCTCACGGGCCGCATGTTGTGCTGTCCTAGCTTAGAACAACGATTCTCAACCAGGTGTCTTCGGCCCCCTGGGGTTCCACGAGCAGGTTTCAGGGGGTCTGCCAAGCAGGGCCGGTATTAGATTTGCTGGAACCCGTGGCAGAAACTGTGACATGGGGCCATGGGCAATAGCCCTGCTTGCTACCCCTTAACGCTGGCACCGGCTTTTATATGCAGAAAAACAGTTGTTGTGGCACAGGCGGTCTGTGGACTTTTTGTAACGTGTTGGGGGCACCTCAGAAAGAAAAACGTTGAGAACCTCAGCTTAGAACCCTGGGCCAGATGCCCAGCTACTAAGATTGCGAGCTCCTTGGGGTAGGGACCATCATTTTGTTGTGTGTTCATACAGCAGGAAGTACGGTAGAGCCCCAGTCCATGAGTGGGGCTGCTAGACACTACAAATAATACACTTCTACCCTGATATAATGCGGTCCTCACGAGCCAAAAAATCTCACTGCGTTATAGGTGAGACTGCTTTATATCGGGGTAGGGAGAGGAACAGCTCCCTCCCACAGTTCACCTCTGCTCTACCTTCACCTCCTCCCTGAGTGCGCTGCTGCCGCTCCGCTTCTCCCTCCCTCCCTTCCAGGCTTGCAGTGCCAATCGGCTGTTTGGCTCGGCAAGCCAGGGAGGGGGGAGAAGTGGAGCGGCAGTGGCGCACTAGGGCAAGGGCAAGGAGGCGGAGATGAGTTGTAGCAGGGAGTGGTTCTTCTGCGCCCCCCATTATTTGCTGCAGCCCTCCCCGGGGCCCCCAAACCCCAGCTCACCTCTGTTCAACCTCCTCCCATGAGCGTGCCCCAGCTCTGCTTCTCTCTCTTCCTTCCCAGGCTTGCTGTGCCAATCAGCTGTTTGGTGTGGCAAGCCTGGGAAGGAGGAGTAGCAGAGCTGAGCAGTGTGCTCGTGGGAGAAGGAGGAGGAGGCAGCAGGGCGGAGGTGAGCTGGGGCAGGGAGTGGTTCCTCTGTGCCCCCCCCCCCGTTTACTTGCTGCAGCCCCCCTGCCCCAGGTCACCTCCCCTCCACCTCCTCCCATGAGCATGCTGCAGCTCCACTTCTCCTCCCTCCCAGGCTTGCCACGCCAATTGGCGCAGCAAGTCCAGGAGAGATGAGGGAGAAGCGGAGCTGCCGCACGCTTGTGGGAGGAGGTGGATCGGAGGTGAGCTGGGGCGGGAGGGGCCCAAGAAGGGATGCAGCAAGTAATGGGCGGGCACAGAGGAACCGGTTGCGGTAACACGAATTTAGATATAATGAGGTAAAGCGTGTTATATCCGAATTCACATTATATCAGACCGCATTACATCGGGGTAGAGGTGTAATACATAAATACATTAGTGTTGTTCCACTGCGGTCAGTGCTAAGGATCTAGCCTACTACTTTCTGGAGCATACTTGGGGTTTCTGTGTGGCAATGAACTAGGCCATCAAGGAAGTTTCTCTTTTAAAGTTAGTGATTAATTGCTTACTCTTCATGTTTGTGATTAATTGCTTACTCACATCATAAAACTAAAAAGTTATATGCTGCTGACATACTGATTGTCATGAACACAACTGATTCCTTCCGATTGTCATGAACACAACACTTCCAGCTTTTCCTTCGGAAAAGGCAATTTTGCCTGTGATTACTTGTTCCTCTGTTTAGAGCGTACCTAGATCATTTTGGGTCCTGCCACAATCTCAGTAAAAACAACATTATTTCCAATCATGCCAGAGCAATTCATCTAAACTTTAGCTAAAAGCACTTCAGATTAGAAATTTGATGGGCTTTTCTATTTTCACGCAGTTTCTGCTTCAGAGTAGAAAAAAGAAATGTTCTCATAGATTATACAGAGAATGAAAAAGCTTTATGAGCCAGATCCATATCTGGTATAAATTGATATAACTCCACTGATTTCAATAGAGTAATGGTGATTTACAATAAATGAGGATCAGGCTCTTTGCTTTTAAACTTATTTGCTATCAGAGCATCTTTATTCACAATATTAAACCAAAAATGTAAGCTTTTATTAGGACAGATAATAGGAAAATTACAGAATAGCAGGAATCATACCTCAGCATTGATACCCAGAGAGAAATTTATATAATTTAACATCAGGTGCTGTATCTCACCCCACATATTATATAAGAGGATTAAAACTTTGCAAGCATTTCATGTAGTACAATAATAGGATAATAAACTAGGATAAAACATTGAATCATGTTTAGAATTTCAAATGATCAAACATGCATTTATTTATCTTCTGAGAGGCTCTTCTTGCATGTGCCAGTATATGGCTTGGGCAAATCTATTACAGACAACAATTTCTTGCTCTTTATTCAGGGTCCTGACAACTGCATGAAGTGTGCCCACTATATAGATGGCCCTCACTGTGTTAAATCCTGCCCTGCTGGAGTTCTGGGTGAAAATGATACACTAGTCTGGAAATACGCTGATGAAAATTCAGTGTGTCAGCTCTGTCATCCGAATTGTACACGTGGGTAGGTAAAATACTTGCTTACACAGAATTGGAAGGAGTAAAGTATTTCTTCCTTGTGATTTTTCTCACTATAAAGTCATCCAGTTGAAAAAAATAGAAAACTAAAGAGGTTATGAATTTGCAGGTAATGTAAGCAAAGTGCTGCTGAGTTTGGAATAGGTAAAGTTCTGTAGTGTTTCTAGTCTGCAGGAAAGGCAAACAAAGTGGAGAAAATGGTTTAGCAGACTTGAAACAAGGTTATTTTTAAAATTAGACTTTCTGGAATTTTACAAGTTTCCTATGTTATGATTCATTTTTTTCCCCACCAGTTGAATGCTCTGTCAGCTGTATTTGTCTGGAGCAATAGTGACATCTGGTGGACTGTTAGATCATTTATAAACGTGTTTCTCACAAGAGTACTAAGTATGTCCCATGCCTTTAAGATGAATGTAATAGTATGAGTGGCTGCTCATGTATCTCATTGTGACTTCGATTTTTTTTGAGCAAAACACCAACAGATTGTCTCAAGCACACACTGCATTTTAATGCTTCCCAGAGGTTCCTCTCTTTTCATATGCTAAGAACATCCGAGCTGCCATACTGAGTCAGAGTGTGGTCCACCTTCTCCATCAGTGACCCATACCAGAGCTTCAGGGAGAGCATACAGAACAAGGCAATTTCACCTGGGTTGGAATTTAGGCCCTGTCTGCCTCATCAGTACAACTATGTGACAGGGCCTGGCTGCAAACACAGTTCCATTTTGTGGTACAGCCATGGACTGGCCAAGGGACTAGCATAGTTCAGAGACACAGTGAAGTTTTCATCTATAATGGGGTCCCCTCATACTGTTCACTTACATTAGATGCACAGAAAGAGGGATGGGGTTTGAAATTTGACTCTTGTCCTGCATTGGTTTCAAGTAATGCTCTCTTATTGGTGTTTTTCCCAGGCTCAGATTGACATTTGGCCCAAGTCTCATATCCTCTTCATGTATTCAACTACCTCCCTGCCAAGCCTTGAAAAACAGAGCCTGCTTTTGATAAGGCACAAACCCGTACATTCATGGAGAGAAAGAAGGGTTAACTAGGCTATGCTATCACTTCATAGATGACTGGAAACTAAGGGCTTGTCTACAGGGAGAAGTTAGTGCACAGTGAGCTAGGGTGTGTAAGTAAAGTGCACTGGCTATTCCACACTAGCTCCCATGTAACTTTCAAAATGCACTAAGTTCAGGCACACAAAGCACTCTTAATGCACAGTAACAGTGTCCACATGGGGAATTACTGTGCACTAGGTACTGTGGGCTTTTTTCCCCATATAGACACGCCTGAAGCCAATATTTCTCAACCTTTTTGATATCAGGGATCAGCTTACTGCCTTCTTAAACTGTGTCAGAGAGATCTCAGGGACTGGTGCCAGTCTATGGATTGGTCATTGAGAAACACTGCCCTAAGTCACCTGGTGTGTTTCAAGTCTTCATGAAATTCAGTGCAGTGTTTTTCAGATTACATCATATGGATTGATGATTTCCCTGTGTTTTATCATGATTGCAGACAAAGGTTGTTTGTGCTTTTCAATCATACAATGAATGACCTTTATTGAAAAATGACACTCTAAGTAACCATTACCATTAGTTCCCATTGATAGAAACTTGGCCATTGTTACATGATTGCCCATGTGAAAGCATAGAGTCACAGAGCCATTCTATCATCTAGGCTGACCTCTTGTATGTCACAGGCCACCAATACCACCCAGCACCTGCGCACTAAACCCAGAAGCCAAAATTAGACAAAAGTATTACAGCCCACTTTAGCTGATAGTGTTAGCAGAACAATGGCTAATCATATCTAAACAAAGCTTTTAACTGTGTAGTTCTGCTAAAAGATAGAAAACTGAAGTCAAATGAACAATACATTGTTCAACAACAATACATCAATGCAAGTTGCTGAATCTGGGTGTAGCTGTCAGTTCTGTAACAGCTTGTTGTGAACTGTTTATGCCTCAGACCAGAGTTTTAAGCAGTTTGAATTTCACCAGGAATGTCAGCTTTTCCGCTGGCTTGAGCAGTAGAGAGGTTTAAAATGACAGAGCCATGGAGGATGAATGTGTAGTGGGGCAAGATTATTTTACTCTCCAAAAAAGGTTGAATGTTTCCCATCATATGACATATTAAGGCAGTGAATGAAGATTAAAATTCAAATTCATCTCTGATTTGAGTGAGGTGTGGGATAAGTTTGCAGTTGTTGTTTATTTGTATTACAGTAGCTCCTAGAGATCCCAATTGAGACCAGGTCGCAATAGCTGCCCAAATACATAGCAAGAAGCAGCCCATTCTCCAGGTTTTGGCAGAAGTTCCCCATTTTGCTCTGGGTTTGTGTACTCAGCAGTTTTCTCTTTCTTTGTACTTGCTGTTGAGGATTTCATTTCCTTTTCAACTTTCCATAAGGCAAACTGAAATATGGATCTATCACTTTTTCAGCCCAAATGGCTCTTTCTCTTCCACCTCCCTCTCTAATAGCTTGGGAATTTTTCTGCACTAAGTCTCTGTCTCTCTCCAAGCTGAGAAAGTACTCTTCATTTAAAGAGAGAGTAACTGCTCCAAAGCCCTGGAATTACCCAGGTCATACTTCCAGCAACTAATGAAACACATTAACATGATTAATCTCTCAAACATGATAGAATTGAATTTCCCTAATTATTTTCCCAGGGTACTACAAGTAAATTTCATTCTAATGGGTGTGGTAGTGCAGCAAGAACTACAAAGAGAGAGGCAGAAGTATAATTAATCGTTCTGGGCTTCATCGCTGATAGAGCCTCCCTACAAATTTAGTTACCACTGACTTATATATTCTGAGATCATTCATGTTAAATATCCATGAAGAATTTTTGCAGCCATTGCATGTGTGGGACATATTTGCCTGTCATTTAGAAGGTTAATGAAAAAGAAAGGACAGAGGAAAGGTCTTTTAAGGCTTTAAAAAAAGCCTGATAGTTTCCCATTTCATTTATGACTGTAAGGTAACCTGTGCTGTTACAGTCTGAGTCTCCTCTGAAAGGCCATAAATCAAAACAACCTGGCTATATGACATCAAATTAGAAACAGTGGGTTCAGGAGAAAGTTGTTTAAAATCTTGATGGGAAATAATTAGTTGTATCTGCACCGATACAATTAATATTTATGTAGACAGATGAAAAAGTTCCAGATAGCACCAGGATAAAATCATTTCAGGGTCCGGATGCTGCACTAATTTTACAATAAGTGGATAGCAGAGAGAGATTTCAGAGTACACTCACCATTAGGTTCAGGCTAATGTATACTTAAGATCCCCGGACAGTGTATAATACAAAGTCACATTTCTCATTTTAGTTTCTGTAAGAAGTAGAGGAAAAATAATTCAAGAATGAAAAAAAGTGATATTTTAGATTCCATAAAACATAGCTTACTTATGTTAGGTGTCATCATAAAATTCCACATTAAGAAAGATGGTTATATTTAGCCTTGGGTGGATATTTGTTATGTACTTTGCTTCTCCTTTGACTTGTGAAATGAATCAGAAAATCACATAGAATTTGAAAAGCACAATCTGATCCATCATTTTTCTCCCCAAACATCTTTTAACTTTATCTTGGTACCCTTCACATTGTTGGATTTGTATGGAGATTCATATTAAAGGCCACAGACGAAAATCTACACACCTTTTTCAGCCTCTAGTTTCTAATCTAATCTTTCAGACTATGGGCATTAAGGGAGCATTTCCTTTGTTGAGAATAATACATCTTCTTCTGAGACAGAAACCATTTGGAGAATTGCTCAGAATGAAGGGAGCATGGAAATTGGCATTTTGTAAAAGAAATGCCCTTGAAATGTTTTATTTGCACAGCTATAGCAGAAGAGGGTGTTATACACCCTTTTCCCTTAAACATTCATTTAGTGGTGTTAGAAGGTAGTGGAACTAGAGCTTGCATCCTAGGCAAATATTCTAGTCAGCTGACCTAAAGGAGAAGCCCTGTGCAATCTCATGCACATTCCCCACAGGCGTAGGTATCCCCTCTGTCCTGCTACACACAGACACACACACACACGTTATATTTCCGTATACAACTGAACAAAGAAAACCATAACCAGATGAAGAACATTGGCAGAGTTGCACGCTCAGGCTTCAGGAACCAATGTGTAAAATACCTGAAGTGTGTTCTGGACAAATTCTTCCATGGGAGCTCAATGCACTCACTGAACCTTTCAGACGCTGAGCCCTGTTGCACTATGTTGGCACTGAAAACACAAGGAAAGATTAGGATAACAAAGATAAATCCAAGAAAATGAGCAGTAGGCCCCCCCAAGGACCTAGAATAATTTATGGAATAAATTCTCCATCTCCACCTGCCATTTTAAAATGGCTCTGACTCCTTTTTCCTACTGATGGAATTCAGAACTGCATTCCTGGCCCTGGCTTACTGCTTATTCCCTGCTTGACCTACTCTGTGTCTGCTTCGAGATGATGTATTTTCAGTAAGAGAGGGAGGCAGAAGCCCCAGACTGGACTCTTCTCCTTGCTCGGCTCCATTTTTCAGAAATGATGTAATTGTTTCTGCAGTGCTCTCCCGTTCTTGGTAGATACCGCAAGGACCACAGTTCCCAGGAGGTGCACATATCTTACCGCTCAGCAGTACTTAAGAATGTTCTGTTTATCTCATACTCTGGTACTTCCAGTTGGAATATGCAGTCACTGTATTTTCATCTTCAAACTGCAGCTGGGGTGTGCATTATATGCTGTCTGCCAAAATGAATTTAAGGCATCTGGAAGATGGAGTGCATTTAAACTAATACAGAAGGTGAAATGACTGATTCCTGGGAGGATTCTACATAATATCGTACCTTGGCATATACATTCTAGCGCAAATCTACTCAGTGTCAGTAAAACTTTGTTAGACCCTCAGTGAAAAATATTATAGATTCTTATACAAATGGTTCACCCACTGGTAGAATAGCGCAACCAAATACCATACTATTCACTGATGAAGAGATGTGTCTGCTAGTGATATTTTTCATTAGACTAGAAGGCCTGGACACTGACGTCCTTCACTGATCCATAAAACAGGTGCAGTACAGTGTGATAAGCAGCAATGCAAGCTTTTCCTCATAGGCCCATGCTTTGTATGAATGATCTCCACTAGTGAAAGGTTAGTTCTGTTTCCAGACGTATTCAGTCCTTGCCGCCCTGTTAACAAAAGGGCCAGCCTGTTGCAGTGAACATTTGCCCACTCAGAGCAAGATCACTAGCTCCTTTCACACAGGCCACCAAACAACTTTTTGTGATCAGATGTTTTGTGCACCCCCAGGGTAGGGATGAACAAATCAGTTCTTTTGAAGTTGTTGAATAAGGCAACACTTGTAGAGACTACAGAGGTATTGGAGGGAAAAAGATGCTGGGGATCCATAGTGCATTCAAATAATATGTATATATGCCTTGACTGTATTCTTCCACGTTCATAGGCAGACATTCATAAATTGTCCTTTCAACTGAATATATAGCACACCTTAGCCTGTGGACCCTGATTCTGCAGCAAAGCTTTCAAAATAATACTCCCAAAAAGTTTGACAATTATTAATCAGAAAGTTAATCTTCAGACAGCTTTTTAAAAAAGTAAGTTGTGAATGACAATACAGTTATTCCAGAGTAGGTGCTCGTGCTAATATATATTTGTAATTATCATTTTTTACAGGTGCAAAGGACCAGGTCTTGAAGGCTGTCCATTGGGGTAATTATTGCATTCATCACAATTAATGATATGGTTGGGAAGAACATATCCATATTTACATTTTTGTACTGGACACTGCACAGTAGTGCCCTGATTCAGTGAAGCATGTCCTTAACTTTAAGCACGTGAATAGTCCTATTGAAGCCAATGAGACTACTCGAGTGCTTTAGTGCTTCGCTAGCTGAGGGCCTAGAGCACAGGTCGGCAACCTTTCAGAAGTGGTGTGCCGAGTCTTCATTTATTCACTCTAATTTAAGGTTTCGCGTGCCAGCAATACATTTTAATGTTTTTAGAAGGTCTCTCTCTATAAGTCTATAAACTATTGTTGGATGTAAACAAATTTTTTAAAAT
>NC_133770.1:100671272-100885561 GCF_003597395.2 Chelonoidis abingdonii | reverse complement strand
ATAGTGTGTCGACGCTATGAGCGACAGACCACCGCCATGTCCCTCACCGCCACCCAGACCCCCCCCACCTACCTAAGCGTCCCTGCTCCTTGTCCCCTGACTGCCCCCTCCCTGAGACCCTCCCACCCTAGCTGCCCCCCTAGGACCCTACCCCCTACCTGTCTCCTGACTGCCCCAACCCATATCCACACCCCCACCCCCAGACAGACCCCTGGGGACTCCCACACCCCATCCAACCACTCCTCAACCCCGACAAGACCCCCAGAAATCCCGACCCATCCAACCCTCCCCCTGCTCCCTGACTGCCCCCCACAACTACTCTTACCAGGCCCATGCCAGTCAGATGCTGGCTCCATGAGGAGGCAAAACTCCAAGTGGATTGCTGAGGCAGCGGGAGCAGGGGAGCTGCGGGAGGGGCAGCAGCGGCGGGTCACACTTCCAGGAGCCGCAGAACCCAAGCGCAGTGAGGGGAGAGGTGGGGGGTGCACCTGCCCGGGCTGCGGCTGGTGCCCCCCCCCCGGAGGGCTCCTGCAGCAGATGCATGCGGGCAGCGGTCCCCGTGTGCCCCCCAGCTTCCCCCTCGCCGCGCTTGGGCTCTGCAGCTCCCAGGACTGTGAGCCACCGCTGCCGCCCTTCCTGCAGCAGGCTCAGGGCCCCGTGCCCTGGTGGTGAGGGGGGAGCCGGGGGGCGTGCCTTCTGCAGGTCTGGGATCCCAGCCGCCGGCCCCACTCAGCCTCTCCTGAGCTGGCCCTGACCCCGGCTGGCAGCCGCATGCCAGGCAAAATCAGCTTGCGTGCCAAAGGTGGCCAACCCCTGGCCTAGATGTATGGGACTCTTGGTGCTGTCAGTGAGAGATCTGTGTACTTCAAGTGCATAGTTTCTGAGGTAAGATCCTTTGTGAGAATCTGAAAGCAAAATTCTATTCTTATTTTGTATTGAAATAACAGTTTTAAAATCATCAAGACAAACAGAAAGAGTAAGTAAGTCACCATCCAATGTGGTGCTTACCATACAGTGTCTCTTCAAAACGGTTTTAAAACTATTTGAGCAGAGAGTGATATGCAGAATATAAAGAGACCGTGACAGTGGTTCACAAATCCTAGATTAACATGAGAAATATATTAATTTGTCTGATTAAGACCAAAGCATACTTTAGGATCTCAATTACTTATAAAATTCTGAACAATAAAAGGCTGGAAAAAAGGAATCAAGAGATTAAATACATATATACCTCCAGTAGACAAGGTCAAAAATTTTCAAAAGAAGTTTTTTTCATTGAAGAATGGTCTTTCTTTTCAATAAAAAATTTAATGCAAAACTATTGGCTTTTTTTTTTCAAAATTTCACATTTTTCACCACATTTACTCTAAATTTTTATTGAAAATGTTCTTGAACCCCTGTTTTAAGTCAAAGAAAATGTTCAAAAATAGTTTCCATAAAGGTTTAATGAAAGCATTTGGAAAATATATAAACTGTTCTATTTCAAACCTGCATCTGAAGCCATTTTGAAGTTTTTTTTAAAAAAGCAAACAAATACCTCTATATAAAACCCCACAGACACTAAATGAAAAACTTCAGAATATTGACACCCATGTTGCTTGAATGTAGGTAGATCAAAACTGATCTGAAGCCTTCAACTGATCATGTTTCTAACATGGAATACTGTATTAAAAATATACCATTTGTTATTTCTTATACCAAAACAGACCTCTTTACCCTTTTTTGTCTTCTAGCTCCAAAATCCCATCCATTGCAGCTGGTGTTGTGGGAAGTATCCTTTGTTTGGTTGTGATAGCCTTGGTCATAGGGCTTTACATGCGCAGACGTCACATAGTTAGAAAGCGTACATTGCGCAGGCTGCTTCAGGAAAGGGAGGTATGTATTGTAGACGGTTTCTAAATATATTGACCAACTTTATTGATGTGCCATAGCATCTCAGAAAGAGCTGTTTTATTAGCTCAAAATATAGTGGCCCTGACTTCACCCTGGCACAAACATAAAGTACAATTTTATCTGGTGTTTGGATAACATGTTATCTGCAGTTCTGCTTGGAAAAGTGACTATGTAAATATGACACCATATTACTTATCTCAGATCTTATCTTGGTGGGTAAAAATTGCAATAGCTCACAGGTGAGTTAGGTGTCTGATTTCCACTGAAAGTCATTGGGAATTAGGCTGCTGAGTCACTTAGGTGCTTTTGAAAATACTACCCTGTTATGATCTGCTTACTCTAGTGACAAAAATAAGGGATTTTTTTTGGGCGTTTTTACTGCTCGTTACTCCTGTTAGTGCTGCAGAGCCAGCACAGCTCTGGGAGGCTAAGTTGGATTCTGTTCTGGAGCACACAGCATGAACAGAACTTGATGGACTGAGTTTCGGTTTCATAGCCAACGTTGCCTTTAGTTGCCCCGTTCCATTCAGGTCTTTTTTTTTTGGAATACTATTGCTCACTAAACTTGAGCTTAACAATAGTGAAAACAGAAGTCTTTTATTACTATTGGCTACAGTATGTTCAGTACAGGGAGTGATAACCTGAGAGATTACTCGTACCAACCACTCAAAATGGACAACAATGTCATCCTGAATGTAGAAATCGCCCTTAAAGCCGTTGTAAGACAATGTGTTTACCATGCTGGATGAGAACTGGGCTTTCATGCTTCTTGTACTAAACTTTATACACTGCATAGCATAGACTCCATATGGGTTATAGTATTATCCTCTGGGTATTTTACATGTGAAACACCAAAATGCATTATCTAGGATCAAAACAAATCAGGTACAACTCTTCCCTTTCTCCTTCCAAGCTACTAGCAAATTGTATTCACTGTTCTACTGAACACCCTGCTTCCTTCGCTAGCTTTGCAAAGTCAAGTGATAAAAGTCCCGAAGTTGCCCTACTTTTTGCTACATTACCTAGCAACCTTTTAAGAGCCTCCATATTCTACAGTTGTAATGTTATAGCACATATTGTGTTTGGTTCACATTATACATTTTGTACTCCTTAATATGAGAATCGTTAACTGAAACAGGAAAATGGCTGGCATGCAGAAAACAGATCTGTATTAGGCTAAATGTGGGCTTCCAGTTAGGGAAGCTATTCAGGAGAAGGACACAACAAAATGGTAGTAAAAGAGAACTTTAAATATTAGAAAAGCACCTAATTTCTGTCATATGAGGGAAATCATTTGTTGTTTCTTTAGAAAAAATACTGCAACAAAATTCAGATCAAATAAATAAAATCTATTAGTCAACTTAAAACCCCCTTTTTTGCCTGGATAACTAGATAATCTTCCCTTAGCATTTGCAGTAATTCCCTATACTAAGTATAGAAACTACCTCTAATACCATAGTAAATTCATCTAGTTAAGCAAGGCAAAGCTACAAAGTTTCAGGGTGACCACAGTATAACCTTGTGAAATGTAGATAGTTAACTTCTGGCTTATTTTTAGAAATGAATCTTTAATTAAATTGGTCAGCATTATGTGCATGTTTTAAGGGTATACGTTTTACATCCTAAAATGAACAATAACATCTCTCTACTTTTCTTTTAAAATTTTAGTTACTATGCCAAGATCACATTCTGCTCTCACTTATGCTACATCAGTCTGGTTTAATAATTCCATGGAGTTCATTCTTGTCTCATTTACACAGGTGTAAATCTGGAGTAACTCCACTGAAGTCATGAACTCTGGAGATACTCTAGATTTTTATAGCTGTAAGTCAGAGTAGAATTTACCCCATGTATACTTCATGTGGGACAAAATTTACTTTTACACCTCTACCCTGATATAACACGACCCGATATAACACGAATTCAGATATAACGCGGTAAAGCAGTGCTCCAGGGGGGCGGGGCTGCATACTCCAGCGGGGGGGAGGGATAGCATTGGCCTCCTAAACCCAGGGTTATGAGTTCAGTCCTTGAGGGGGCCACTTAGGGATCTGGGGCAGAATCAGTGCTTGGTCCTACTAGTGAAGGCAGGGAGCTGGACTTGATGACCTTTCAGGGTCCCTTCCAGTTCTATGAGATAGGTATATCTCCACAGATATCAAAACAAGTTCAACATAACACGGTTTCACCTATAACGCGGTAAGTTTTTTTTTTTTTGGCTCCCGAGGACAGCGTTATGTCAGGGTAGAGGTGTACCAACAGTTTTTGCTCAGTTTCAATAGTTGTGTGCCAGGGCCGGCTTTAGGAAGCGCGGGGCCCAATTCAAACAGTTTCGAAGGGGCCCTGACAGAAATGACTAAAAAAAAAAAAAACCCAAAAACACACGTGGGGCTTGTACTGACTAGGCGGTGCTCCGAGTCTTCGGCGGCAGGTCCTTCACTTACTCCAGGTCTTTGGTGGCACTGAAGGACCCAACACCGAAGTGCTGCCGAAGACCTGGAGCATGCGAAGTACCTGCCGTCGAAGTGCCGCCAAAGACCTGGAGTGCCGCTGGGTGAGTAAAAATTAAAAAGGCACCTCTAGCCAGGGAAGGGTTTCTCACTAGGTGCGGGGCCCTCTTAGGCGCAGGGCCCGATTCGGGGGAATTGGTGGAATAGGCCTAAAGCCGGCCCTGTTGTGTGCTGCTTGCTTTCCTCCTCTACAGTATATCTTTCTAAAGTCCAATTCTTTTGTACACAATAGCTTGTTGAACCTCTAACACCAAGTGGCGAGGCGCCAAACCAAGCTCTTCTGAGGATTCTAAAGGAAACAGAATTTAAAAAGGTCAAAGTTCTAGGCTCTGGAGCTTTTGGTACTGTTTATAAGGTAAGACCACTATGTTTTTCTCACCACACACACGCACACAAAGCCATCTAAACAGTGTATGCATTGAAAGCTGAAAACATAGTCATGGGTTTTTTTGAGTTATTTTCAAATCATCTTTAGCTTGGGCCAGGTAAAGTAGATGTGTGAATCTGCGTGTGAGAGATTGAGAGAGAGAACACACAAGAAGTTTTTCATAAGATCTTACGAGAGTCATACAGCTGAATATGGAGCTAATATGTCTATTTTAAAAAGTACCACTGCCAGAAATACTTTCTTAGGGATGTTAAAATGTTAAGAAGAGAAATCAAAGTATGGCCAATTCAGTCTACTATGCTAAGCAGAATTTTTATTTTTTTATCTTTTCTCTTTTTATTTGTGGATCACTTTTATTGGGTCAAAAAAAACCCACGGGGTTACAGAAAAGCAACTGGAGCCTTTCTATTTTATCGCTGTGCAGAATGATTTCCCTCCCCCTCCACAGTCCCATTATTCTTTCTTCTCTAGAGAGTATCTCTCTAAAAGATTTCTCAGTGAGGAAGCTTCAGGGTTGTTTTACACCATTTGGTTCTGAAATGTAAAATATAGATTTACTTATCAAATTTTAAATTTAGATACTTGGGGGGCAGATGTGCCTAAGAAATTTAGGAGCGCAAATCCCTTGTGAGCTTTTGAGGATTTGCCCTTTTGACCCCAAATACCCCTCTGCCTAAATGACTATGTAATACAATAGACGATGAACAAGAAACCATTCTGACATGAATTTACTTCTCATAATATATATTAAGGATTGGATTATTGTGTAACCCTTGGAGCAGGTTGGCTGAAATTTAGTTTCACATGAGAAAACCCTGATTCCCATCATTCAGCAGCTTATAAATTAGAAGTGACGCAATAATCAACATAGTGAAAAACAAGTTCAGCAAAGACTAGTAATGTCCAGTTGTGTCCAACTTTGTGTGTACAATTGCCATGATTGTTAGCACTGATTAGATATTGGTGGACATGTATTGCCATTTATGCATCTTCTGGGCTCTTTACACATGTGACTCAAGGTAATTGCACATGCATGTTTTTGAAAATCAGGCCCAAGAGATTGAGACAGATGCCACTCCATTAACAGGAGTCTACCCAGAGAGAGTGACTGCCATATACCTCCTTCGCTGCCTGCTTAGAATGTTTGTCTGGTCTGAAAACAGCATACATATAAATGTCAAAATAAGCATTTGCAATTACCTCAGTGATAGTGAATCACTGGGTTAAGGACCTAGGTAACCTTTCTTCTTATTTTATAGGGGCTCTGGATTCCAGAAGGAGAGAAGGTTAAAATTCCTGTTGCTATTAAGGAATTGAGAGAGGCTACCTCCCCAAAAGCCAACAAGGAAATACTTGATGTGAGTTTTCATCTTTATTTGGTATTATTAAATCTTTGCTAGTGGTTGTCTTAATGGAAGGAAAAATAAGAGGAAGATGTAGCATTGATGACATTTGCTTTGCATTTATATCAAGTGCATAAGACATCTTTAGCCTTTGAAGGGCTGATTTTCAAATCAGGGTTTCCTGTTGCCAGATATAGTGAGCTGGTGTGGAAAGAAGACCAAGATAATTGTATACAAATATTTGAAGGGTGTATATATGTAGGTAAATGGTGAGAAGTTGCAGAGCCTTCTAACCCTGCTCCCACTGAACTCAGTAGGAGATCCATCTGCTCTCACTGTAGTCAGTGGGGGGGTTTACCATTGACTTCAATGGGGGCAGAGTTAGACCAAAAGCAGAGCTCTTCTGAAAATCCTACCTTAAATGGTACAAGCAATAATGACATGAAATTTTAAAATCTGAAATTAAGACTGATTATCCATTAAAACATTCTAACAGTGATATCTATTAGACAATGGAACAATCTGCCAAGAGAAAGTGTGGAAGCCCAATCACTTGAGATGTTTCAGATAAGACTGGACAAAGATAATAGTGTGACACAATCTCTCCAGTTGCTCTCCCAACTCCTCAGGGCTTTACAGAAGTTACAGGATCTAGCTCTAAACACTGTTGAGCTATTTTACTAGCAGCAGAATAGCTGATGGTATTTTAAAATGGAATGAAGATGACAGTATTTTAGGCTGATAATTCCACTCTGTGCCTGCTGTGCATCCCCTGAAAAGTGTGGTTTAGAGATACAGCAGTCACCATTAAAGGATCAACATCTGTTGACAACTGGCACATCCTTAACCAGGCCAGCCAAATCCTGCAGCCACTCTGTGTGGTTGGTCGGTGGGTACCATTGCATTCCCTTTACCTCCCATGGACCTCTTTGTGCATAGGTCATTAACTAACACTGTGCACAGGGATTTGGTGCTAAGGGGCATGTTAAACTGAGCTTAAGGCAGAGACCATCTCTTTGTTCTGTATTTGTACAGCGCCTAGCGCAGCAGGGCCCAGGTATGTGACTGGAGCTCCTACGTGCTATGGTAGTACAAATTATAACAATAATAATGATCACTAATGCTCTTTGGACCCTGATATTTCAGAGTATCATAGGGTTAAATGCGTGGTTACATAGGACTAAATGAAATGTTTAAAAAAGAAATCTGTCTGGCTCATGTGCCACGGAAACTGTGAAAAATCATCTGGCCTTGTGAACAAATCCAGGGACCACAGAAGCCAGTTGGATTTTATTTTCTCTCTTGGATCTAGCCCAGAATTACAAAGGGGAAAAAAAACTCATATGAATTCCACTTCTAATATGCTTGGACAAGATAGACACTCAGTGACTCACAAGTAGAGCTGGTCTATGTCTTGACCCCTTCCCAAACCCCAGGTGCTATCTGCGCCAGCCTGGAAGGGGAGGTACATTGCACAAGGTTTAGATCTGGTCCAGGGTACCTTCCACACTGAGCAGGGGGGGGAACGGGGGATGGAGTGTGATTCTGAGTCACAGTCTGCCTCCCAAGGCCGTTCCAAGGGCCGCTCAACAATTTACTGCCCCTTGCTTGGAGATCATGGTGTACATATTGTAGAAAAAAAAATGTATGCATATGCTGTAAATATCCGTGAGTGATGAAATATACATACATTTATAATGGATAAACTATAAACCCAGATCCAGGGATCCTTGAGCTCAGGGAACAATCTGGTATGGAGGCAAATCGGAACTTTGCTGTTTGAGCCTAACTTGTATGCATATATACACATACACTTTACTTCATCCAAGAAAAGTTATATTAAAAGAACATGAAGCTTGAAACACAAGCAAAGGTTAGGAGATGCCTGTATAAAGGTTGCTCATGCAACCCCTGTGTGTGTATGCATTTTATGGTACAGTCTTTAATTACATCAGTGATACTTAAACCTCAGTAGTTCAGGAGCCAGATTAGCAGTCAACATTACCCAAAAGACTGGGGAAATATTTAGTTTATGTATCTCACACCAAATAAGTTCAATAACTCAGTGCAAGTTGATACCTTAATTGGTTAATAACGTAGTAAAAGCTTTCTGATTGGTTAATAACTGAGACTGGTTAATAATTAAATCACGCAGTGTTTTAATATCACTTGCTGCAAAGAGCCACTGGAGACACATTAAAAAGCCACTTGCAGCTCAAGAGCTGCAATCTGAATATCACTGAATTACATGATCACATACTATTTGTATGAGTCCTACTAAACCCCTGCAGCCCTGGGCTGGAGCATGCTCCGTAGCTCAGTGGGACTAGTGTGTGCACAGTCTGATCAGCACATACATAGCTGTGAGAGGCTGACTGTGCTCACTACAACTGGACACTCCGGAGATTTTAGCTTACAAACTCTTAACAAGTCTCTACTGAGCATGCGCAAACTGTGATTTCTCAGAAGCTTGTAACTTGGGTAATTTGGGAGAATGTTCATGGGAATGGCAAAACAAATTTCCCTGGCACCATGGCAATCCCTCTGCCAAATTTCAAGATCCTGCCCCAAAAGCATGGAGGTGCTAGAGCTTCTCAATGAAATGGTTGCAAGCATTTAAAAAAAAAAAAAAACGTGGGCAAAACACTATATTTTTCCCTACCCTCAGTCTCAGAAGTGATTGAACTATTTTAGCTGAAACTTTCAACAATAACAACAACAAAAAAATCAGCCTGAGACTGGAAAATTTCAGCCTAAATGATTAAAGTTTGCCAAAATGATAAGCAACTGAAAACATGGTCTCACAATGGGGAGGTACTGGGCAACCTTAGCTATGGGCCACTTACAATAAAGCACTTTTGCATCCTCATTTCATCCTAGAAAATCTTTCTATTTCATATATGTTTTAGTGTATTGATATGGCACATCATTTTATACATATCCTGTTAAAATACAAAAGAAAGGTGATTACTTTCAGGACCAATTTGTCAGACAAAATCCCTGCTGATTTAAATTGTTTTACTAAAAGCTGGCTATGTATTCACAAACCCCATCCATGTATCTGCCCTCTAACAGACAGACGCAAACAAAGGATGCAACCATACTATCAACCCCCTGCTTCAGAAAAACCTATGGCAAAAGGAAAGCTCACTGATATTCCCCCTCATGGAATATTTTTAGCCTCACTTAATAACAGAAATAAAAAGGACATTTAAAAGCTGATGTAAACTGTTATGGAGAAAATAATACAAACTTGACAAAAGCTGCCTTGGACCTAATTGTACTAAATTCACATAGAGTGAAGGAAGGGTTAATTAATAAGCCAAAATGATTGCCTCGGCATTCAGCAGATCAAGCTATTCCCATAGCAGGACAGTAGATTGTGGCATGTGTGCTCTTCTGAGATATCAAAGTACTATTTTTTTTTAAACAAAGTTCAGATATCTCCACATGATCTTTTTTTCTTTTTCCCATTGAAGTAGAACTCTTAGCAAGCAGTTCTTACCATTTTTAGCACTGTTTACTTTTTAGATGGCTTAGTTGATGGAATTCATTCCACATTTCACAGGAAAATAAAAGATACAAAGCGATGGAAGCAGCAAGACAGAGAAATAAACAGAACTTCAAACAGATTTTACTGAACAACTCTCCAAGGTCACTGATCCCTTGGAGATAGTGGCTAATTAATTAGCCACTTTCTGTAAGAAGAATGGCTAAGTATTCAGCATGTAAAACAGCATTTGTTCATATAACCCAGTTTATTCTCCAGCCACAACTCTCGTTGGCTTTATTAGGGCAGGGCTAATTCAGGAGATTTGTTACAAAATACCATGCATAGTTGGAGCAGGTCAGAGCGTACCTCAGAGATTTCCAAGATAAATAATTGAAACAAAGACTTGCTTTAATTTAGTAAAATATTTAAAGAAACCTGTGACTGCACAATGGTTCCATTATAAGTTCAATGGTTCTTCAAAGAGGCTATGGCCTATTTTACTTTGCAGTATCAGATTTAGTAGGCAGTGTCAAATCCTGGAAGAGCTCCATACTCCGTGTGGCCCATACACCCACTCCACACATTCAGTTCCCAGTTTCCCAGTCTTGAAGTCTGCTCCTTGTAGGCTGCGAAGCAGATGGGCAGTGAGAACAGCTCTGAGCTTGCAGATTTTTCATTCAGCTAAAATGAATTCAATATGGATCCGAGACTAAACAGGAAACAGTACAAGAAACAGACTTTCTTTATTGCTGTGCTTACATGGTTTTTAAGCCCATTGGGATGAACATAATTAGGCCTGTGTTCATATGGAATCATCTTATAGAATGCATGAGGCATTGAACCAAGAGGTTCTATATAAATTAATCTGAAAACCTGTATAATTTAGTAGAGAATGACATGCTTTGCTTCAAATTTTTAAACTATGTAGAATTTAATTGGCAATTATATCCTTCAGCTAGAATTCTATAGGTTAGTTTTAATATTTTGTAGTAAGTTGATCATTCTTTATCCAGTTCTATAGTAATCTTCTGTGATCCTTCTGTCCAGGAACTCTTTGTAAAGGGCATCTTGAGGGTGGGTTAGGTGTCAAACAAAAAACAGAGTTATCCCTCAAAGCAGACCTCTCAACATCATTACCTCAGTATCATGTAATAAATATCATGTGTCAGTAACACACATCATCCTTAGGCTGGCAATGTGAAATAAGAGTGCAGTGGCACAGGAAAATATTGCTCATGGATTTCAGATTTTTTTAATGTCATTGCTTATATGTGCTTTTAACAATAGCCCCCTGCCAGCCTCACAACTAGGTGCCATCTGTTAAAAGGCTGTTAGATGATGATTAAACTGCTATCATATTGCATTTCTTAAGCCTTTCTAAAGAGCAGAACATTTTCTACCTCCACCACAGAAGTGTCTTGACATTGTTTGCTTGCATGCTTGTTTTGGGCTGCTATCTGTCAGGGGATGATTAGTTGGTGTCTGATGTTATTCCAGATGCTGATTTAAATGCTGACCTAAAAGTTCGCTGCGTGGAAAATTTCCCACTTAGTTCTGTATTAAAAGAATTACCAAAAGCAATATCCTGTAGATCAGGAACAAAAACAAGTAAAAATATGACGGCTAAACATTAAACCTGATTTTTCATAGTACTTCCATTTTTGAGTGAATAACTTTGTGCTTGTAGTTTACAGTGGGTGTGAAAACTAGCCTGGAAAAAATGGAAGTCCCTGTTTAAAAAACAGACCCAGAGATGCTCTAAAGTCAAGAGTGAGAAGAGGGAAAAACCTACACTGGAAGTTAATAATTGAATGCCATAACTGGCCATTGCATGCACAAAACCTTGATAGATATTTATTTTTGGCAAGATCATGTTAATGAATGCATGTAGTAGGTGAGCAGTCGCTCACACATTTTTGAAAATCAGGCCTTAAAGTTCTATCTAATTACAAAGCTGTTCTGATGGAAGGCTGATTTCATCCTGGCTCCCAACTTTATAAAAATACATTATAAACACCTTCATTAGATTGCTCACGTTGCCATAACACATAAAAAAGCTTTACCAACAGGTCCAAGACTTTCAAAAATGGTTGCTTAAAATTAGGCTCCTAAAGCCTCATTTAGGCTGCTGAATATGCTTCCTGATTTTCAAAAATGCTGGGCACCTAGCAGCTCCCATAAAATTTGAAATTATTAAGTCCTGTTAGGTTTTTGTCTCTGGAAGTTTGCACTGAACACACTGCTTGGTATACAAAAACCAGGAAAATGAGTGGCCCTGGTGCCATTTTAAATGATGTCTCAACATTCAGAATCAAGACCTCTCAGTGCAGTGGGAAATATGCATTAGAGACCCAACATTTTACAAAAAGGGGTTCAGTAATCAGGTCTGGCATCCTAATACTTCTGTCATACATGAGGGACTGTTTCAGGATGTCTTCTCTTTTTCTGATCAGGAAGCTTATGTGATGGCTAGCGTTGACAATCCCCATGTGTGCCGCTTGCTGGGAATCTGCCTTACTTCTACCGTCCAGCTTATTACACAGCTAATGCCTTATGGCTGCCTCCTTGACTACATCCGAGAGCACAAGGACAACATTGGCTCCCAGTACCTTCTCAACTGGTGTGTGCAGATTGCAAAGGTAAATGAATGGCAGCACAATCCATCCAATCTCTGATCATAAACAGAACCAAGAGATCTGAAAGTATGTAATCCAGCTGTCCTCTAGGTCTTTGTATTTCACGTGAGAATAGAAAGGTTTGTTGTACTTGATATTAAAGATAACAATACTTTTTGTATAGTGCTTTAGATTTTCAAACCATTGTGTAAATATTAACTGATCCTCAGAACATTCCTGGACAGTGCAGAGTTATCACCACTAGGCAAGTGATGAAACTTGCACAGATTGCAATTGAATGATTTGCCCAAACGTGATGCAGTGAATCAGTGGCAGCAGGAGGGATTAGAACGTGGCAGTTCTTCACTGTCAGTCCTGTGCGGTACCATGCTATTCCTCCAATAATCCATAAATGGTTCCTTCCAAAACGTTGTTTCTGTCATGTGTGTTGCAGGGCAAATGTGATGGTAAAAATCTCTTCTGTGTTGGAGATTAATGCCTTGCTTTTGCTGACTGCAGAGGAATGGTGATCAAATGCGGAGCCTTTTGCTACTAAAACACCAGCTCATTCTGATGCTGGTTGTTTACGACTGAAAGACAGTGCCACTAGGTGGTTCTTCTATAGCTTGTGTGCAATAAGTTGGTATACTTAGCCCAGTTCCAATGGACGTGTATCCATATAACAAAATCACTATCACATTTGGCACAAATTGACACATCAGATTCAGCACAGAGACAAAGGAGGAAAGGCAGCATGGAGACTAAATGATATTCTCTAGCCCTTAGAAGTAATCCTCAATATTAGGGCTGTGCCACTATGGCAGGGCAGTGTAGCAGATATTGCACTGCTCCTACCTAAGCTCTCACTTTTCTTTGTATAAACAGAGGTCTTTTTCCTATGCAGTCCATACTACACCTCTCACAACCATGAGATTTTTTAACATTTTTTAATGTTCAGTGATCATAGCCATTTGCAAGGTGTCGCATTTGAGCAACCTGTTCGAACTTTGTTTACATTCATATTTCTGTAATTTGATTGAAACTCTGTTGCTCTGACATTTTCATTTAAACTGTTCAATGTCAGTATACTGCCTCTGTAGCTTTGGTATACACCTTGAAAAACGTAATTAGCGTGGGAAGGACAAGAGAGATATCTGTGGATAAAGACAGAAAAGACTGCCCAAATTAGCAGAAGGAAAAACAGTAACTTGGAGATTCCCTGTGCTTACAAAAGAGAAAACCAGCAGCATCAGTAATCTCTCTAACCAGTAGAAGCTTGCATCTGCTGTGTTAACATTTCATAGTGTGTCATTTGCAGCACTGACTGTATATCCACGTACCCATTTATCATGCATTTGTATATTATTAACCCACAAAATGTTGAGAAAATAGCCAGAGTTACAGTTAATATAAAATCAGCGCATAATAGAGCAACTCAACATATAAAATAGGTGCATAGTAGAGTAAGTCAACATTTCAGCATTGTATAAGCATGAATTGGGACTGCACAGAGCACACAGTAGATCACTAGAAATTAAAGTAATGTTGTTTACAAGGAAAATCATTAGCCAACAAGATATACTGGCTCATTGTCATCATTTATTGATGGCATATGCAAAGTCATGATCTTACAGTCCGTCCTGGGATGTTCTTTAAATAGAGTTATCTTCATAAACTATTCTGTCCCATGTAATGCAGATTTACAGACCTGATTAAATAACTAAGTAAGTAAAACTAAGCTACTGTAGCTCATGCAAAAGAAGAAAATGAGGGGCAAAACAGGCCTTCTCCTGAAGTAGCTGTGGGTAATTTTGTTAGAATCTAAGTCAGCATTTTCCTTTCCTTATAGAAGGATTTGTCCTTGAAGGAAAATAGTGGTTGAATGTCTAGAGTGAGGTAGAGGGGAGAAGAAAAATAAGGAGCTTGTGAAGCACATAACCTTTCCATCTTCTTTTTCTAAATCCCTGTATTACAGCAGTTACTATGTGTACCCATTATTAAGGTGGTAGAATAGTTCCTCTTATAACATCCCATTTTCAGTCACTAAGTGAAGCATCCCCCTTGTGGACTGACTATTTCTATGTTTAAGCCAGTTCCAAGGTGCCTTTTTTGGAAAGCTGGAGCAACATCCCTTTAGCCATTTTAAGGTGCAGGAGGATGAAAAACAGTTATCTCATTTTAAAATATCATTGCAACATGGATCATTAGTAGAGTGACCAGATGTCCCGTTTTCATAGGGACAGTCCTGTTTTGGGGGACTTTTTCTTATGTAGGTGCCTATTACCCTTCCATCCCCTGTCTCGTTTTTTCACAGTTGCTATCTAGTCACCGTAATCATTAGGAAGAGGTTGGGGGTGGGGAGGTAAAGGGAGGGAGCAATAGATGTATTTTCTGTTATCTTTCTTAATGATACTAACAATCTCTAAGATGCTCAGGTCTCTGTAACCTTCTGGTTGCATTATATTCTTTTCTGTACTACCTATTTTTAAATTAACCAGAACACATTGCACACTTCTTCTTAATCCCCTGAGACCTTGTACACATTCCAAGTTTGCCTGCTATGGTTTGCTTTTGATAAACGTACTGAAGACTTCAGAGATGTATCCACAAACTACACAGCTCCTTTTTCCTCTAAGACTTTTGTAGTGTACTGAACACAATACAGTAAATAAACTTTATTCAGAGTATCATGCAAACCACCTCTGTTTCTAGTCTGTCTAATTTTAAACTGATTACAGCACCTTCCTGATTTGCCATTTTTGGAGATTTTATCTCGTCACTACATTTCCCATCTTCCTCATTATTAATTTCTATGGGGACAAAATTGGTCCTAAAATTGTGACATCTCATTAGTTACACTATTCTGCACATCTGAACTGTTACCATTCACAATTGTTAGCGTCTGTTTGATTTTCATGCCAGTTCACCCTCCAACTCAGAGCAACTCCCATCTTCACAGCTACTGACTGTCTACCATAGTCTTTTGTGTGGTTTTTCACTAAATGCCCTTCTTAAAATCCACATAAATAATGTTTATAATTTCTCCTATCAACATTTTCTTTGTTACTACATCCATAAATCTTGTCCAGTTTTTGGACATGATCTGCTTCTTTAAAAACCCACACTGTTATTTTTTCTGTAAATCCTAGCAAATCTGTTCATCTCTCTTAACTAACAAGCAGGAAACAAGCTCCCTTATGGACCCTTTCACAGTTTATTTTTGTTTCTCTTCCTGTGCCTTTGAAATAATTTTTTAAAATATGTTATGGCTCATATATTTCATTAGTGTACAGAATGACTAGCTTTCAGATAAAAGGGTTTTGAAGACCACCTTTAAACTCAATCAATAGAAAATGGGGAATGACTGGCTAGGTAGTGGTATGCTGAAAAAAGGATCTGGAGGTTATAGTGGGTCACAAACTGAATATCAGTCAGCAATGTGATGCAGCTGTGAAAAAGGCGAATATCATTCTGGGATGTGTTAATAGGAGTGTGATATGGAAGGTAATTGTCCAGCTCTACTTGGCTGTAGTGAGGCCTCAGCTGAAGTACCGTGTGCAATTCTGGATGCCACACTTTAGGAAAGATGTGGACAAATTGGAAAGAGTCCAGAAGAGAACAACATAAATGATAAAAGATTTAGAAAACCTGACCTATGAGAAAAGGTTAAAAAGAAATCTGGGCATGTTTAGTCTTGAGAAGAAAGACTGATGTGGGGACCTGATGATAGTCTTCGGATATATTAAGGAACTGTTATAAAGAGGTCGATGATTAATTGTTCTTCATGTGCACTGAAGGCAGGACAAGAACTAATGGGCTTAATCTGCAGCAAGGGAGATGTAGGTTAGATATTAAGAAAAACCTTCTAACTATAAGGATAGTTAAGCACTGCACTGCAATAGGCTTCCAAGAGAGGCTGTGGAATCCCCATCATTGGATGTTTTTAAGAACAGGTTAGACAAACACCTGTCAAGGATGGTCTAGGTTTATGTGGCACTGCCTCAATGTAAGGGGCTGGACTAGATGGCTTCTCAAGGACCCTTCCCACCCCACATTTTTATGATTCTATATGAAGAAAAGTTGTTGAGTGGCTTTAAGAGTGTATTATAGTCCTCTGGTTTATAATATGTAAATCCTGATCCTGCACACAGTTAAGAATATGTTTAACTGTATATATGAACAGCCCATTGTCTTCTGTGTAACATTAAGCATGTGCATAAGTATTTGAAGGATCAAGGTCTTAAGTAAATTAATCTAAGAATGATTCCTTGCCTCTCAGCTGCTTTGAACCTCTTTACCAAAACTGATTTAGCAGGAAAATTCTCTTCTTCCAGACTAGATCAAATGATTTTTCCAATGTAGGCTGTTTTTTTATTGATAGCTCAAGGTTTTTTGTTTTAAAAGCTCAGCTCATTAAAGTTACATTTATTCAATTACGTTAACTTATATAGTGGCATTATGCCAGTTTGCTGGGGTGGTTTATTTTGGCAACATTAACTGCCCTTAGTACATTGATGAGGTTTTGCTTAGAAACTTCACTGTAAGATTTGAAGGTGGTCCAACTTAATGGTGGGGCAAGAATGGGAGTGGGAGCTGGAGAGAGAATGACTCCCCAGGTGCTTTGTCATCACGTTAATAGGATCCTTTTCGTGCTGTGTGTGTAGACTGAAAGTGCTTTCTGTATTAACTGTTCAAAAAACAACAGGGAATGATTGTAGTTCCTAAAAAGGATCTTGAAAGAAGCTTAACAACCTGAATGGTTCTCTCTCTTAACGCAGTTCACACACAAAGGGGTGAGGGGGGGAAGCTCCAGGGTCAGAAATAGGTGTTAGGTTCATGGCATAACAAAAGTAAACCAACACCATTAACCCTTTTATCTGCCTGAAAGAGCTTTACAATCAATATGGAGAAAGATGTCCTATTCTTCCTTAAGAGGAAATTGTATAAAAAGAGCATACATAGTATGTCAAGTGTTTTCTATTCACTGGGGTTACTGAAACTGTTTCAAGGGGAACGTGGAAAAGATCTGTGTCATCAAACTCAGACATAAAAATACAGGGTTTTTTGTTTGGTTATTTTTCATCGTCTCTGGGACAATATGCCTGAGTATTACCAGTTACAAAAGAGGGTCTGCCACGATGAGGCAGAGAATCAATTGCTTGGTATTATTACTTATTTTTGATTAAACTGGAAGAAGAGTCTAATGATGTATTTATAGTATATGTGAAATTAACCTGTAGGTATATCGACATTGTATATGAACATGGTGACCAAATTCTACTCTGAATAACACTGAAGTCAGTCGGGTTGCACAGAGCAGCATTTGGCCCATTGTTAAAAGTAACATCCTGTATGTAGATTTCTTGGGCTTGATCCCACTCAAGCTGTGCTCATTTACCCAAGCTGCAGATCTGACCCTTTATCCTCCCCTCTCCTGTACAGAGTGAGTGTGGGTGGTAGAGAGAGAGAGGTATGCCAATTGCATGTCATACATATATTGTAGGGAATGAGCTACTTGGAAGAACGTCGCTTGGTGCACCGTGATCTGGCTGCCAGGAATGTCCTTGTGAAGACTCCTCAACATGTGAAGATCACTGACTTTGGACTGGCAAAACTGCTTGGTGCTGAGGAAAAAGAGTACCATGCAGAAGGAGGCAAAGTAAGAAGTAACAGAGAACCAGCTTTATGTGTTTCATTGGATGTAGATATTTGCACTTGTGTATGAATCTTCATTTTAAAAATGAGACAAACAGGGTGGGGTTTTCAAAAGTGCTCAGCATTGGCTTAATTCTGTTCCCATTGTAGCCATTGGGAGTCCATTGACTTTTATGCAAGCAGATTAGCCCCCTCAGTGAAAACAGAGGTAGGCCAATGATGAGCCCTTTTGAAAATCTCCACCCATAATGTCTGGGAAAAGCCAAGATGAACTTAAAAAAAAAAAGGGCAAGGCTGAATTCTGTCATGTAGACAACACCAAATAATGTGTAGTTTGTGAACAGAAAGGGAATACTATATATTT
Source organism: Chelonoidis abingdonii (assembly GCF_003597395.2). Classification (NCBI taxonomy): domain Eukaryota; kingdom Metazoa; phylum Chordata; order Testudines; family Testudinidae; genus Chelonoidis; species Chelonoidis abingdonii. The sequence goes on along the minus strand of NC_133770.1, from coordinate 100,867,300 downwards.
ATATATGAAGAAGGGCCTGTCAGATCTCATTCAACACCCCTGTTTGAGAGAATATGCTCTAATGAGAAATTCAAGAGAAGCTGCTTGTGACTATTGCAGAGAGAATAAATGGAAACCATCCGATCTCCAATCAATCTTCGCTGTACAGCCTGGGATTGGATTTGTGCCCTGATCTGATATGAGATGTTTAAACAAAAAAAAATCTTATAAAAGTTCAACTGTTAAGAATTTTGTAAAACTGAGTAATCGGAGATATTTGTACTAAAAAGCAAAATATTATCCAAGTTCCCAGACTCAGAGTGACAAATCAAAACAATGATAAGTGATCCCTGCAAAACTCAAGTTGCTTGTTGTACATCTCAGATTTTCTGCCTATAGTCAAATTATTGGTATAAACAACTCTGTATAAACAATTGGTATAAACAATATTGTTCCTAGATTTGAGGTACGTGTCTTATGGCTTAACTGGATCTTCCTAGGTTCCTATCAAATGGATGGCTTTGGAGTCCATTTTACACAGAATCTACACCCATCAAAGTGATGTCTGGAGTTACGGTGAGTCTAAAAATGTGATAATGATTTTAGATAGGTGAGAACAATTGTAAGATTTGTTAGGGACACTACACTACACAGCCAATTTTTCTCCAGAAATTCAGTCATCCTTTTATGATACTTATAACAGGATCTTAATACCAAAATGTTGGGAAGAATAAATCTTAATGATGGGCCAAATCTTGAGCTTCTTAATGAAGCAAAATTCCCATTGATTTGAATAAGTAATGAGATTTTGTCCTTGAAAGAGACACAGTCAAATTGTTTTTATGCATATATACACATTTTGGGGGGACAGGGAGGTGCATGTTCTTTGGAGAAGTTGTGCAGGTATACTTTCCAAACTGCACAATGTTAAAAGTAACCAACCTCCCTAAAAAGTAGCATGATAACGGGAGGTCAGCATAGCTAACCTAAAAGCTAAAACCATTGTGGCAGATTGACAGATTGTGTAATTTGGGCCAGATGGTCTGCTGATGTAAATCAGCACATCTGTTGTCTTCAGTGGAACTACGCTGATTTACACCAACTAACAATGGCTAGAAGTAATTACCTTCCTAAGTCCATGAGCAGACAAGTGACACAGTGACTAAGAAGAGTTCACAGTATTCCATAGGGAATACATTTGAAAGGTTGTACACTCATTGCCTTTGAACTAAAACATACAGAGACTATTGCAATTGAATAGGTAAAATATTAGTTTCCCAGAAAATAGCATGTTTAAGGTAGGCTGAATTTTGGGCTTGAATGCCCATTACATTGGCCCATAGATGTTTGAATCAATATTTGATTCAAAAAGAAATTGTGTTGTATGGTCATTTAAAACTCCATAAAGTCAGGTTGTTAGGACACCAATCTCCTTTATGTAGGAATATACACTAATTGTTTTTTTTACTGAGATCAGACCTGAGAATTCATTGTATACACGCTTCCTGGAGTAAGCCAACCTCTAATTTAGGGGAGTTAGGAAGAAATTTTCCCTGGGAGCAGGTAATTTCATAACGGCTGTAGCACTGTTTCTTTCACCTTTCTGTGAAGTGCTTGGAGATAGGTAGACTAAAAAGACCTTGGGTCTGATCAAGTATGGAAATTCCTATGTTCCTATTAATCCACTTAAACACATTTTCTTCACGTCCAAATTCCTATTTTAGGGCCCATGCAAATGGACAGCATGATGTAATGGCTACAGCATGGAATAGGTGACGTGCTGAAAGAAAATATCTTCCTGCAGTTAATTTAGAAAGCCTTCAAAGAGAGGAGATATTATTTTACCTCCAAAGAGATTATTTAAAACAATAACAAAACTTTTATTTAAAAAAAAAAACACTTTGTGGGTTGGAATCAGTAATTAGCAACCTAATACCTTTCTGTTGTAAGGAGGTGAAGTCTTGAAGTAGAGTTGAACATTGAAATTTTACCTTCTGTAAAATCATAAAAGAAAGAAAGAAAGAAAGACCTGATTATATCAAATTGTAACTCAGACCTCATTAAAATAGCTACATCTGTAAGAAGGAACATTTTCTTCATCCATGAACAGTTGGCAAGTGAATAAACAATGATGGCCCCTTTAGTGAGCCTTAGTTCTAAAACAAAGGTTAATGCCTCCACTCTCTCTCTTATACATGCTGTTCCTAGGCCAAACAGACCAGGTCTGCTGTGCTTTGGGAAAATCATGAATCCTTGCTGACCTCATGAGACTTTAACATTGTCCCTTTCTTCTACTCTTCAGGTGTCACCGTTTGGGAATTAATGACATTTGGATCAAAACCGTATGATGGCATCCCAGCCAGTGAAATTTCATCTGTCTTGGAGAAGGGCGAGCGTTTGCCCCAGCCTCCTATCTGTACTATTGATGTCTACATGATCATGGTCAAATGTGAGTTCAGTTCTTGTACATGTCCATGTAGTTCATATTAGTAAGACGGAAAATGGTTCTAGTTATGGAACATTTGCATGCTATGCTGTATTCCTGAGATTCACAGGAAAACATACCTATGTGTTATAGAAGAGTAACATCACTGTGGTATGTTCAGACATCTCATGCTTCAGACAAGACAGCAGATTTTTCTTTAACTAAAGCTCACGCTCCAGATTCTCATTTCTCATCAATGTGGTGGTGAGCATGGTATAAAAATTTAGATTAAATTTAGATTACACCAGTGTAAATCCAGACTAACAGTGGAATTACTCCAGAATTACTCCAGTGTTCCTGAGGTCAGAATATAGCCCCAGGTTTCCAATTTTGCACACTGACTCATCAGTCCTGACTTCTCTTCCTGTGTTTTCATTTCATTCAATAACAAACACAATAGGAAAAAATGTCTGAGAACCGCAGACAATCACAATGTTAGTGGCTGCACATGAAGACTTTGAGCCAGGATCTAGAGCTTCATAACTGGTCTGACCCCCAATTTTTTATTACTTATACTCAGACACAGTCATTACAATAAATGCACAGGAGCTAGCAGATTTGGTAAATCAGGTTTCTGTGGCATGGGTTCCATGTCCTTATTACTGTAAGTACATTAGAAGACATTCACAAGTAGCCCACTAGGTGGCATTTAAACACTTCCTTAGATAAAATGTACAAAGTCCTCAATGACGTTAAACTTTTCTTTGGCTCAAAGAATTTACTTCGACTAGTGTTATGGTTTTAGGAGTCTCTGAATACATACGTCTTACTACTAATAACAACAATAAATCACTCATCCAAAAAGGGTTAGCCTGCTAAAATGAGATCTTGACAGATCTAATGGACAAACTAGCTGATTTCACAAATAGCTAGCTGATTTCACAACCTCCCTTAGTGCATGGTAATGAAGCATTTATACGCATGCTATGCAGAAAAAGCACTGACAATGATACTTCACTGGAATTCACAATATGTCCTGATTTAGTGTAGTTCTAGAAATATTAAACAGCAAGTTAAGACAGGTCTGTGGTTGAATACTGATAGAGATTCTACTCAATTGGGGGGTAGGAGGGATAATAACAGAAAATGTGGGAATGGCAGAGGTGCTTAAAGTCTTCTTTGTTTCGGTTTTTCCCAAGAAGGTTGGCAGTGATTGGACGTCTAACATAGCGAATGTCAGTGAAAATGAGGTAGGATCAGAGGCTAAAATAGGAAAAGAACAAGTTTAAAATTACTTAGGTTAGATATCTTCAAGTCACCAGGACCTGATGAAATGCATCCTAGAATACTTAAGGAGCTGACTGAGGAGCTATATGAGCCATTAGAGATTATCTTAGAAAAGTCATGAAAGACGGAGAGATTGCAGATGACTGGAAAAGGGAAAATGTAGTGCCCATCTATAAGAACGGAAATAAGGACAACCTGGGGAATTACAGACCAGTCAGCTTAACTTCTGTACCTGGAAAGATAATGGAGCAAATAATTAAGCAATCAGTTTGCAAACATCTGGAAGATAATAAGGTGATAAGTAACAGTCATCTTGGATTTATCAAGAACAAATCATGTCAAACCAACCTGATACCTTTCTTTGACAGGATAACAAGCCTTGTGGATGGGGGGAAGTGGTAGACATGGTATATCTTGACTTTAGTAAAGCTGTTGATACTGTCTCACATGACCTTCTCATAAACAAACTGGCAAAGTACAATCTAGATGGAGTTACTATAAGGTGGATGCAAAACTGGTTAGGAAACCATTCCCAGAGAGTAATTATCAGTGGTTCACAGTCATGCCGGAAGGGCATAACAAGTGGGGTCCCTCAGGGATCAGTTCTGGGTCCGGTTCTGTTCAATATCTTCATCAATGATTTAGAAGAAGAGCTCTGTGTAAACTTAACTTGTGCCTTCCACCAACAGAAGTTGGTCCAGTAAAAGATATTACCTCACCCAGCTTGTCTCTTTCAAAACCTGGGACCAGCATGGCTACAACAACACTGCAAATAACGATTAATAAGAAGATAGATATGTTTATCAGTGATTTAGATAATGGCCTAGAGAGTTTATGGATGATACCAAGCTGGAAGGGGTTGCAAGTGTGGTGGAGGATAGGATTAAAGTTCCCAGTGATCTGGAGAAAAGGTCTCAAGTAAATAGGATGAAATTCAATAAGGACAAATGCAAAGTACTCTACTTAGGAAAGAACAGTCAGTTGCACACATACAAAATGGGAAATGACTGCCTAAGGAGGAGTACTGTGGAAAGGGATCTGGGGGGCATAGTGGACCATATGCTAAATACAAGTCAACAGCGTAACATTGTTGCAAAAAAAGCAAACATTATTCTGGGATGTATTAGCAGGAGTGTTGTAAGAAAGACCTGAGAAGTAATTCTTCTGCTCTGCTCCATGCTGATTAGGCCTCAGCTGGAGTATTGTGTTCAGTTCTGGGCGCCACATTTCAGGAAAGATATGGACAAATAGGAGAAAGTCCAGAGAAGAGCAACAAAATTAATAAAAGATCTGGAAAGCATGACCTATGAGGGAAGATTAAAAAAAATTTGGTTTGTTTAGTCTGGAAAAGAGAAGACTGAGAGGGGACATGATAACAGTTTTGTAAGGTTGTTACAAGGAGGAGAGAGAAAAATTTTTATTCTTAACTCTTGAGGATAGGACAAGAAGCAATGGGCTTAAGTTGCAGCAAGGGAGGTTTAGGTTGGACATTAGGAAAAACTTCCTAACTGTAAGAGTGGTTAAGCACTGGAATAAATTGCCTAGGGAAGTTGTAGAATCTCCATCATTAGAGATTTTTAAAAGCAGGTTAGACAGACACCTGTCAGGGATGGTCTAGATAATACTTAGTCCTGCCTTGAGTGCAAAGGACTGGACTAGATGACCTCTCGAGGTCCCTTCCAGTCCCATGATTCGATGAGATCTGAAATACAATTTTACTGGTAAAAGATCAGCCAAATAAAGACACACACTTCTAATCTCAAAAGACATCTAAACATGAGTTTCTACCAAAGGGCCCATTGAAGCCAGTGAGAGTTTTATCAACTATAATGGGATCAGGCCCAATATTGTATTTAGTAATGAAGACTGTAGAAACACTTAAAGGAAACCTTAACTGAAATATAAAAAAAAATGTCAATTTAGAAAGACAAAACTAATAAAATGTGCAAAATAATCATTACATCAAATTATAAATAAAGATCTAAGCCAATAAAATATTAAACATTAAAATATGTATAAAATTAACTTTAATATTATATATTAAAACCTATTTTCAATCTAATGGGCCAGTTTCTGCCATAGTCTAAATCACTAAAGAGCCATTGACTTCATTTAGAATAATTAGTAATGAAGACTGATGCTGCCCCTCCATACAGAAGTTAGGGCACAGGAAACTCACCTCACCACTGGAGCCAACTGTAAATTGAGTTTTCTTTCAAAGTTTTTATAAAGCAAAGTTTATTAGTTTTAAATATTCAACCCGCAGCTCAATTAAGCAGCGTGTTTTTAAAAATGAATTGACATTACTTTACAACAGCTATCATATTTCAGATTCCTCATTTACTGCAATGGTGAGATAAATTTCTTGAATAGGCTGGAGTATCTGAGCAAAGTGGAAGCCATTATTGCAGAAACAAGAATTCAACTCCATGCTCCAATGAATATTTAAGGATTTAGACAAAGTGGAATAGCTTCAACAGGAGAGACTGAGCGCAAACCACCCTACAATAGTCGACAATCTAGTGGTTAGGTAGTGGGAGAGTAAGATCTGAGCTTGTCACTACTCCAGAGTAGGATTCAAACCTGGGTGTCTCACCTCCCAATCCAGTGCCCTAACTGCCAGGTTAAAGGTGACTTGCATATTCATTTTCTTTCTTTCTTTCCTTCCTTCCATCTTTCTTTCTTTCTTTCCACTCATCCCATCCTCTGAAGCTGGTTCCTGACCAAAACTGATAGCGTTAGATCAGCTGAAACTCCATTTTTCAACAAATCAACTTTTTGTCCCAGAAAGTCTGCCCAGTTCTATTAGCCTATCTGTAGGATGCTGTGCAGAGGAGATGATTAAAAATCAGCACTTACTCATGGGGCCTGTTCCGGTCTCAGTCACCCAGGTGATTTCCATGAGAGATGCACCCGTGTAAATGATAACAAAATTGGTGCACTAGAGGCAAATCCAGATACCGTCACCAGGCCAGGTAGTGGTCAGATATATAGGGCAGTGAGGGAGAGGAATCGTCCCCACACCATTGTGGAATGGCTCTGAAGCTGACATAGACTTCACAGATCTGCCACGTGGAATAAGGGTATGTCAGGGCCTGCCTAGCATTGGATCCCCTTCCTGTCTCCTGGTTCACCACTCCCTGCCCCGTCCTGTGGGCTGTTATGTAGTGAGCTTGTGTGGAGCAGGGATCCTGACTTTTAGGAGGACTATGCAAGCAGGAGTTAAAAGAGAGTACTCCCTGCATGTTGATGCTAAGCAGGAATCTTTCTACCATGTCTTTTATTTTTTTGGTGTTGCAAGAAGAGCGGGGGGGTATTGTTCTCAAATGCCAAAAAGGAACAAAGAATAGTCTAACAAAAAGCTGATGTGAATGGATTTCTATTTGTTGTGGTTTGATGTAACAGCTTCATATGTACCAGCACAATACAGTTCCTATCCTTTACATCTTATTTTAAAACTCTCTTCAGGTTTAATATCTAAGATCATTTGATTTGTGCTTTGTTTTCCATTCTGTCCCTTCAGGCTGGATGATAGATGCAGACAGTCGCCCCAAGTTTCGTGAGCTGATATCAGAATTCTCCAAAATGGCTCGAGACCCTCAGCGCTATCTTGTTATACAGGTATTGATCAGTTTGTTTTACCAGGCAACCAAGATGTCAAACGGTCACTTAGAAAGATGCCCTGAGGAAATAATAGCAAATATGAAATAATACACATGGTATGCTCACAGTTGAGCAAGCTAAGGAGTTCAACAATTCCATGACCAAATCTCAAAAGAAACCAGACCACATGAACATCAACAATATAGTCTCATGCTACTTTTTTCAGTTAAAGAAAACTGTAACACTGTTCTTTTCCATTTCCAAGTTGTTGCAGTAAATACTTTAGCATATTACCATTTGCTTAAAAATAAAGAACAGAACAAAAAATAAATATGGATTGTGCTCTTCAGAACATTTGCTAACATTTAATGTGAAAAGAAGGGCTACTTAGGAGAACAGCAGCAGTAGCAGCAGAAATCTCAAATAGCCTGTCAGTTTATGGTGGAAAAAGGAAGCACAGGAAAGCTGTTAGTCTGTTTTATGGAATTATTAAGAGATTTCACAAAGGTAACATTCAATAACATCATAACAAGATTGAAAAATGTATTTTATTGAATTTACATCATGCCCCCGTTTTAAAGTCTGATATACTGCAACCTGACAGGGCTAGAAATACATAGTTGGGCCCATACAAACGCATTCAGGACCAGTAAATTTTTCCACACGTGTCCTGGTTCAGGATTATCATCATTCCAGAAAGGAAGTTGGATTCTGAACACTTTAAAAAACAGATACTCTAGACATAGGCCTAACCAGAAACATCTGGTCTAGATTCCCCCTGAATTTACATCCAGGTCTAAATTTTGCAGCATAGGCCCATCTCCAGAACATTTGTTTTTCTCTAGAGAGAAAGCTGCTTTGCTGTAGTGCAGGCAGGATGGTGTCCAGCAAGCTGCTCTTACTGTGGTTTGGTTCACAGGGAGATGAAAGAATGCACTTGCCAAGCCCTACAGACTCCAAGTTTTATCGGACTTTGATGGAAGAGGAGGACATGGAGGACATTGTTGATGCAGATGAGTACCTCATTCCACACCAGGGATTTTTCAACAGCCCCTCCACATCCCGGACTCCCCTCTTGAGTTCATTGGTATGATATTTCATCCACGTTCACAGACCTAACTGTTTAGAATTAGTCATTTCCCAGGTCAGACAATATTTTTCTCTTTTTAAAATATCTTTTTTTTCTCTCTCTCTCTTTTGAAGAGTGCTACCAGCAACAATTCAGCCACAACCTGCATTGATAGAAATGGGGTAAGTGTGAGCAGCTACTGTTAAAAGTATCTCATCATTGTGTTAATGCTGTGAACCTGAATTAAAGAATCAAGTCATGATTTAGCAGAGATAGTGCCTCAATTTCATCATCAGATGTTGGCTTTCTCGTCCTCCCCACCTCTTTTATTTCTGCAGATACACGTACCTGTACACACTAGCCTCTATGAAATAGTCTCTTCCATACTCGATTTCTTAACCTGTACCTTTAACCTAGCAGGGATACTCTGTGAAGGATGACAGCTTTGTCCAGCGCTACAGTTCAGATCCAACTGGCATCTTCTTGGAAGACAGCATAGATGATGGCTTCCTGCCTGCTCCAGGTGAGTACATCTGCTAGGTATCACCTGATCCTCAAGTTCATTCATTGATCAGCAACTTGGAATGCCATCTGCTTCTCTTTTAGATCTTTGAGGATTCTTGTTGATCTCTGGGTAATCATTTTCCTTCCCCTCCTTCAGCAAAGAAGGAGTCCTTCACATCCCTAAAGATCCCCACAATTCGTCGTCACTGGTCAATAAATGGGGGTGGGGAAATTGTGCAGAATTTTTCTTTTCATTTTTTCCTAGATCTTCTCTGTCAGCTTCTTGACCACATATCATCCACCATCACTGCCAATCAGATTTCTACTTTTTGTTGTGGTTGCCTTATCAAGGTTTTTTTTCCTTTTTCTACTAATCAGACATTTCAGAAGGTCTCTTCTAAGAACTCTTTAGTCCTCTTCATTGTTTTTATTGTAGAAACTCTGCTTCTTGTTATTACTGTTTTACTGCTTTCCAAACAGAAATATACTCAAGCAGAATGGATGGCACAATGAATTACACAGTGTTGCTAACCACAGTCTCACATGTATTTGTATAGTAGTTTGCTGGAATCAGAACTGGTTGACTTAAAAGATCAGTAAGAGTGTTACAAGGATGTTTTAATAAAATGATACACCTGCAATGCTCTGTCCTCAAATAGTACTGCAGCTGAGTAAGGGAATTGAGCATTGAGCATTGTATTAGTGGGATATGGGGTCTCAGTTACTGTTGGTCTTTTTTTTTATTAATTATTTATTTATTTATTTTAGGCATTTCCATTATCTTTAAGTATTTCTCCAGATATATGGTTGCTCTCAGCTAAACTCCCTGGCTAAGATTTCAGAACATCCATGGGGATTTAGGCAAACATACTTCACTAAAAGCCATGGAAAATGTGTGGCTAAATTCCCTTGGCTGCTTTAAAAATCTGATTCCTTGAACCTTTGGTCAATGGAACTTCCTGCCTTTGGCGTAGTCTTGGAATCCTGAGGATGATCCAAAAGACTTGTGGGCTGATGTGTGAAAAGATTGTTTCCACATGATTAAAAATACATGTCAGATCATTTAAAGGACTGCATTAGTTACGTATCTTAATTGCTTTTTTTCTTTCTTTTTAAATCTCAGAATATGTCAATCAGTCAATCCCCCAAAAAACATCGGCATTTGTAGTACAGAATCAAATCTACAACAACATCTTCCTCCCAGTAAACCCAAAGCCCTCTACAGCTTCAAGCTATCAGAATTCTCACAGCACAGCAGTTGACAACCCAGAGTATCTCAACGCAAACCAGTCTCCTTTTGTCAAAACGGTTTTTGAGAGTTCCCCCTACTGGGACCAAACAGCCAATCACCAAATGAATCTGGACAATCCTGACTACCAACAGGACTACTTTCCTAAGGAAACTAAGCCTAATGGCATCTTTAAAGTTCCTGCAGCAGAAAATTCTGAATACTTAAGGGTAGCAGCACCAAAAAATGAATACATTGAAGCCTCAGCATGACCACAGAAAAACTCTCTCTTCTTGCAGTAATACAAACTAAAATCCAGATGAACAACCTGGCTGCTGCAGGATCAAGCTATGAACTGACAGAAGAGCAATCACAATTCACTGACAGACACGCTTTTCCTTTCAAGCCGGTGGGCTGAATTCACCAAGCTCATTTTACTATATATTTTGAGCTTTTCCTTGTCCATCCACATACATAACGTAGGCACATACCGTACACATGCATGCATGTTGGACTAGAGCAAGAACTTCCTGCAGATAAGAAATTGCAGATGCATTCCTTTTTATTTTCAAATGGTAGCATTATAAAAAGCCATTTTGGGATTAACTGTAAGAATTCCTTTCTACAATGCATATTTTTATAAACATTTCTAATGGAATTTTTGGATCTTTTACAAGATGAGACGCTTGTTGTACTGTTATGTGACTCTCGGACCACAAGGGGAAAAAAGAAGCAATACGTTATTAAATCCCCTGAGAAGAGGTTGTTGTTTTTTTTCTTTCAAACTCTTGAAAGTTGAATAGCTGTTCCAAATTATTGGATCTTAAATATTGACTTCATTTACTGTACTGGTACAAACAGAGGGGGAAAATGAGTCAGAGAGAAGTGTGAAGATTCTGCTTGATGAAGTCGTTTTTAAAATGGAACAGGTTGGTGAAATTTTATAACCCGCAGTGTATTTAGCACAAGGACTGGATGGCAGCACACATTACTTTACTGACCACTACTGTTGGAGACCAGCAGGAAGAACTCAGCACACAGAAGAGTTGTTTGTAAATGTTTATAAAATACTCACAAGTCTGTTTTCTGTATGTTGAATGCAAGCCTTTTTTTTTTATTCTATTGGCTAGCTCTAGATTTGTCAAATTACATTTTTAACAAAAATTTTAAAGATGTTGCTATGACTGAAAAATGAAGTGTCAGTTCCCTTTGTCTCAATTTCATTTGGACAGACTTTCCATAAAGAGCAAGGAAATGCAAAAGGTGTTAATTGGGTTATTTATGAGAGAGCTGGTGATCAGAATGCAACTGCACTAAATTAAACTTGGCTAAGACAAAAATGCAAAAAAATGCAACCTAAGGAAATGAGATTTTGTTGGTTTTTTTTTAAATAGCTCAGTCAAAATACGTTTTTCCTGTATAAAAATTGCAAAGAAAAGGGGGGAAAATACAACAGTATACTCTGTTAAACTTGTGGCAGAATATTGCCAATTGTTGTATCATTGTGCAGGAGTCTGTTGTCTCTTACACGACTGCAGCTGCTGTATTAGGGTGATCTTCTTTTATGCGAGGTATAAAGAAAATACAGAGATAATTGATCAAAGAAGAAAAAGAATAGTCTGAGGTGTTTGAATGCAGTTGCTTAGTTTACTCTTCTGAAATCAGGGGCTGGGAATGCCACAGGCTTCTTTGAAGTCCAAGCCTGGTTGTCTAATTGTCACAGTGGAATAGTCCAAATCAATATTTGGTTTAATAATAAATATACAATATATCTATTGTACATAAAACCATTGTAGCACAAAAAGTTACAGAGATTGGTTCTCTTTAAGTTGTGTGTAGTTTTTAAAACTCCTGCAGTTCTTTTAATACCTTTTGTTAACATTTTTGCTGTCTTCTTTGAAAGGAGTAGGAAAAAAATGGTTAAAGCATTCATTCAAAGAGTAATAGTAATATGGAGGCATCCCTCCATGGCCTTGGTGGAAGGAATATTTTAGCCAAATAGTTGGATCTGAAGCGAGATTTGAATCAAGCGATTTGCATGCTAAGAGCCATAATTAATAGTTAATCATTGGAAAATTACTTGATGACATAAAAACTCAAGTACAAAAAATATGTAACATTTATACTTGAGACATCAATGCAACCTATAGCATCAGGGAATGGTCAAATTTCACTCCTCCTCTGCTATGTTTGGAATACCTCAACGTAAATTCCAGTTGAAATATTGCATTTGAGTCCAGAATCAGGCCCAAAACCCTTAAAATGTTGTCATGGCAGGTTTGTTGGGGGGTGGGGGCATGAAGACTGGCAGTGTAAAATCTCTCATGTTAGATCAATGCAATGCAGGCTGTCATTGAAAACCAGTACACGTATAATAATGTGTCTCTAACAGTACAAGGTCTGGAGCTGGAGCGGAAATGTGATCAATGTATTGTCATCCTCTTTGGGCACATCTCACTCACAATGATTGAAGCCCAGCCACAACCTTACAGAGAATATGTAACAACTTGTATTATTTCCTTGTAACTAAAACACGGAAAAAAATTCTGCTCTCAAGTACACTTTTCCTCTGATCTATACTTGTGTACCTGAGAGCAAAAGTTTGTCCCAATACCATGTTCAAAATGTGCCAGATACACACATGCTCACATAGACATACACAGTCATTTTAGCAATCTTTTTTTTTTCCCCATTAACAAACTCACAAGGGGATTATATGTTTGTCAAATGACTTTCCAACAGAAGTTATGGATCATTTACTAAGTCTACTACTCAAAGCAATACAGTACTATATCTTCTCCGACAGTCTTCCCAATGCTATTCCCAAAATGTTTCCGTGACATTTTTAGCTTTTAAAAATGGTTATTAAAATAAAAAAAGTAGCACTATAAGTTACCAGCATTATGTAGCATGGAAACTATTTAATACAGATTAACCTCTCTACATTTTTTAAATGGTTCCTGGAGGATTTTGTAACATGACCACCGTGAAAGCCAATGAGAGTCACACAGCTATATCCTTTAAGAGTGTTTAAGAAATCTAAGGTTGAGTTCTCTTTTTTATTTATTTTTTAATGGAAAACATAGCAGAGAGAATATGGGAGCCAGCTTCTGATGCAAGACTGTCTGTAATTTATGAACTGTCCTAATTTATGTAGTACAGACTCTAGGTTTATGAACTAACAATATTTTTAAATAATTCTGATAAATGCGTCGTGATTTCCTAATAGGGAGCCCTAAGTTATTCAGACCCCAGCAGAAAAGAAGGGCAATGAGCACATTAGCATGTCAGCTCAGCTTCATTGTACCAAACCATTTCAATGCACTTAAAATAAGTAAATGTGTGGTTTAAATGATCTGTTTTTTTTTTTTTTTACTGGAGCACTCAAATTGTGCAGCAGCAAAGATTCCACTTTATATTGTAGAGATCTAAATGAATCCATGGGAGTTATGCATCACTTTCACCTTTGTTGTGGAATCCTGATACTCTGCTGTTATACTGTATCCAGGATTATAACTCTTCTCCTTCTGCATCTCAGGCAATTTAGTCAGGCCTCTCTATAGCTGAGATAAAGGTGAACCATCTCAGCTGGTAGTAATCTAAAATCCCATATCCTTTCAGTGGGAAGTCACTAGAGGGCAACAGTGAGCATATACGCCTGTACACAGGCATAAAGGCAATGATAAATTACACTTCAAGATCTCTTACAGATCACCTCCCCTAGAGTGTGCTAGATTTCAGTGTAAATCGTACAGTTTCATATGATGACTATGAAACAGCTGTGCGTCACCACTCAGTGATCTACTATAAAACAATCAAACCAACCTAAGTGGCCAGTGAAGTATCACAAAGCCCACCTAGCTTTATCTGTCCATAACCAGTTTGCTAGAAGATTTATGAATCTAGCCCCAGGATCCAACTGATATGAAACAGACTGTAGGTATAATTGAACAATATTTCACTGGTATCCAAGTTGCTCACTTGTCTTTGTCACACGAGGTTATTAGTTGCTGTGTTGGAATGGGATTTTGTATTATAGAGAAGGTCTGTATAACAAGAAATGATTTTTATTATATTTAAAGTGTGTTTACAGATGTATTGCTATATAAATTATTGCAGCACTAGAGTAGAACCTAATTATAACGTAGACTATATATATGTATATATTGCATTTTTCCTGGGCATTCAGAGTGGTCTCCATTATAAAGTGATCAGAGCTCCTCCAGTTTAAAACTAGGAGAGTAGCTAAAGGGGGAATCTTCTTGCAATATCTGAGCAAAACTCAGATTCTCCTTTTGAGCAGTTTGCAAGGAAATTAAAATTGCAAGTTGATTAATAATAAAGCAGCAGCAATTATGCCATTATGATTAAGAGTCTGTAGTCAGGTCCATTATAAAAGAGTTTCCCTAAATACTAATACATGATAGACCGAACCATTTTAAAGAGTGGTCTATCAGGAGTTGTGTGCATAAAATGTCTTTTTAAAAAATATGCCTGAATAGAGACAGATCCACCAGAGCACAACAGCTTTTAAAGGATCATAGACTCTCACATGGGAAGGAGTTTTAAAATACTGCCTCTAATTTCTCACATAAAGAGGAGTGACTCTGAACAGCATTGTGTGTACTTACTTAATTGGCTGCAAATTGTTTTGTTTTGCACTGGGAAGGAGTTGGCTTGGGAAATTTGGAAAATGTTTCAGTATATCATATAAAGTGAACTTTCTGCAGGGTCCGATGCCGTTGTCTCATTTTCAAGTGAAGCGAAATAACCTGATGAATTTCTTTGGTTAGAGCACGTTGGAATACATGGCACTCCTCAAGTTTTTTTAATCTTTAAGGTTGATTTGCTGCTCCTTCCTATCCCATTCAGCTAATCTTTAGGGCCCTGAAGTGATAGATAGTATTGCATTTCCTCTAAAAGGAAACAAGCCTGCATGGGATGAGGAGGCTGTAGGCAGAATTATATAGAGGGACCATAGCCAGGGAATCTACACACAATACAGATCCACTAGCCCAGAATTTTCTTAGAGGGGAAGGCACAGCAGTCATTGCCAACTGCTTCAGCTCAAGATGATAGCAGCAATTATGAGTGGCTAAGCAGGTGCACTATGCCCTACCTGCTGATTGGGAGGAAAATCCTCTCAACCGTCACATAGGTTTGAGGGTTTTTGTTTTTGTTTTTTGTTTTGGTTTGGGTTTTTTTGGTGCAAAACCCATTTACTCAGGTTTTGTGCTACAAATGTGAATTGTATCCTATGCACAGAAGATCAAGTATGTGTATTCCAGATCCAATTTAACAGGACCACAAGACTTCAAATGATTCAAGCGCTTCATACTGAGAAGTGCATGAGGTGTTCTCAGTCTGTCTGGTGATAAATAACTGAATGTCAATGATACTTTGCATTTCCTGACAAGCATTCATTTTTCAGGTTAGAAGTTTAACATCTACTATAGCACACAAGCTGCTACCTCTTCATTGTCTGCTGGTAAAATTGCGCTAGCTTTTTCTTTTTTTCTTTTTCTTTTTTTTAAAAAAAAAACAACACATTTCTCTGTGAGAAAACACTTTAGACAGGACAAAATGAGAAAATGTATCTCTTTGTATTCCCCTTCCTGAAGAAAATGTACAGTAATGTAATTTTAAACTCTGTATAGTTATACTGCCAAGCGGGACACTTCACCCGAGTGTTTTGTAATGTTGTTGTTAAATCACCACTAAACCGGATTTTTATATTGAAATCCCATTTTTTTAGCTTTGCTTTCCCAATAAGTTTTGTTTCTCTCTGCTCTAATAGATGCCTTTTAAAAGTCTTTTTAAAAAAAATAAAATAAGGAAAAAATTTAAGAAAAAGAAAAACAAGACACCTTTACGTAACTTTTTAAGTGGGTTGCATTAGGACCAAAGAGAGTATGTCTTATTTTCTTGCTTTAAAGTAATAAGTCAAAATGCCAATCGATCACCTCTTTCACAGTTTCTTATTGGGGGCGGAGAGGGGGAATCATTGCCCCCTAATCCTGCAAAAGGATCTGCACTGAGCCCCACTGAAGTCACTGGGGCTCTTCATGAGAACAAGGATCTGCCCACAGAGATCCAACTGGAGCCATGCATAGCACGTGGGCCAAATCTGATGTCTTTATTCAATTTTGACATGTGGTCTGCTCAGTCAAAACTCTTGTTAAATTAAGGGGAGTTTGGACCAAACAGGGTCTGACTGAAAACTGAACAAGGACGTCAGGTTTTGGAAGTGTCAGGAAAAAAAAATGTGAGTGGAAAATAATGAAGTGGTTGTATCACTGCTTTTCATCTGGGGAAGGTTGTAGGCAGATAAGACTGTCACTTTGCAAGCATGTTTTTGATTACATTATTTCTTTCAATATGGGGTGCGAACTAAAAGCATGAGATTTTCATGACTGACTTTTATCTCCCTGCCAGACATTCTGCCTGCTTTGAACACTGCACAGGTTTTCAGGGCATCAGTATTTCCTTAAAACTTATGGACTGTGAATTATGGTTATAATTTCCAATGAATGGTAATGGGAGTTAAGGTAACTTTGAGAGAAGGATGTAATATTCTTTGGCTATAATGCAGTTAAGAGTGAATGCAAACATTCAGTAGTGTTAAAGTCAAGGAAAGGGATTCTTTAAGAATGAATGAAACAATCTGGAAGATGGCTGTCAAAAACCACATGATGCATTGAGCCATACCCTGGTCCCAACAAAGGCAGTGGCAAAATGCCTGAAGCAAGGATTTTGGTCCTTTATGTTCTGCCATATATATATATATATATATATATATATATGTAGCCTCCCACCACCACCACCTCATTGTTACCTCAGAGTAATTCATCCTCCTTATGAACAAGCTGAAAAATCAAAACCCCCAGCTCTGAACCTAACCAATAGCTTTATGAGGGATTTGTCCATATGTAGGTGATACGGTACATGTTCTTAGCTCTCTCAGTGGTCCTGGAGCTTTTTCCAAAACATCCTTCTAATATCTTAGAATCTATCTGAAGGGTGAGAGCAGAGTGAGACTAATATTGAGTGTTTTAGAAAATCCCTCTTGCTGTGCATAGGGATCCAACGGATCCAGTACCCATTTTAGGCTGCTTTGTAATGATGCAATCAACTGGGAGTAATGTCTTGGTTATAGTAAACTATCAAGCAATCTATCCATATAGAGAGTACCTTTTAGCATTGTAAAGTTAATCATCTATGAAAGCACTATTTGTACAAATAAGAAATGCTGTCTTTTATACAGTTTAATGATTTATACTATTGATCAGAGATTGTTTGTATATTGAGTGATAAAAATAAGGTGTATATTGTTCTTTCTTGTTTTTAATTTTTGGAGAACATTTATTTTAATATACTGTATCGTGTTTGTGGGGAAATAAGTCAGGTTGGCTGGTTTGTAGGGTGAATAGCCATGGAAGAGCTAATGTTAAAAGTCTTTTATTGAGAGATTTTGAAAAGGTGTCACCATGGGGATTTAACCAGAGCTTACTGATCTTAATAACAAGGCGCCTTTCCTCTCTCTAGCGCATTTATGCTGCTCTCATGCCCGGTGTTCACTGTTGGGTTTCATAGTGCAGTATGATACAACTAACAGTTTTGAGCATTGCAGCTGCTGTTTACCGAGGTGCTAGGGAAATGCACTCTTTGAAATGCACAGCAATGTCTCTCCTTAATTTTTACCACAAATGTAGCAACCAATTCAAAGCAAACCCTCAAGCTCAAATCCACAGGATATTTTACTTTTGAGGCCCATGCTATTGCCCATTTATAAACCGTGTGCTATTTTAAGAAGTCCCTTCTTAAGCTTCTCTCCCCATCAGCATTAACAAAGCAAGAATCCATGGTAAGGGGATATATATACATAAAATAAAATAAAACTAAACTAAAAACTCACAAAAGACTTCAGTATGTAAGGGAGAGAATTGACCCCACAAAAATGCCTAGAAAAATAAATAAATAAAACTCACACACACACACCCCCCCCGACTCCAGGCAACACACTAAATAGTCATATAAAAAAAGCAAACAATGAACTCTAGTTTTAGTGCATTCAGACGAACAACATGGAAGCATGAATGAATAGGGTTGCAGAGAAGAGGAAACCATATCAGTGAGGGTCATACCAGATGTAGGGTATTAATCCAAATGGTGGAACTCCCCGTTGAATTAAATGGGAGTTGCATACCAGGGTCAAGGGAAGCACATAATCCTAAATGTAATGGAGATTTCTATGGGGTATGTAGAAGAGAGAGAAAAGTTAGCCTGGGCTTCCTCTAGGAGTAAAATACGTTGTGTAGCTGAGACGGTAAAAGGTCAGAGGAGTTGGAACTGGATACATGAAGCACAAGATCAGTCTGGATAAGTCCCCATTATACTGATTTGTAAATTAGTAATTTTTTCTTTAGAGATGAACTTTGTACACAGAGAAAAAGCTACTCTAGCACGTTTCACCGAACCCCTTCCATCACATAAGCTGCATGCTGAACCACCTTGACTTATTTTATGCAGAAAATTATGTATTCTTAAAATTCATATAACTGGTCCTCAGAAATGTCTAATGTATATTACTGCATGATATTTTTATTTTAATAAAAGTAATGAAATATGACTTTGCTGTATTGTAGTACTTTGTTCTTTCTAGAGATTAGAGCACTGCAAATCTGCAGATATCCACAGATATCCATGAACCATGTTTGCGAATCAGTTGCAGATACAAATTTTATGTCCATGCAGGGCTCTACAGATGAGCAAGTCCAGCTTAGGGGAGGTTTCTTAATATGCTCCAATTTCCTTCCCAGGTTATAATAATGCTTTGCACTTCTATAGTACTTTTCATATGGGGATCACCACACAATTTACATACACTAATTTGCAGTATTGTAGCCAATGTTGGTGCTAAGGTATCAGAGAGACAAAGTGGGTGAGGTCGTGTCTTTTATTGAACCAACTTCTCTTGGTGAAAGAGACAAGTTCTTGAGCTTACACAGAATACTTTATTGATACTTATCAGAGAGCTGAAGAACAGCTCTGTGTAAACTCAAAAGCTTGTCTCTTTCGCCAACAGAAGTTGGTCCAACAAAAGATATTACCTCACCCACTTTGTCCCTCTAAATACTAAGTTAGGCTCACAACTTCCCTATAAGGCAGGAAATAGAATTATTATCCCTATCTGACAAGTGGGAAAACCCAGGCACAGAGAAGTTTTTATGATTTGCCTGAAATCCAACAGAAAGACCGTAGGAAAGCTGGGAATACAACCCACAGCCAAGATCTCCAAAAACAGAAGCCTAAAGTTAGTTGCAGATTATGGATTTAGGACCCTAAGTTAAAGGCCTGATACTCAAAGGTGCTGAGCACCCATAGGTTTCCATGGACCTCAGTGATAGCAACATCAACGTCAACATCAATAAAGAGTGACACTAGCACTCCCTTCATTGAAAGTGGATAAAGAGATTAGAGGGTCTGATTTATGAAAACAGGGCAAAGGAAGTTAATATGTAAAGGTGGCAAAGGGGTATATGACTGAGTTACAAATACTAGAGAATAGAAAGATAAAAGGAGAGTGTTTGGTTATGGCCACAGAGGGTATGTCTACACTTTGATTGGGGTGTGTAATTCCCAGCTCAAGGAGTCATACTTGTGCTAGCTCTAATCAGGGTAACATGCTAAAAATAGAGCATAACCATGGGGGATGGGGAGAGGGTGCAGAGGGAGGAGCTAGCTGCCCCAAGTGTGTGCCCAGAGTAATGTATTCTTAACAAAACAAGGGAAAATTGAAGTTAGCTTATAGGAAAATATTTCTAAATGTTAATTATTCTGTTAGAAAAATATGAATTTCCCAAGGGAGGCCACTGAGGGAACACACTGCAGAGTTCAAAGCAGACCTGATAAAACACTGGCCGATAGCATAGAGGCTGATCCAGCACTAGGTCACTCTACGTGATCCCCATAGCCTGTTCCAACTTTGGGCCCAAGCTATTGTTGAGCTGTGACTTTGCCTCATATATTATTTTAAGCTTGCTTTTAAGTCGAATGACACCACTGGCATAGAATACCGATAGGTGTGTAGTGCTTCTTAAGCTGAAACACAAGGGGGCAAAGTAGGCAATTCCTGTGATTGGGTTATTAGGCTTTGCTATGATTAAAGGCCTGTTATATTAGTGTAAGGCTTGTGGAGGTAGTCATGCTAAAGGCTAGTTTTAGCTAAAAGGATTGCAGGCCCAAAAAGCTAACTCTTTATCATAAATTCTGCACTTTCAGTCTGAGTCACAAATGAGGGACCACAAAGGATACAGTGCACTGCAGGATTCTCTGGGGATGGCTTTAGCAAGTTGGTAACTAGGCAGTTAGACTGCAATAAAATATAAGACATAAGTGATGTAGGTTATTAATATTAATAAGTATAGGTGTGATTATGGAGACCTGGAATGCCACATATGGATGATAGGCAAGTAGCAATCTTGTTTTGGTCATCGAACCTGATCAGATATGGCTGGGTATCCAAGAATTTACATAAAAGTGGGGTATAAAATCGTCATTGCCATTTCCTAGTTTTTTGTGTGCTCTCAGGTCTCCGCTGCGTCTGTGACTTTCTGAGGCACTCCCCTAATATTGCATTCTTCTCTTTATGTCATCTAAGTGTTGAAAGTATACAATGAAACCTTATTGGCTTAAAGCTCTACCTGAATTTATATCTTGAGGCTGTTCTTAGAAGTGGTGTTATATGGGGTTATTTTAATGTAAGGGGTTAATTGGATACATCTGTCTCACTCACAAATCACAGCAACCCCCTAATGAAAGAGAAGTATTCATCAGGGAAATTTCTGTGTATCCCACTTTGGGCAAGAACCTGCAATGAGTTGATAAATAGCATGTGTATGATTATTTATAAACATCAGACATGTATAGTTTCATTACTGACTGACCTACACTATAAAATTTGGCTCTTCTGATCTTGATGGTACCAAAATTTGGGTTTGAACCATCTCTCCTTTTAGCCAACTGTACAATTACATTAGCTTTGTTAGCAACTGCATAGATGTAATGGTGGCCAGTTAGGCACATGCTTGTGATAAGGACTTAAATCTTTCCCACAAAATATACATACGTACATACAATTTAGGGGCTATTTGTCTCAATATTTGGATCTTAATGCATGTTCCCTCTGCTTCCCTTTGCATTGTTCTCGATTTCCTGGCATATTATGGAAGTTATTAATTCCTCACAGGTGATTCTCTATAACTTCACAATTAGGGCAAGTAACTATAAATCTTCCTAACCTTTCTTGCCAACTCAGGAATGAACCTAACCACCCCCATCACAAGGGCCTTATGGAAAATACATATGCAATTCTATATGCGGAAAGGCTTTCAGCTGTGGTTCCAAAATTGTGAGATGAGACTGGTAATGAAGTAGGGACTTGGCCATGTATTTGTGTAGGAATATATGACTATACACTAGATAATTCAACAATTGCTCATTGTAATTCATGAAAGGAAACTTCTCTCCACGCAGTTCTGTATGCCACGTGCGTTGCATTAGAGCCATCTCTGTCATGTCACAGGTCAACAAAAATCATAATGCAGTGATGAAAGAGGGTAATGGCATGTCATGCCAGAGGAAGAAACTTCAGTGATGCTTTTTTGGCATTGAAAACCCTGCTGGAATGAAATGTCTGGGTCAGGCTATTAATATTCTAGTGTGGTGGCAGCACCAGTTGAGGCTGCTGAATTGGAGCTAGCTTGTTCATGGTTTTTATAATGTCATCAACCGGGGGGGGGGGGGGGGCCATGGGACTTGCCATGCTCCGGCCGGGGGAACGGGACGGGGGGGGGGGGGGAGGGGTTCTTGCCTTGCTGAGATTACAGCGGCAGGGCATTCTGCTCATTGAGGATTCAATCCTGCAAGGGGCTGAATATCAGTACTTATGCACAGGCTTAACTGTAGGCTTAAATGCTTTGTTGGATTAGGACCAAAGTGCTCAGCACTTTGTGGGATTCAGCCCATATTGGTCAACAGTTGCCAAATGCATCAACCTGTTCATAAAACAAGTTTAAAACCCATGATGTACATAACAGTCCTTGACAAGCAAGAGTGTGTTTGGTTTGGTTTTAAAACCGTGTAGAGGAAAATCTGTTCAAATAAATGTTTTGGGGAAAAATGAAGTATGAAATTGATCAGTTACACTGCTCCAGTACAAATCAAAGGCCCAATCCTGCAACTGTAGGATCAGGCCCTAATGACTGAGCTGAGTTACAAAGTAAGGCTCCCCTGCCCTAGTCCAGCAGCTGTGTGAAGGTGGGCTTCAGTGGGGCAACATGAAGGGAGTCCACTGAAACCCACCCATAAAGATACAGGTGCAGGACTGATGCCATAGACCCCATGTAGTGAGGCAGACTGGCCCTCCCCAGACACAGAGGAAGAGGGTGGCTCCACCCACACGTGGTAGAGCCCTACCTCCTATCTCTGCCACCAGAAGCCAAGGGGCAGGGCTGGAAGTATAAAGACGGGACCTGGAAGCTCAGTGGGGCCCATCCACTGGAGGGGACGGGTGCTTCCCCTGAGCTCTTGTCCTGGGAGGTGGCCGCAGGCCCTCAGAGTGCAGATGACTGGCCCAGACCACCTGGACCCTGGACTGACCTGACCCCAGGGGAAGCAGACAACTGGCCCGGACCACCCTGACTTCTGGATGACTCAGCCCTGCACGAGACAGATGGCTGGCCTGCACCACCAGCTGGCCCAACCCCGGAAGACTTGCTGCTGGCAACTGAGGCCCTCACCGATCACCTTACTTCATCGGACCAGTAGGTGCCTTTGGAGGGGGAGTATGGAAGTGGCCATGGGGTAGTAGACCCCTGTCTGGCTGCAAGCCTGGCAGAGGGTGAGTCAGCGTGTTGCAGCTTGGATTCCCGCTGACGCGGTGGCAGACCCTTCCACCATCCTTAGGGCCCTGGCTGGGAGGCAGTGGAGTGGGAGGATCTGTGTCCCCCCACCACCCAAGTCTCCCCTTCCCTCAGGCTAGCTGAAGGAAAGCCTGAGTTAACTGACTTTGGTTGCAGGCCCAGGCTGAGTGACTTTGTTTCCCACCCAGCTCTGAACCAGAGTCTGGGCTCATTAACTGTCTGCAGCCCAGAGCCGTAACTAGGTATTTTTGCAACCGAGGCAAGAATATAAAATTGCGCCTTCCCCCAGGGGCAGCTCTTTGACAGCAATTCGGCAGCGGGTCCTTCAGTCCCTCTCGGATGGAAGGGCCTGCCGCCAAATTGCCACTGAAGAATGGATGAAATGGTGGCGGTAGAGCCTGTGATTTTGGGGGGTCAACTCATGACTTTTGACTGGTTGGGCTGGTAATGTTGCTTCCAAGATGGTCTTTGGTTCCAGTCCAGTTCCAGTCCAGAGAGGCACTCTCAGGTTAAGAGAGGAGGGAGGTGCTGGATATCAGCAGTGGCCACTAGGGATTAGCAAGTGCCCTGAGAATGCTGGGAGTTCAGGCTTGCAGGGCAGAATCAGAGGTAGCAAGTTTGTAGAAAAGTCGGTGGTGCCCAGAACCTGCCCCTGCCCAAACTCCAACCCCCGCCCCCCCCCCACACACACACCAGGCTCTGGGAGGGAGTTTGGGTGAGGGAGGAGGACTGGGGTACAGGCCTTAGGCTGAGGCAGGGGATTGGGGTGCAGGCTCTGGGAGGTAGTTTGGGGATGTGAGGGGTGCAGGGGTGAGGGCTGTGGATTGTGGCTGCAGGTGAGGGGTTTGGAGTGTGGGAGGGGCTCAGGGTGAGAGTAATGGTGAGGTACCCTGCCTTCAACCGACTACACCCTAATTGTGCATCTGAACTTTTCCAATGTTGGGGTAGTGGAGAGGGTTGGTTCTTGGGTTTTGGTTTAGACCGGTCTTCAGGGGACTAGAATCCAACCTTAAAGATTCACCCTACATTACACTTAGCACACATGCTCTCAGTGCAGAAAGCCCTGTGCTTTAAAACTAATTTTTAAATGGGATTATTTATAATAGGTATATCTCCAATCTCCTAGAACTGGAAGGGACCTTGAAAGGTCATTGAATCCAGCCCCCTGACTTCTCTAGCAGGATCAAGTACTGATTTTTGCCCTAGACCCTAAGTGGCCCCCTCAATGATTGAGCTCACAACCCTTGATTTAGTAGGTTAAGTCTCAAACCTCTGAGCTATCCCTCCCCCCGTAAAGCATTATGATTGCTCAAAGCAGTTTAGCTAGTTTAAAAAATGAGAGCAATTTGTAGGGTTTTAGCACACCTTGACATGGTATGATTGAAAAAAATATATAAAATGTTGCACACTGATGGCCCACAATGCAGAGCAGGGTCTTTGCTCACGTTGTGCATAGCAAGTGACATAAAGGCTTTAAAAACAGTTTCTGTGTACACAGTAACCTGTAATTCCTGATAGCCTTTAGGCACCAATTCCCCACTATGTTACTCTAGTTTAATGCTGGTGTACTTATATAATTCATGTAAGTGTCTATGACTAGCGTTCCTAGGTGCTATGGTAACACTAATAAGTGTAACATCATTGGCTTTTAACTTCAATGGAGTTACATCAATGTAAAGCTGGATCAATGCAGTGATGAATCAGTCTCATAAGTTGCAGTCCTCCTGTGTTTGCTTAATATAGTAAGCAGACCATATAATATTATTTTTATATGGTAATTTTGGAGTAATTTTGAAAGTGATATGTGCATTCAAGTTTCACAACAGTAAGAATGGACTTGTTTGTCTCTGGCACACTTAGATGGGTGCTGACGATTGGGTGACTTTCATTCTTGTTTCACAGCTAACATTTAAAAATAAATGATGCTTGAACTAAAATACCACCATGTAAATGCATAAACTACACTTAAAGTACTGAATAAGCTGCCAGCTGGCTTGGTCCTGTTGACTTCTTTGGAGCTACACCAGTTTATAGGAGGTGGAGATCTAGCCTTATGGATTTTAATAATAAAACTGTCAAAGGCAGTGGAATTCAGAGTCCTCCCATGCCCCTGTGGATGTACTGTGGTATGTGACATCCCACATTGATCTTGGAGACCAAAAATACCCAATGGAATCAAGTAAGTTGAATCCAGAGGATGTAACCAGGAAAAGTTCTTACCAGTGTGACTGACAACATCTTTCAGACAAACAGCTCTCCTGCAGACAGCACCTGAATGGAAGAGGAATAACAATTAGTAAGATCCAGCCAAGTGATTCATCAAGAAGGGCTGGGCAGCCTATAGAATTCTTCATATGGTCTAATATGTGTGCAATACATATATTACAGTACCTAGTGACAACACAGCTTTAAAAAGTATTTTAGATTTATGTGTTTGTAGGAGAGTTTTTAGAGAACTCTTAGTAGAAAGCCTAATAGTGCCCTCTCTTGGAGGAAAATATATATATAATTAGTGTGTTCAGAATAGAACCTTTGACTACGTTAATACATATACAAAGGGGTAAATCCTGGTCCCATTCTCAGGGCTAATAATATAACCTTCTTTTACAAATATTTTCCATACAAGTCAAGTTTTTCCTTTATGTCCTCTGTCAGTTTGCTAAAGTCGCTGCTGCGCCTCAGACTTTAAAATGAACTCACAGAGTTAATTAATCTCTCTTGGCTCATCTCTCTCTCCCATCCTACACTGCTTTCTCCCCACTTCTGCCCTCTCTTTGTTTTAAAAGTTAGATGTTACAGTCGTTATAGAAACCCCTGTCACAGGAAGAAATGGAGAAACAGAAAAAAACCCATAGAACTCATCAAAATTCTTGAGGTGGTAACTTTACTTTAAAAAAATCTGGTACATTAATTATTTTAACCTTTCAGGAATGCAATAGCTAATGGTACTTTTAATTTTCTTGAAGATAT
Organism: Chelonoidis abingdonii; assembly: GCF_003597395.2. NCBI lineage: Eukaryota > Metazoa > Chordata > Testudines > Testudinidae > Chelonoidis > Chelonoidis abingdonii. The sequence goes on along the minus strand of NC_133770.1, from coordinate 100,841,312 downwards.
GGTTGCCAAGCAACAGAATTCTGCTTCTAATCCTAGCCACTAATATGTGAAACATGGGTTTTCCTTGTTCCCTTACTGTAAGATCCTTAAACGTAAAGGTAACATGAAGTAATGGAAACTGCATTAAATTAACACAACAAACTGGGCAAATAACCTAACAGGAATTTTTAATTAAGTCGTATTAAAATTTTAAACAAAAATGTAATACCTTGCCTAACTAAATGTTTAACCCTGTGCTTCACCTTTTCATTTTCAAAAATGCATGGCCTTACTGCCTTATCTTGTATAGTAATGTACAATTCTGGTACCATTTGTCTTCAATTGTAAGTTTGTCATGTATGTTGTCCTGTGCTGTGTGTCACGTGACTAATTTTTTATTTTGTTGCCACAAAAGCCAATTTGATATTCATAACTATACGAAATACGTTTTTGATATAAGGGGTACCATACTATTTTAATATCATAGGTGGGTTATAGCTATCATAATACTGATTAATATGTTGCAAAGCTCAAAAAGGCCTCAGTTATAAATATTTGAACATATATTTCTGCCTCAACAAACAATGCACTTGCAAAGAAAGGCTTTTCTTTTAATACTCAAAGACTTTTTGTTCAAAGAAAAAAACTCGAGGGGGAAAACCTCAATATTAATGCAAAGGTAATATTCACAAAATGTCATAATTAATTTTTTGGGGATTTGGATAAACTTATTAGTATCTTTATTAAATATTAAAATATAGTTGTGTGTTGTAGCAAAAAATGTTAAAATATAACAGTATATACTATATCTGATTATGTTGCAAAATCTTAAAGCTAACCAAACGATTTCAATAGATTTTCACTTTGTCTCCCAAACACAATCAAATGTCATGAAAGTTTAATAGCCTCAAAGTGTTTGCATTTTCCTATACATATATTTTGTTTTATATTTTTAACCTGCTGGATGTTTGGAATTTTTTTAGCAAATAATCAGGTCTGTCTTTTCTTTTTTCACAGAAGAAAGATCCATATCAGGATCATGGTACCACTAAAAACAGAAGTTATTTTTCATTAATGACAGCTTATATAAAAGACACATGTTGTCTTCTATTGCAAACAATGCATATTAGTTTGTTTTCCTCACTGTTTGCCTGTGAAACATTACTTTTCCCCTCAAAACTGTTTAGTGATTATTATGATACAGATGTGCTAAGATTTTGAGTGTTTCATGTTTTGTTACCAACAAAAAAGGTACTTAAGCACATGCCTAACTTTAAGCACATGTGAGTAGTTCCACTGGGCAAAATTTTGAAAAATGTCTAAGTACTTAGATTGTAGGTTCTTTGGGGTAGAGACTGTCTTTTTGTTCTGCGTTTGTACAGCACCTAGCACAATAGGGTCTTGATCCAAGGATGAGGCTCCTGGATACTACCATAAGATAAATAATAGTACTATAATAAGTGATTGAGGAGCCTAAGTTCAACTGAAAGTCACTTAAGCACTTTTGACATTTTTCCTATTAACTTCAATGGGACTACTCACACAGGCTTAAAATTAGATACGTGCTTAGTTGAATTGGGGCCTAGAAATTTTATTCATCTACCTCTTTATGTACAGAGATTCTTTGAGAAAGACCCATCTTTTTATTCAGACATACTGAAGGACTGTTGTAGTACTCCAATACCAGATAGCAGCATCAAAATGATGATAGATTAGTTGCCCATTGACTGCCACTGTAATAATGTAAGCAAGTCTTGTGCTGGCTTTCTGCACTGGGCCTAGTTACAGCATGAAATGTCTCTTGAAATGCGATTCAAGGTCTTTTCCATATGAGTTAGAACATAGATTTAATCCTAACTCTGGATTTGTGCACACACACAAATGGAAAACTATTGCAGTGATAAAGGAATACTGTCTCTCCAGAAATCAAATTTTATATAAAAATTTAAGAGTGGCCATCCTGGGTCAGACCAAAGGTCCATCTAGCCTAGTATCCTGTCTTCTGACAGTGACCAATGCTAGGTGCCCAGAGGGACTGAGCAGAAGAGATAATCATCAAGTGATCCATTCCCTGTTGCCCATTCCCAGCTTCTGGCAAACAGAAGCTAAGGACACCATCCTTGCCCATCCTGGCTAATAGCTATTGATGGACCTATACTCCATGAACTTATCTAGTTCTATTTTGAACCCTGTTATAGTCTTGGCCTTCATAACATCCTCTGGCAAGAAGTTCCACAGGTTGACTATGCGTTGTGTGAAAAAATGCTTCCTTTTGCTTGCTTTAAACCTGCTGCCTATTAATTTCATTTGGTGATCCCTAGTTCTTGTGTTATGAGAAGGAGTAAATGACACTTCCTTATTTACTTTCTCCACACCAGTCGTGCTTTTATAGACCTCTATCATATACCCCCTTAGTTATGTCTTTTCCAAGCTGAAAAGTCCCAGTCTTATTAATTTCTCCTCATATGGCAGCCATTCCATGCCCCTAATCTTCTGAACCTTTTTCAATTCCAATATATTTTTTTGAGATGGTATGACCAGATCTGCATGCAGTATTCAACATATAGGCGTAGCATGGATTTATATAGAGGCAATATGACATTTTCTGTCTTATTTTCTATCCCTTTCTTAACGATTCCCATCTTTTCTTGACTGCTGCTGCACACTGAGTGGATATTTTCAGAGAACTACCCACAATGACTCCAAGATCTCTTTCTTGAGTGCTAACAGCTAATTTAGACCCCATCATTTTATATATATAGTTGGGATTATGTTTTCACAGACGTATTGCTATACTGGAATTATGGTGAAAATGTAGTCATTATTTATTTAAGACTATGACGGAAAAGAGGAGAGAGATTTTTGTTCTAACACTGCAAGGGGAAAGACATCTGAGAAACCACCTAGGAGAAGAGTGTCTTTACTGTGAAAAGGAACATTATTCTCTTCAAGATGTAAGCAAAGAGAACTTGCATCTTGACAGTTATTTGACAGTTAAATTGAAAGGAGCATTAGAAATTAGAATGAGAAGGGAGAAGAAAGCAGAAACCAGCCATTTTGCTCAGAGAAACCAGGATCCACACATAATAGAATAAAACCTGAACATATAATAGGCATTGTAGGCAACAATTATCCCAATTACACCTTTATAATATCTTTGTCAGAATGCTAACTACATTAGAATCCTCTGTGCCTGGTATATTAGGGTTTGAACTAATGTCCACTGGAATCAATGGGAAGACTCCCATTCACTTCAGTGGAGGCTAGATTAGACCTATAACGCTAATTCCTATCTACTAGGGACAAGGTGGTGATGGGAGTTTATAAGTTTTAGCAAATGTGTGTTAAAACGCCTTATAGCACCCAATGTAGAGAGTATTAAGACCTTTAAAGTGTGCTAGCTGATTGTGTTCAGCCCTAGGCTTTCCCCTTGAATTTCAATTAAATTTGTTACAGTGGGAAACAGGGACTCCGGGGAAGTATTCAAAAGCGGAGGGGACATGTTCAATATCTTAGGTGCTTCTATGGACCCCATTACTAATGTATCTGAATACTCTATAATCTTGAATGGATTTATCTCAACCACAGCCCTATGAGATAGGGCAATATTGTCCATATTTTACAGCTGGAGAAGAGAGGCACAGAGAAAGTAGTGCTTTAACCATTGAAAAATTCTTCCTTCATTGACAACCAAGGAAAACGAGCATATTAACTACATTTTGTGATGACTGGACGGTGGGAGAGGGTGGATGGATGTCAGGAAGGCAAAAGAAGAGGAGATTACAGTTGTCAGGATGAGATATAGATACATAGACTTAAAGGTCAGAAGGGGCCAGCATGATCATCTAGTCTGACCTCCTGCACATTGCAGGCCACAGAACCTCACCCACCCACTCCTATAATAGACCCCTCTGGCTGAGTTACTGAAGTCCTCAAATCATGATTTAAAGACTAAGTTACAAAGAATCCACCATTTTCACTAGTTTAAAGCTGCAAGTGACCCATGCATCATGTTGCAGAGGAAGGTGAAAAAGCTCTCGGGGTCTCTGCCAATCTGACCCAGGGGGAAAATTCTTCCCGACCCCAAATATGGCAGTCAATTAGATCCTGAGCATGTGAGCAAGAACCCCAACCAGACACCTGTGAAATAGTTTTCTGTAATAACTCAGAGCCCTCTCCATCTAGTGTCCCATCACCAGCTCCTGGAGATATTTGCAACTAGCAGTCGCAGATTGGCTACATGCCGTTGTAGGCAGTCGCAGCATACTCCATAAACTTATCAAGCTCAGTCTTGAAGCCAGCTAGGTTTTTTTGCCCCCACTGCTCCCCTTGGCAGGCTGTTCCAGAACTTCACTCCTTTGAGGTTTAGAAATCTTCCTTTAATATCAAGCCTAAACTTGTTGATGGCCAGTTTATATCTATATGTTCTTGTGTCCACATTGCTGCTTAACTTAAATAATGTCTCTCCCTGGTATTTATCCCTCTTATGTATTTATAGAGAGCAATCATATCTCCTCTTCTTCTTTTGATTAGACTAAACAAGTCAAGCTCTTTGAGTCTCCTTTCATAAGGTAGGTTTTCCATTCCTTGGCTCATACTAGTAGCCCTTCTTGCACCTGTTCCAGTTTGAATTCATCTTTCTTAAACATGGGAGACCAGAATTGCACACAGTATTCCAGATGAGGGCTCACCAGTGCCTTGTATAATGATACCAACACTTCCTTGTCTCTCCTGGAAATACCACGCCTGATGCCCCCGAGGACTGCATTTGCTTTTTTCACAGCTGCGTCAGATTGATGACTCAGTCATCCTGTGATCAACAATACACTCCTCCTGTCACTTCCAGCTGATACATCCCATCTTACAGCAAAAATTCTTGTTATTAGTCCTAACTGCATGCACTCTGCACTATTAAATTTCATCCCATTTCCATTACTCCAGTTTACAAGGTCATTCAGTCATCTTGTATGATAATTTCCTATAGCATATCTCCCCTCTTTTAAAACAGGATATCATGTGAACAAGATCTTCAGGACAGAAAGAAAAGCTTGGGTCTTAGGAACTGTATGAGGGACGAAGTGTGGGGGATAATATATTATAAAAATAGTTAATTCCTGAAGGCAGAAAAATGAACTTCTGACCTCTGGTGACTGATGGAAGGAAGTGAAATTTCTCTGACCTGCACCAATTAGTTTAAAAAAAAAACCCACAACACCTGGAACTTGAACTGAACTAAAACACCAGAACTTTAGAGGTACATCCATCAATAATAAAACAACAAGCAACTCCGAACCAAAATTTCTCATAGGGGAGCAAAACACACTAAGGAACTAGAGATTGTTACCTAAGTATTATTTGTGACAATTACTGCAGTGGATGTTAAAATGGGGGATGAATACTGTCTTCTTACACAGCCGAAAACAGAAAAAGACGCATGTGTGATGAAGATTGGGGCAGAGCACTGCAGCACATCAGCAGATTTGCCGCACACTGCTCCCCACCCCTTCCCAGCAATATACAAAAACCTCTCTAAATTAATTTATGCAATCCGGGCTCTGCAACGTTGGGAATGGTCTGATGAGGCAAACCTAGAAATCAGTTGCCACTTATGGGGAAATTTTCAAGCAGAAATCCATATGATGGTTTGTGATGCTTAATGCAGTTCTAACTGTTTTCCATAGGTCTACCTAATGAATAACTACAAGGAAAGTAACCAGTATCAGCATAGCTCCTAAGGACAACCAAGAACAGTTTTCAGAGAGTGAAGGAGGCCAGCACCTAGGATTTACTGCGATCCATGGGATTTGTTGCATCCCTCCCATGTGACAGCCACAATGTTGGCCAACACACAGGAATTGGACCAGGAACTCCAAAGCTGCTACAGTGTGAGTTTATGAGCCAAGATTCTCTGGATGGAGGCTGTAACAATTTATATCCCCTGTAGATCAGGACAGAAAGGCACCTGTAACATGCACTCACCATAAGGTTCCATGAACTCTTCCTTTTTAAGGAAACCATCAGGCAGAGCCTCTGAAAGCATCTCTTCATGAAGTTTTTGGATTATTTCCCCTACTACCACCATAGGATTTCGCAGTAGAGGAGAATGTTTGGACCTATAATAACAATTTGCTATCCTCACGAGGAAGTGTGGCTTTCTCACAGCATATCTCCCCTCTTCCAAAACAGGAGATCTCTAATGGTTACAGGGCCATTGTTAGATCTCCCCTACCAAAAGCCCCTGTTGTGCAAACATTGTAAACTAGACAATGCAACAGCATTACCGCTAGGGTGACCAGATGTCCCAATTTTCTAGGGACAGTCCTGATTTTGGGGTCTCTTTCTTATATAGGCTCCTATTACCCCCCCATCCCCATCCTGATTTTTCACACTTGTTGTCTGGTCACCCTAATTACCACACTCTTCAAGAGTTTTATATTCTAAAAAACTCTAGCTATGGAGCCAGACAGTATCAGTAGTTGCAGTAAAGTAAGCCCAGAGCTTCCCTACCCATCAAAAAACCTGTGGGAGCTGTGAGAGAGGGAATCTCAGAAAAGATTGAAGGGCCTATCTCTAAACCTGATAGGTCTCCCAGGATTGGCGTGGATCTCTATAGATTCATGGGAAGTCAGGACAATGGGTAGCCATGATAGTGGGATGGCTAGCAGGAAAGCGAATAAAGGATGGAGTTGTATTATACGTTATATTCACTTTCTGTAGTGCTAGAAAGAGGAGGATGTGCATCTTCCTGCCCTCGATCCAGCTCACACCTCCAAACCCCACCCTGGCAAGTCTTCACCCACTGCCCCAGTATGAACCTCGCACTACAATATGGAGAATCATTTGGAAGGGGGATGGTAGCATGGAGGCAGATGAACCCCTGGTCTGTGTATGAAAGGGCCCTTCTGTTTGTGGGAAGCATGATGTGGCCCCCACATGAATACACTCCAGCATCATCTAGTCGCCTTCTGATGTAACTCACATTAGTCTTCAATCTCTGTTTTAAAAGGTAAGTTGTAAATTAATTCCACTTAAAGGTATATTTAGAAATGATTGCATTGTTTTCTTTTTTAAAATAGTTGCACTGAAATTTAGTCATTATTGTTCAACACTCTGAAAATTCAAAAGATTTGTATTTTATTCCTTAAGTTACCTACTGAGCTATTGTTACACAGGGTTGGGTTTTCAGAACCATGGTGATGACAGAAGCTGTGTGAGGTGATTTTGAAGGGGCTACATGGAGTGAGCTGTCTTTTGGCCTTTCTTTTGATGGTCAAGGAGAGGGAGGGGGAAGAAATAACTTTGGCTAACGAGGCTAACATTTCTGAATAGTGCCTGAGGCAGTTAGGTGCCTGTAGCAACCTTCATGGAACTGGAGGGAGGAACACAAGCTGCAGGAGGGAAGAGTTTGGAGAAGGCACCAGGAAGTCAGTCTGTGTGCACATGGCTAGCATGCTAGTTTTAGCAGCTCTGTGAATAGTTCTTTTAATAAAGAGCCAGTTTAGCTTTCATATTATTACCCACCAAGTGAAAAATGAAACAGTGCCCATCTCCCATTAAAAGTCGTAGTCTCAAGTGCCTAAGTCCATCAGATACTTTTCAATATCCTGCCTACTATGTTTTGGGTGAATAATAAGCCCTCTTCCCTGCTGTTCAACTTCTAACATAATTTTTGCATGGTTGGGCTGGGAAACCTCTGACAATCTGGACTACCCAGGCATTGTAAGGTGCTTTTTCTGGAATTGAGAAGAGGGCACAAAATGCCATGTTGTATGCCTATCAATTCTGCTTCTGTCTGCACAGTGCTTGGTGTGCAGAAGCAACAAAAGAAATGTAACTGCTTTTTGGATTTATCTTAACAATTTCCATGACAAAATCTACTGTTTTATTAACTGATAGAAAGATCCTCAAACCTTCCCTGCCTCCTCCCGTTCCAACCCCTTTGTACCATGTAAAAGTGCTAAGTGGTATAAAGAGGTTATAAAAGCCAAGGGAGGATTCCTTGGCACAGGTATTGCAGAAGACAGAGGTAAGGTTGCCTCTCAACGGCATTTTCACAAGCCTTGGCATGCCAAGGGCAGCAATGCAGCCCTTTGGCGATTCTGGGTATTGCTGCACCCCATTGGGCAGACCAGGGAAGTTCCTATAATTTTGGCACATCTCCAGGGCTGCCTAAATTATGCTAGTGGCTTCTCCATCTTCAGAGCAGATTGGGAAGGCACAGAGGCTTAAATATGCCTTAGCCCCTCTATACTTGTTAGGGTAAATATTGACTGACTTCTCTTTGGTTTCATTTTGATGGCCCTGTATCAAAGGAAACACTGCTCTCTGTTGGCAATGACATGCATTCAATTACTCATGTAGTGTCTTTCAGCCTTGAGCAGGGGGCCAGCCCAAAACCTATGTCCCACTTATGTACAATTTAAAACCTCAATATAATGCTTAAATGAGACTTAAGTGGGGTACAACCCTTTGTGGTGGATTCCTGCATAGGATGAGTTTATCATTAGTGGGGTTTGAGTAATAACCATTTTAATAGTCCTGTTCCAAAAAAAGGTTTTGGAAAGGACATTCAGCTAATATCAATGCAGAGAATTTTATTTAAGACCTAAGTGTCAAATTTTAAATTGCAGGATTATATTAGTGCTTTCTTCCCCACACAAAAATCAGGACAGCAGGAAATAAATATATTGGTTTATTGCAAACTGTAAACACTAGTCTTACTGTGTGAAATTCATCCCTGTACAGAGGGCTAGCATGAGGGCTAGGCCTCCCCAAGATAGTTCACCCTTGCACCAAGCAGGAGAGTTATTATTATTGATAGTGTGTCACATCCTCAGTTGGCATAAGTCAGGGTAGTTCTATTGGAGCCATGCTGACTTATACAGCAGCAGAAAAACTGGCTCATTGTGTCAGTTGGGCTAAGTTACAGCGTGTTTTTACATTTTTAATGTAACTTCACAAAGAGATATGTGATAGGGATACTATCTATTGAAGGAATAAATAATATGTAAAAAGTTGAGCCCCACAAACTGTGATAAGTTAGTGTGAAATTGACATACAGTACTATTTTATAATATACTTCAGAAGAAGCAGTGAGAATTATTTATGTGGTACAGACACTTTCCCTCCAAACCTAAATTACTCTACAATTAATATTTAAATGCTGGTTGGATTTAAAAAGAAGTCTCAGCTGTGAAGGATGTTTGTATCTTGCCCCAAACCTGAACATATAAAACACTGCAGTGCAACATAAAATGGACCTGGGTCTAGTGAACAGTTGAATAAATAAAACCAAAACTCACATACTTTCTGTTTTCACAGAGGAGTGAATGCTGTGAAACATTATACCAGCATAGCAAAAACACAAGTATACCTAGGAAAGCATTTCTATACTGGAAAGCAGTACTTGCAGCAAAACAATATTATTTAAAAATATAATCTCTGGGGAAAAAAAGTCTCAAGATCAATGAACACATTAATAGAACAAGAACTAAGATGGAACAAAGGTCATCTTATTTCACTATACATTGAAAATTTCAGTAATTACATAAATGCTTGCTTGTTAGTTCTCTATTCTGGCACAGGATTAATTGTCTCATCTCAATACAAGTGTTTTAATAATACTACTGCTCATAGCAATTTTCAGTCTTAGATCTCAAAGTGCTTTACAAGGAAGTATCATTATCCACATTTTACCGATGGGGAAACTGAGGCAGAGAGCTGAAGTGACTATACATACACACAAAATGTATTTGTATTGATGTAATCAATTTGAGTCTTTTTCTATGAGACTTAGGATTTTCCAGTATTACACACATGCAATAACCTATATTAATAAATGTAAATATCTATAAGGAATGTTCTAGCTTAATTTTGAACTTTATTTTTAATTTTAATTAGTTTACACTGATTACGGTTACATAGATTTAGGTCAAGATATTCTGCCTGGGTATACCCCTGTTTTAGGCCCTGGACCTGTAAAAGGTAAACTTTCCATGTGAAGTGCTGAGTACCCTCAAGCCCCTTACAGAGCTTACAGAAACTTCTCTGGCTGACAATTTGTACACTATTAACAATCCCAGTCCAAGTTTCAAAAAAGACTTTACTTTTAATTCCCTAAAGCCAGATCAGGACACAACGCATTCCAAATTGTTCCATTTCCCAGCTGCTTAAGAGTTTCCTCATTTCCTCTTTTACTTTCAGTCTGTCACTCAGGCATTTTCCACTTCCTTTTCAACTTCTCTTAGTCCAAACATTGGCATAATTTGCACCATCTGGTGGGATTTTCAAAAGCACTCAACATTGTCTTAATTCTCTTCTCACTAGAGACAACTGAGCGTGTGTGTAATGTATGCTCATTGAATTCAGTGGGAGCAAAGATAGGCAAATACTGAGTGCTTTTAAAAAGCCCCACCCTCATCTACACTATGAGTTAAGGTCAAATTTAGCAGTGTTAGATCAGTTTAACCCTGCACCCATCCACACGATGAAGCTGTTACTTTCGACTTAAAGGGCTGTTAAAATTGATTTTGGTAGTCCTCCCCCGATGAGGGGATTAGTGCTGAAATCGACTTTGCCAGGTTGAATCTGGGGTAGTGTAGTCACAATTCGATGGCATTGGCCTCCGGGAACTATCCCAGAGTGCTCCATTGTGACAGCTCTGGACAGCGCTCTTAACTCTGATGCACTGTCCAGGTAGACAGTAAAAGGCCCGCAAACTTTTGAATCTCATTTCCTGTTTGGCCAGCATGGCGATCTGCAGGGGCATGCAGACCTCATCAGCAGAGATGACCATGATGGAGTCCCAGAATCGCAAAAGAGCTCCAGCATGGACAAACGGGAGGTACGAAATCTGATCGCTGTATGGGGAGATGAATCCATGCTATCAGAACTCCATTCCAAAAGACAAAATGCCCAAACATTTGAAAAAATCTCAAAGGGCATGAAGGACAGAGGCTATAACAGGGACCCACAGCAGTGCCACGTGAAACTTAAGGAGCTGAGGCAAGGCTACCAAAAAGCCAGATAGGCAAACAGCTGCTCTGGGTCAGAGCCCCAGACATGCCGCTTCTATGATGAGCTGCATGCCATTCTAGGAGGTGCAGCCACCACTACCGCAACCCTGTGCTTTGACTCCATCAATTGAGTAGCACGCAACAGGGAAGTGGGTTTTGGGGATGAGGAAGATGATGAGCAGGAGGTTGAAGATAGCTCACAGCAAGGAAGCGGAGAAACCACTTTCCCCGACAGCCAGGAACTGTTTCTTACCCTGGACCTGGAGTCGGTACCCCTCGAACCCACCCAAGGCTGTCTCCCGGACCCGCCAGGCGCAGAAGGGACCTCTGGTGAGTGTACCTTTGTAAATATTATATATGGTTTACAAGCAAGCATGTTTAAAGATTAATTTGCCCTGGCATTCGCAGCTAGTACAGCTACTGGAAAAGTCTGTTAACATGTCTGGGGATGGAGCAGAAATCCTCCAGGGACATCTCCATAAAGCTCTCCTGGATGTACTCCCAAAGCCTTTGCAAAAGGTTTCTGGGGAGGGCAGCCTTATTCCATCCTCCATGGTAGGACACTTTACCATACCAGGCCAGTAGCACATAGTCTGGAATCATTGCATAACAAAGCATGGCAGCGTATGGTCCCGGTGTTTGCTGGCATTCAAACAGCATCTGTTCTTTATCTCTCTGTGTTATCCTCAGGAGAGTGATATCATTCCTGGACACCTAGCTGAAAGAGGGTGATTTTATTAAGGGGACATTGAAAGGTGCCCATTCCTGTGGGCTATTTGCCTGTGACTGAACCGAAATGTTCCCTGCTGTTAGCCACACGGTGGGGGGAGGGGTGAAGTAATCATCCCAGAGAATTGGGTGTGGGGGGGGTGGGGTTTAGTTAGGTATGTGCTGCACATTAACCCAAAAACTGCAGCCCCTCCTCCTTTTAAATGGCCAACCCATTTCAAATGGCCAATCCAATAGCTGCTTGGTATGGGAAATGAGGGCGCTGCTGTTTGAAACCATTCCCATATGTTATGAAGGTTAAAGAAGCCAAAAGACTGTGTCTTACCATGGCTGCCTGTGAGCCAAATTCTGTTGCCCGGTCCTGCGTGAAAGATCTCTCACACCAAACCGGCATACCCTCAATAAGAGGCAAAATGCAACCTTGTACCAAAAGCACATGTGCTGTGTAATGTTAACAGCAAGGTTTACCATGAAATATCCTACCCATTGTTCTCTAAATTGTGTCTTTTTAACTACCACTCTCCACCAGCTGCAAATGTTTCAATGCTCACACTATCTTCTCCTTCCCAGAGGCTACCGAAGATTAGAAGGTGGAAAAAACGCACTCGCGATGAAATGTTCTTTGAGCTCATGCAGTCCTCCCACAATGAAAGAGCCCAGCAGAATGCATGGAGGCAGACAATGTCAGAGTCCAGAAAAGCACAATATGAATGCGAGGACAGGTGGTGGGCTGAAGATGATAGGTGGAATCAGCTTGGTGACAGAAGGCAAGAGACAATGCTGAGGCTACTGGAGGAACAAACTGATATGCTCCAACATACGGCTTCAGTTCAGAAAAGGCAGCTTGACCTACAGACCACCACTACAGCCCCTGTGTAAGCAACTGTCCTCCTCCCCAAGTTTCATAGCCTCCTCACCAAGATGCCCAAGAATGTGGTGGGGGACTGCCCAAGCAACAGAAGGCTGGCATTCAATAAGTTTTAAAGTACAGTGTGGCCTTGTCCTTCCCTCCTCTCCCAACCCACCCAGTGCTTCCCTCCTCCCCAACCCCTTCTGGGTACGTTGGCAGTTATCGCCCTATTTGTGTGATGAATTAATAAAGAATGCATGAATGTGAAGCAACAATGACTTTATTGCCTCTGCAAGCAGTGGTCGAAGGAGAGAGGGGAGGGTGTCTAGCTTACAGGGAAGTAGAGTGAACCAAGGGGAGCGGGGGGTTCATCAAGGAGAAACAAACAGAACTTTCACACCGTAGCCTGGCCAGTCATGAAACTGGTTTTCAAAGCTTCTCTGATGCGCACCAGGCCCTCCTGTACTCGGCTAACCACCCTAGTGTTTGGCTGCATGTAATCAATGGCCAGGCAATTTGCCTCAAATTCCCACCCCGCCATAAATGTTTCCCCCTTACTCTCACAGATATTGTGGAGTGCACAGCAAGCGGTAATAACAATGGGAATATTCATTTTGCTGAGGTCTATCCGAGTCAGTAAACTACGCCAGCGCACTTTTAAACATCCAAATGCACATTCTACCACCATTCTGCACTTGCTCACCCTATAGTTGAATAGCTCCTGACTACTGTTCAGGGTGCCTGTGTACGACTTCATGAGCCATGGCATTAAGGGGTAGGCTGGATCCCCAAAGATAACTATAGGCATTTCAAAATCCCCAACGCTTATTTTCTGGTCTGGGAAGAAAGTCCCTTGCTGCAGCTTTTGAAACAGACCAGAGTTCCTGAAGATGCGAGCATCATATACCTTTCCTGGCCATCCCATGTTGATGTTGGTGAAATGTCCCTTGTGATCCATCAGTGCTTGCAGCACCATTGAAAAGTACCTCTTTCGGTGTATGTACTCACTGGCTTGGAGCTTTGGTCCCAAGATAGGAATATGGGTTCCGTCTATTGCCCCACTACAGTTAGGGAATCCCATTGCAGCAAAGCCATTGACTATGACCTGCACATTTCCCAGAGTCACTAGCCTTGATATCAGCAAATCTTTTATTGCGTGGGCTACTTAGATCACAGCAGCCCCCACAGTAGATTTGCCCACTCCAAACTGATGCCTGACTGACCTGTCTGTCTGGCATTGCAAGCTTCCACAGGGCTATCGCCACTTGCTTGTGAACTGTGAGGGCTGCTCTCATCTTGGTATTCTTGTGCTTCAGGGCAGGGGAAAGCAAGTCACAAAGTTCCGTGAAAGTGCCCTTACACATGCGAAAGTTTCGCAGCCCCTGGGAATTGTCCCAGACATGCAACACTGTGTGGGCCCACCAGCGTGTGCCTGTTTCCCGGGCCCAGAATCGGCGTTCCATGGCATGAACCTGTCCCATTTACACCATGATATCCATGTCACCAGGGTCCATACTTTGAGAGAAGTCTGTGTCCCTGTCCTCATCACTCTCATCACCGTGCTGCCGTCACCTTCTCGCCCGGTTTTGCTTTTGCAGGTTCTGGTTCTACATATACTGCAGGATAATGCACGTGGTGTTTACTGTGCTCATAACTGATCTGAGTGGGGTCCATGCTTGCTGTGCTATGGTGCCTGTGGTGAAAAAAGGCACAAAATTATTGTCTATTGTTACTCTGATGGAGGGAGGGGTGACTTATCACATGGCTTACAGGGTTGTCACACAAATGCCCCCCCTCAAGGATTGAGCTTACAACTCTGGGTTTAGCAGGCCAATGCTCAAACCCCTGAGCTATCCCTCCCCCCACTGTTCATGGAGGGAGGGGGGAAGCAAATGAACACAAATGCATACAAAACAAATCTGATCTCTATTGTTTTGATCCACTCCATCTCTCTTATACATCTTAGACTGGCAGCAGACGGTGCAGTACAACTGCTAGCCATCGTCGTCTCCTGGCTGCTCGCCAGAAGATGGTGCAGTATGATGGCTGGCCATCATCGTCTCCCATTTATGTCCAGGCACCCCTGACTGACCTCACTGAGGCTGACCAGGAGCACATGTCTGCCCAGATGCCCTCGACCGACCTCACCAAGGTCAGCTAAAAGAGCACCCAGGAGACGACGACGACGACGGCTACCAGTTGTAATGCACCATCTGCTGCCAAAAGGCAATGAGCTGCTGCTATATAACAATGCAGTACCACATCTGCCAGCACCCAGGAGACGGATGGTGATGGTGAGCTGAGCGGGCTCCATGCTTGCCGTAGTATGTCGTCTGCATGGGTAACCCAGGCAAAAAGGTGAGAAACGATTTATTGCCATTGCTTCCTCCGGGGGAGGGGGGGGGGCTGACGACATTTACCCAGAACCACCTGTGACAATGTTTTTGCTCCATCAGGCATTGGGAGCTCAACCCAGAATTCCAATGGGCGGTGGAGACTGCAGGAACTATGGGACAGCTAACCACAGTGCAATGCTCCAAAAGTCCATGCTAGCCTTGGTGCCGTGGATGCACTCTGCTGACTTAATGGTCTTAAGTGGAGACACACACAATCGACTGTATAAAATCAATTTCTAAAAAATCGACTTCTATAAATTTGACCTAATTTCATAGTGTAGACATATCCTTATAAGAAGTAAGGCCATTAGGCTGAAAACAGAATGTTTGTGCTAAATAAGTAAATAGGTAAGTAGGCTAAACAGAGAGAATGTCTGACCCAGCTAAAATAAGAGGTAGGACATGCAAGGAACCATTTAGTATGAACAAGATAAGTTAGGACTGTAGAGATGAGGTACATAGTAGGTCAAGCAGGGACAGAGCATGCTACACAGGAATTGGTTCATAAAAAAGTAAACAAGCCAATCCAAAACCATGTGATACAATATAATGTGTAAATGTATATAAAGGAAGAGGTTTTCTGTATAGCTTTGGATGTGTGGTACACCAGTTATGCTTATGCAAACTCACGGAATCTTTTTCAGGGGACAAGGCAATACGACGCTTTTATTTAAAATGCTAAACAAGTATTAAAATCAGTAAGTATAGGCATATATTCACATGAAAGGTTCTGCAGCTGGTGTTATAGTTACCAGTCCTAATCATTGCTCGAGTCAATCTAGTGACCAGTTCGACTGAACATGAGTGAGAGCTGGGCCTTTGTTGGACATGAGTATCACTGCTCCATTGTTTTTGCAGAATTAACCTAAAGCATCCTGGCTTTCGCCCCTCTTTTATAAGGGTTGATTCTCATGTTAGTCTATGGATCCTGCTGTGTCATGCTGTAATAATTTATTATTGAAACTGGTTATTTTCAATTCATTCTCCATCTCCTTATCTTCTGAATTGTTCTTGATTTAGGGCAGATGCTTTTGCACTTTTAGGATTGTTAATCTACACTTCTTCGACCATCAGGAGAAGGTGATACTGATGTCTCCATCTCTTTACTCCCTTTTTTGCAATTAGGCCCATCTGCTGCTGGCGTCCTTTCTCCTATTTGCTCACATACCACACATATTGCATTCAAAGAACAGCCCATTCACAGAAAAGAACATCAAAAAATATTAAAAGCAGACCTCTACTATAGTAAAATAAACTAAATAAAATAATCCTACTATTACTAATCTAGCTTCTACAACATTCTAACAAAACAAATTCAAACGACAATTTAGTATTACAGACTTGTAGTAAAACAATTCCATCAATCAAACTTTAATTCATACACCCTATACTCACCCCTTACGCTTGAGTCTGATCAACTCAGAACAGCTTTTCTGTGTGCCAAATAAAGGAACCTGAGTGATGAAATCACTGGAGTTGAACTGAGTGTTTTGGATCCCAGAGAACTGGATGAAGTGTTCTCCTAGAACTGGACAATGTGTTTCGGATAAGCCAATTGGAAAAGGTCTCAGAGGGAATCCCAACTACCAGCACTGGAGGGGGACAAGACACACACTTTGACAGTGGGTTTCTCAGATATTTGCTAATAGCAGAGGAACGTCAAGACTGAAGAACTTTGGGTTCTATTCCCAGCTCTTGAGGGAAGTGTTTTCCAGTCGGCACAGCTCTTTCTATCTGTTCCCCCCCTCCAAGCATGATCCCTTCTGCTCCATCCCCTCCAACCTATCCTGGTCCCACCCCTGGCTCCTCATCCCAGTCTCCATGCCCAGCCAGTCCTAGACTCACTGTTGGGTCTCCCCATCCAAATACCATTTCTTTCCCCACATGCCAAGTCTAATCTCAATGTTTTCCCATTAGGTGCCTATCTGCACCTGTAGGTTCCTAAATCTCTTTAAAAATCTGTCCCTTAGGAAAATGCTGCCCATCATCTAATAGGACCTGTCAAACTGGATCAGACCAGTGGTCATTTAGTCTAGGTTCCTATCTCTGACAAACATGACGTGGAAGGAACCCCATGGTGGACAATTATGGAATAATCTGCCCATAGAGAAAGTTTCTTCCTAGCCCATGTTAGTTATGGGTGGTTTGTGACTTTTTAAAATAACATATTATCTCATTTAATGTAATCGTGGATGTTCTCAGTAATCCTGGTGTCATACTGCCCTGCAGTGGCTCAAGAGCATGAGTACCAACCTTGGGGCAGACTGTTGAGAGCAGGGCTGTGAGCTCCGTACTTAGATTCCATCAATCAAGTATCAAGTGTAAACTCCTCAGGCACTCTTAACAGCCTAACTATGGAGTCACAGATGGTCCCCTTTGGTACTCTGAAGTATCTCGTCACCAAGGCTTGCCTTGGTGACAGATGGTCTTTTACCCCCCCAAATCACAACAATATTCAGGTTACTCCCAATCCCAAAGGACTGGTCACTTACCCCAGATCAATTGCACCTTAGATCTCACACCAAAGACAAAGCTTGTGGCCAGTCCTATAATAAACTACCTAAAGATTTATTAACTAGGATAAGGAAATAAAAGAATTATATACACGGTTAAAGCAGGTAAATATACACACACAAATGAGTTACAGTCTTGGGTTCCAAAAGGTAATAGAAGTGTCTACAATAAGAAAAACTCTCAAGTCCTTTAGGGCTAACCCAGGTTAAGCAGCTGGCAATTCCTTGCTTATGCATAGAAATCTTGTTCTCCCGAAGTCCAAGCAACCTAGAGATAGTTTCTTCTTGTTAGGGCTTTTTATTCTTTTCTCACCAGAGTTCAGGCTGATGGGATGAGTTCACGCACATATCTCCTCTCCACTGCAGTGGGGAGAAATGCAGTTAACAATATCTTTGTTCTTTGATGTTTCACAATGGCTCATTTGGTTTCAATGAGCCTTCTTGGTGGACAAGACCGAACACCTTCAGTAGGAAGCCAGCTTTCTACATATATTAATGCTTCTTTCCTGTTTGATGACTTTGGCTATGAATACGCTAGCACTTTTGTCAGTAAAACTTTTGTTGGCCAGGGATGTGAAAAAACCACACCCCTGAGCAACAT
This sequence comes from Chelonoidis abingdonii, assembly GCF_003597395.2. NCBI lineage: Eukaryota > Metazoa > Chordata > Testudines > Testudinidae > Chelonoidis > Chelonoidis abingdonii. The sequence continues at coordinate 100,823,229 of NC_133770.1, read as the reverse complement.
AAGTTTCACCGACAGAAGCGCTGGTGTGGGAGACGCTCTCCTGCTGACATTTCTACCACCACTTGTTGGGGGCGGTTTAATTATGCTGACTGAGAACTCTCTCACATTGGCATAGAGCAGCTACATGGGAGACTTTACAGCGCCACAGCTACAGCGGTACAGTTGTGCTGTGGTAAGGTCTGTAGTATAGACACAACCTTAAATAGGTAGCAACTTCTATTCAGATATAATGGGCTGCTGATGTTGCTGGAACCAAAGCAGTGTTGCAAGTATGCACCATGATCTTTGCTGCAAAAAAGAAGCAGAGATGAGGCCTGTTTCAAGACAAGATAAAAAAATAAAATGCTAGGGCAGTTATCAATGGAATTTTCACCTCTCACCTTCCCTTACAAGAAAGAAAGTGTTGGCACAGGAGAAAGTTCCTGTGGAGGGACCTCAGCCCTCATTATCGCTGATCTCCAAGCAGAATCCACTGAGCCTTCCATCTCAAATTCAAGCAGTGCTGCATTCATATCGTTTGCCTCTGTGAGTGTAACAATCACGTTTCTGAATCATACAGAAAGTTTCCTCATCTTTAAGGGAAACTTTTAACACAGGAAAATTTAAACAGAGTGTGAGAGCACCCACTCACCTTCTGACCTTCTTACTGTGGCAGTTTCTTCCAGGTTCTACAACCAGTCATTTGGGGCCAGATCCTCAGCTGGTGTAAATCAGCACAGTTCCATTAGACCATCCAAAATGCTCTGTGTCAACCTTCTTGTGTTAGAGGTTTTCCATAACAACAAAGAAACCTTTTGCATGATTTAAAGGTTCGGTGTAGGAGCTAATAATTAGATAGAGTGAGACAGCTCCTCAGTGGAGCATCACCAGTTTACATATGAGGTTCTGGGACTACCTAAATATTAACTCCTGTACTCAGTGTACTTCACACAATAGTCTTGAAAGATTGAGTCCATATACCGGTAGATCAACTGGTTTTTTGTTTTGTTTTTTACTGACCTTTCAAAATTGCAGAGCTATTATTGCAGAAAGTATATACTGTATATAGTACAGTAGATTACATAGATTTCTACATACACTAGAGTAGAAAACTACAAAAGATATACAATCAAAAATCCAACATCCTCAGCTGAAATATAAAAAGAAATGTTTTTTTAAGTCCAACGTCACACATGAATCTAATTTAACACAGCACTCAGAGTGTGGTACTAAGAAAGATCATCTCATATGTCCCATCACAAACAGAAAGTGTCTGCAACAAATGTTGCCTAGAATTATGATGTTCCCAAAATCTCTCGCATTGCCCTGTTTACTCCCCCTCACTTCACTTGCTATAATATGCCTCTGATAGATTAGGTGGAATTGAAACTTTAGGTGGCTTGTGATTTCGCATTTTGCCAGATTAAAACATGAGGAGAATGTCTATAGCAGACTTGCATTAAGTGGCCATAATGAATGCATGATTGCAACAACAAAAGACAGACAATCCATTGCTTTCAAGTCAATCTGCATTTCCATACTATGAGCTGAAACATGTGTCTCAATTTTTATTAATTACTGATATTTCTGAGTTGATAGTTTTGTATTAGAGCAAGTCAGAAAAAAAATTTCCATGGAAAATTTCAATTTTTTAGCAAAAAATCAAACATGAAAATGTTCACCAAAACCCCAAATTTTCTTTTGTGATACACCTTATGGGAGTTGCAGTTCAGGTACCTCTATTGGTTAAGCTTCCTGAGTAGACAACATCTCCCATAATGTACCAGTATCTCCCATATTATGGAGCCACTGGGGAACATCATGGGAGTTCTTGGCTGTGGTATAGGTTGAAAACTTACTTTTCTGTCAATAAATAGTTTCAAAGGAAATTTGACAAACTCTTGCCTGCATGTTCCCCTTGTTGGTAAGTAAAAGATATGGCCTACTAATTTCCATTACAAATCCATAGAGATGGACTTGAACTGCCAAATTTGGATCCACATTTCAATAATGCAAAGTTCAGGTCCAGCTCGCTAAAGAGATGATTTTTATTGCCAAGCATTTTATTAAGTCAGCCATATGTGAGCACAAGAAATATACCAGTACCTTTCCTGCATTGCCTGTGTCAGGACACAATCAGGACTGAGCTTATCTGTTTTTTAAATCACTCCTTGATTTTTGAACCTTTCGTCTTTTAGTGTTTTACTTTTGTGAAAATGAGTTTTAGTTCTCAGATGGTTTCATATCCTGCTACCAATCCCATGAGTCATCCAGACTCCTTCAGTTGCATTTTAAAGTCCCTCTCTGGATATATTTCTCTTATTTTGATTTGTGAATGTAAACAGCTGGGAATTAAAAGGAATACCATGTGATTGTATGCTGTTGGTAATTCTGTTACCATGGTAAACTGACCTTGGTGGATTACAAAACTAAGCTTTTAAGAGGCTTATCTACCTTTGCCTCCCACAAGTGAATCTTTATTTTTCAGAATTAGTAGGAGTTGTTTTTTTCTAATATTCTTTGATTCATAAGCAAGCTACCTTTGAAATGTATTTCTAGATGCAACTACAGGCTACATGTATTCCATTGTATGTTGTAGTTAGATAAGTTTAGTATTTAACCTCAAGATCTCTGGTATAAGTGTGCCTTGAATCAGTAGTTGCTGAAAGTTGTTACCAGCTGATGACTGATGTCTGACCTATGTGAAACTAGTCAGTCATTTTAGTCCAGTTCTCAGTGGACAGAGATGACCCAGAGAGACCAAGGATTTACAGGGGAGGTGCATCTTACACAGGGGTTAGGTTCTAAAGTCAGCGCGTAAGGCAAAAATCAAATATAGTCAAAATTACCCTTGAAAATCCCTTAAATCGCCCATAAAGTACAGCGTACTGTACATGGTTTTGTGTATACAACCCTGTACAGTAATACTATATGTATAAATGTATAATGTATACAGTAATGTACAGCACATGATAAAAAGTACATATGCAAAATATAATTTTACAGTATTTTTAATTACATAAAAGAGGGACAGAAGAATGAAAGAATAAAAAAGGAAAACAGTAAACCTAACCACTCCATTCATCCTGGATATTCTTGCTAGTCTACGATGACGATGATAATGGTGATACGACGACGAATGATGACGATGATGATCAGTACAGCACCCGTATGATGAACGATGAAGATGGGCACTGAACACACTCCAATGATTAGTCTTCCTCTTCCCCTGACAACACTATTGCGGGGTTGTCAGGGCTTGATGTCGATCCAGGAGACGGAGATGACGGAGAGTGAGTCATAGATGAAGTAGTTGGCTCTGGTTCAGCTCGAGAAGTTGATTGCACAGGCTCATCTGCTGCTAGTTGTTTTTTCTTGAAAAACATGGTGATCAGCAACTGTCGTTGTCTCTTGAGCTGCTCAAACATTTCTTGATACCGTCTCAAATCGTCCGTAATACTACATGTGATTTTGAGGCTTCATTCCATAGAGGGATCAGAAATTAAATCATTCAAATGTTTCACTGCTTGGAACATTTTCAGCAAATTTGCCCTGTAGAGCAAGCCTGGCTTTAATTAAAATGCCCAGCCGCATTGCTACAAAACAATACAATCACACGGTCTTTAGCTGCTTTTAAGCCAGGGGCTTGTCTTTCTGATTTCGAAGTGCAAGTGTGGTTGGACATTTTTTCCCAGAAGAGCCCAGTCTCGTCAGCATTAAAAACGTATTCTGGAAGATAGCCCTTTTCTTCTATGATTTTCTTTAATTGTTTGGGGTAGGCTTTTGCTGCCTCTTCATTGGCAGATGCAGCTTCACCTGTAGTTTGCACATTTTTGAGGTTGAAGCGGCTCCTAAAACTGTTAAGCCAACCTTGGCTGGCTTTGAATTCCTTCTCATCAGAAGGCTGTCCCTCTTTGGTGGGAGGTTTGAACAGCACATAGAGGCCTAGAGCTTTTTCTCGCAATGTGTTGCCATTGATAGGCACATGTTTACAGTTCTTGTCTTCCAGCCATAAGTTTAATGCCTTTTCAATCTTCTCTAAAGTCTTATCGCACACCTGGCTCATCACCTTAGCAGTTATTGGAGCACTTGATGCCACAGCTTGACAAATTTCTCTTGAATCTTGATGGCACGGATGCTAGATTCTTTGTGGTCAGATTTACACACCAGGTTGGAGACCGACACACCATCTCTCAGTAAGTCCAACACAGCCAGTTTTTCCTCCAGCGTTGGAACAAATCGCTGTTTCTTCAGTTGAGCACCAGATGAAGTAGTTGGCTTGCATTTGGGGCCATGTTGTACGAAAAATATGTATCTTTAAACACGAGAATCACAGTCAGCGCAGCGAGATGCTCACACTATGAGAGGCACACAGGAACCACGACCGACTGAGGGAACAGCAGATTCACATCTCCCATCTCACGCTCACTCCGGGGCATACACTCATTGAGTGGAATGGTGGGTGGAATCACCCGCACTACTGTATTTAAATTGTTATTTTTCTTTCTATTTGCCAAGCATATATAGTTGAATTTGTGTAAGTTAAAAGCGCGCATGATGCGGCTCCACTGTAATTGGTATGGAGACTGATCTATCCTTTCATCTTCGAAAGTGGTCCCTTTACACCAGGGTTGAGGAGATTTTCCAGGGCAGTGTACCACACAGAAACTTTTACTGCTGCTGCCTGAGCTGTAACTATAGATGAAGGATTCCAGTCTCCAGAGCTGCCAATCCAGCACCTTTCATGAGCACCACATTCAATCTTCATCAACCCTGACCCTTACAAAGCTCCCCCTCCCTAAAAGCCAGGGAGAAAAGATGGGATGTGCAGTGAACCCTCAATGTCAGCAAACAGGCTATGTCAGACCAAAGGTGTCAGGGCATGGGGGGAGTCAATTTCAAAGGCAAGAAGCCTTAATGGAGAGGGCCCTTTTGTACCAGCCGGGTTCTAGCTCAAACATTTCCACTGATCTCTGTTGTGGCAATATCTCACAAGGAGACAGGCAGTCATTGTGATTGTGACAGGGCCGCCCAGAGGATTCAGGGGGCCTGGGGCAAAGCAATTTTGGGGGCCCTTTCCATAAAAAAATTGCAATATTATACAATACTATATTCTCGTGGGGGCCCCTGCGAGGCCTAGTGCAAATTGCCCCACTTGCTCCCTTGCCACAGACGGCCCTGGGAAAAATAAACCTTGTGCATCATGGCACAAACCCAGTTTTGAGAAAACTTCTTTACAAGGTATCGCTGGTTCTCAGTATCAGCTAGTGCTAAAAGGCACTAAAGCTCATTAAAAGGGTTGGAAAAATTTTCCGTCAAAACTTTTCTTGGATTGAAAACTAGGGGTTTTTAAAAAGCAGAAAAAAATCACGGACAATGTCTGCTTTTCTTCAAAATTTGTTGTGTTTTTTTTTCAAATTGAAAAGCTGAAATTAGTCTGCCAAAACCTGAATATGGTTTGGGGTTTCAGAAGTGTGTGGCCACATATTTGCTGCTTGCTGTGTTTGGTTGTTTAAAGAAACAATAAAAATATTCTGCTTAAAAAAAATCCTAAATTTTTGAACCACCTCAGCTTGTGACCAAATACCTAAGCCCATCCAGTCAGAGATTTTTCCAGGTTTCTGATACTCTGCTGGCTTCCTTGACTCATATCTGTCTCCATAACTTTGGGTTCATTTAGATGAGAACATAAGAACAGCCATACTGGGTCAAATCAAAGGTCCATTCAGCCCAGTATCCTGTCTACTGACAATGGCCAATGCCAAATGCCCCAGAGGGAGTAAACCTAAACAGGTTGATCTAAGTTATCTCTCTTTGCATCCATCTCTACCTCTGACAACAGAGGCTAGGGACACCATTCCTTATCATCTGGCTAATAGCCATTATGGACTTCACACCATGCTTTATCTGGCTCCACTGGGTCCCTCACAAACTGGACACAGTTCCTGGGTTTTTGTTTTTAGTATAGCTTATGTACATACGCCACGAACTGAGCATTTGAGCTTGTTCCAGAATCTGGGATGAGCCTATGTTATGAAAACTGAAATGCTCAAAATAGCACATGCATGTGAATGGACACAGGGTGCTAAAATTAAATTAAATCAGGAGTTCTCAAACTGGGGGTCACGAGCTGTCGGCCTCCACCTCAAACCCCGCTTTGCCTCAACATTTATAATAGTGTTAAATACATTAAAAAAAAGTGTTTTTAATTTATAAGGGGGGGGGTGTCGCAGAGGTTTGCTATGTGAAAGGGGTCACCGGTATAAAAGTTTGAGAACCACTGAATTAACCCCTTTGAAGCCTCAGGGAATGCAGTGAGGGGGCGGGGTCTCCCTTGGTAGGGTTAGGAAGGATATTGCTCTTCTCATGTGATCCCTCCCCCAGTGGCTAATTTTATGAAGCTAGCCTCCCCTGACATGAATCTCCCTATGGCACTGAAATTAAATATAAACTATAATTTAGCATTTGAGAAGTGAAAGGGATGCTAGCCCTAATGGAAAAAGCTAACAACTTGGCTATTCTGCAAGCCTCAAACTGCTGAATGAGCTTTAGGGTAGGGAAGGCTGTGCCTCCCAAACAGCCTGGCCCTGCCCCCATCCGACCCCCACCCACTTCCAGCCCCCCGACTGCCTGCCCACCTCAGAATCCCTGACCCATCCTGCTCCTTGTCCCCTCACCGTCCCTCTGAGACCCAACCCCCAACCATCACCCCGGGACCCCACCCCTGCTCCCTGTCCCCTAACTGCCCCAACCCCTATTCCCCCCCGCTGAGTCCTGACAGACCCCCAGAATGCCCACAATCCAACCCCCCATTCCCTGTCCCCTGGGACTCCCTGCCCCTTAGCCAACCCCCCCCCCAGGCCCTGGTCCCTTACCCCCGGCTCCCCCCTCACCCGGAGCCTCAGCACATCCAGCAGCGTCCCTCGACAGCAGCAGCATGGCTCCGGCGGGGCCCCTGAGCTCCACCCCACTCAGATCTGCGTGGTAAGGGGGCGGGGCTGTGAGCTCCAAGCTGAGCGAAGGGAGCTCAGGCCCCATTGGAGCTCGCAGCATCGCCCCCTTACCACGCAGCTCTGAGTGGGGCAGAGCTCAGGAGCCACGACGGAGCCAGGCTGCAGCAGTATTCTGGGATGCTGCTGGATGCGCTGAGGCTCCAGGAGAGGGATGGGGGCAGGCCAGGGCCCGGGACGGAGCCTCAGTCATTCTCCTGTGGGCCCCGGTGGAGCCCGGGGCAAATTGCCCCACTTGCCCCCTCCTCTGGGTGGCCCTGGATTGTGAGGCTTGATGACAGGGAGGCTAATATAACTGAACCCTGGACCTGCTTTCAGCAATTGTTGATAACTCTTGACAATTATGTTCTCACCACAGGGTTTTGTACTTTACCTATTGAAATTGGCTAGTCTATTTCCTTAATGAGGCAGTCTGCAGCCTGAAGGCTGTGATTTATTCTGCTTCCCAAATAGTTTAATTCTGCACTGGTTACTGTTGTCTGAAATATCGATCTCTCGACGAGTAATACTAATTAGAGCAAGAGCCACAGTGACTGTTATAGTTAAGGTTACATGACTATTACCTTCTGTGTCCCATTGTTGTTCATACATTTCTGAACTGTCCCCTTTCTGGATTAAATTTTCCATTCTTGGTCTCTGCCAAAAATCCATTATGTTGGGAAGTCTGAGCCAAAATGGTTCATCTGTTTGGAGCACAAAGATTTCCTGGTGAGAAATAGGGCTGTAAAATGTGTGATGCACTCTTCCGGTTATAAAAAAAACTCATCCCTTTTTCTGAACAGCCCTGAAACTAAAGTTGATAATTCAGCATGGAAACAGGCCTCTCTGAGGAGCAGTGTCTTCCTTTGTTCCAAAGGAAATTCGTTTTGAGTCTAATTTTAAGCCTTTGAAAATCATATATTGGGCAATTATGGTAGGTACTTTTATTGAGCTAATAAACTGTTCACCTAAGGAAAAATCCATCGTACCAGTATGGGATACAAAGTTAGCTGAGTAGGAAAAGTCTAGTTTAATATTTTACAGTAGGGATACTCAGGCTGGGGAAAGGACTCCACGCCTTAAAAGCTGAGGAAGGGCTCCTGGTGTTTCATAAGGTGTGCAGGGGTTTAGGGAAGGCCCAGTGTACATTGTAAATGCAAAGCCCAAAATAAGGCTTCAGTGATGCTGTAGGTGGGTTCTCTGCACAGGGATGAATTTCTCCCTCAGAACAAATGACTTGTTTGTTGGAGTCTAGAGGCATTGAGTGAATTTCGAGTGGGGTGGCACTGGTGTAACTCTGGCCACATCTACACTATGGGATAAAATCAAATTTGCTAAAATCGGTTTTATAAAACTGATATTATAATTTCGATTTCATGCGGCCACACTAGGCACAGGAATTCGGCATTGTGCGTCCATGCTCTGAGGCTAACGTCGATTTCTGAAGTGTTGCATTGTGGGTAGCACTTCCGTAGCTATCCCATAGTTCCCGCAGTCTCCCTCGCCCCTTGGAATTCAGGGTTGAATCTTAATTGTCGCAGAGGGTTCTGGGTAAATGTCGTCAGTCATTCCTTCCTCCGGGAAAACATCAGCTGACAATCCTTTCGCGCCGTTTTTCCCTGGATTGCCCTGGCAGACGCCATAGCACGGCAACCATGGAGCCCATTCAGCTTTTTTTTTTTCCGGCACCGTATGTGTACTGGATGCCGGGGACAAAGGCGATACTCCAGCGCTACACAGCAGCATTCATTTGCTTTTGCATGATAGCAGAGATGGTTACCAGTCGTTCTGTACCGTCTACTGCCGGAGTAAATTGGCAATGAGATGACGGTTATCTCTTCCCCTCTGTGCTTCCACTGCTATCATGAGCGCCCCTGGCTGAGATCAGCCGGGGGCGCAAAAGCAAAATTGATTGGACTCATTGGACTGAGTAATCCTCCCTTATGGTTTCTAAAAAGTCAGTCCCATGCTAGAATAAAGGGGCAAGTGTATTAGGAGCAGTGTAAAGCCAGCTGCTACCGTTTCATCATTACACATAGGGGGGTGGCCCCTGCAAAACCACCCGTGCTTCCACTCCTCACCGGCACCTCCCTGGGTTTCAATAGCCGGGCATGTCCCCCCGGCCCATTGTGTCATGAAGTTAAAGAAGCGAGAAATAGAAAGCCGGGAGGAACTAGGTTAGTTGACGATAGGAAATTGAAAGGAGTCGAAGAGACAGCATCCGGGGCTAAAGACAGTCACAGGCAATACAGATCTTTTCTTTAACAGGAAAGAGGGAGTGGTGAGCCCCCAGTTGCTATGATGGAGAGATTGCTTAAATTAGACTGTTCATTCCTATCTCTGGGAGATACACAGGAATCATTCCCGCTCATGATCATTGAGCAATTATCAGGCATGGGGGTTCATGAGGAGTGTTACCTGTCCTACTGCATCGTTCTACTACCGGGAGGGGAGAGAGGCGTTTGAATAGTGCTCTTCAACTGCTGTAGCATCGGTTCTTACTCAGACACATTAATTAACATGAGGTTGACACTTGAAAGAAGTCAGAATGATTTCTTTCACCTTTTCTTTCAATGGTTGAAGGGAGTGGGGGTGGACTGAGGAGCTATTCCCGAGCACGCACCAGAACACGTGATTTGAAACTAACGATTGGGAGCTTCAGCGAGAATGCAAGATAACTTTTCAGAACTGCTGTGACTGTGGGATAGCTGGAGTCGTACTATCCCTATCCCCTCTGCAATGAGGTCCAGATTATCAGGCAGCGTTACGCTGTCAGTCGCGCTGTGTAGTCTGAGGGTTTTATTCGATACGCTTTGGATTCGTTTTTAACGGAGACTCTGTCTCAAGATTCTGTCTCCCAGAGTATCAGCGAATCATCAGAGTCGATCAGGTTATCAGATTCTCTCGTAACGTCCATGCTTGGGCGTCTTTTGGATTGATAGATCTTGATCGCGCACCCCTTTGCTATAGACAGTTCCCACGATCTGGCAAAACCAGAAAGTTAAGTAAAGTTTCGTCGAGGACTTTTCCTGTTTTACCTGCCGCCTAGGCACTCCGAGTTTCAATGCTGTCCATGACTGTGTCAGTGTGTGAGCTGTGGGATACGTCCCGAATTGAGCCATAACGTTCGATTTCGTCACACTAACCGTCGAATCGATATGTTATATTGAATTAGCGCTACTCCTCTGTCGAGGTGGAGTACAGAAATCGATTTAAAGAGCCCTTTATATCGACATAAAGGGCGTTGTAGTGTGGACGGGTACAGCATTAAATCGATTTAACGCTCTTTAAATCGATTTAAACGCGTAGTGTAGACCAGGTCTAAGAGCAGAAATAGGAATAGCAGGCCTCAATTCAGATAAGCACTTAACCGCATGCTTAAGTGCTTTGCAGTGTGAGTACCCTAACACTAATGAGTTACATACTCAAAGTGGTAGAGGTCTGAGGAGATGCAAGGGCAGATGGCAGCTTTCAGAATTGCCTGAAATACAAAGTGACAGTGTCAGTCAGCATGTTTCTGGTACAGTAGTATTAGAAGCTATTGAACATCTTAAATTGGGAAAGCTTCCTAAGGTAGATGCAGGATGGTCTTCTGGAAGAATGTAAGGGTCCTTATTTAGTAGATTTCTATAGGCTAGATTGTACCACCTTTGCATGAGTGCCCCAGGGAGGGGAGGAAGAGTGACAGAAGCATTTCATCTCCCCAGACCCTGTGCCCCCCTTTGAAGGACCATGTACCTGGGGAGCAGCCATGGTGGGTTGCCGCGGTATAAAGGTTTTATTGGCCTGTCAGTGCATTATCGGGTTATCCCAAATGTTTTGTGCAGGTCCCCCAAAAACTATTTCCTCATGCTCTGACAGACTCAGCTCCCCATATCACTCATCTGTGGCTCTGACTCTATAAACGTTCCTACCATTTGCCTTAACATCCTTAACCCCTGCTCTCCCAACACTTCAGTCCTGACATCCCCAGGGGATGTTTCACCCATACCCCAAACCATTGAGGCCTTAGCTCTCTGAGTTGCCTCAGGCACCAGCTCTCACTAACAATTGCTTCAAAGTTCCAATTGCTTGGTTCCTCCTACACTCCACTCCTCTCAATGCCTCCCCCCCCCCCCCCGCTGCAGTTTACCTTTTTAAGTTGTGCAAGGGCTGGTGATGTAGTGGTATTTATGATAAGACAATCAGATATTCTGGTACTATGGCTAGGGAGCTCCAATACCACAATGACAGGTGAGATAGACAGGCAGGCATCGAGCGTGTGAAAATGGGCTTAGAAGGGAGTTATGGAAACCTGCACAGCTTCACCTCACAAAAGGCCAAGGTGGAAAGTGTGCATCGTCTGCATGCCCATCAACTACAAAAGGCTTTTAACCTCCTGGAGGCTGAATGCTTCCCAGCGCTCCCTGGGTGTACGCTGGCTCCTTGACTCCATTACTATGGGCTATGCCCTGCATGAATAGAGACTTGATCTAAAATATGATCATCTCTCTGTGAAGAAATTATCAGTGTGTATCTGATACACTGCTAAGCTAAAAGCCAGTTTTTCTGATCAGGTACCTGCTATCAGCTTGACTAACCTATATTGGCATTCATTTGCTGACATTAGAAAACATTAGGTAGAATCCACACAAATTCTGTATATATATAACTGCAAACAGCATATATCTAGTAATTCTGTTAAGTGTAAGCTGTCAGGGTTGCTCCTATAATGATGTCAACTCCTGACTTGAAGTGAAATGTAATAATTTGTGTAACTCCCTTGTACCTACATAATCAGTTCAGTCTGGTTTTGAACTTAGTCTATTCCCAGTTGACATGCTTGTGATCCTTTTGCACCCTTCGGCTCTTGGCAAAAATCCTGACAAACAAGGTTAAATTAAAAAAAAGAGATTCAAAATACCAGAGGCAACAGATTTCCAAGACTTGATCTGCCAGAAAAGAAAGAAATGTTTCTTTTTCAAGTAGAACAAAGGACAAAGTGAAGTCACTTTAGCAATGCTAACTTAATGCTCTCTAGAGTAAAAACCAACACTGACAAACTGGGAGATCACATGCAGAAGTATTGAGTCTTTGACAGGCTCCTTTTTGCTAGTAAAATCAGAATAGGATGAAGAGGGCTCTGAGCTTGAAGGAAAGAGAGGTATGTGCCATTTACCGTAACTACCTGCAGCAATTAGCCACCTCTGATTAGTCGGTATGTGTATCTCTTGGATATTGTTGAGAAATAATAATCCCTCTAAGCTTAATGCAATGTATTTGATCAGAAACTCCTACAATTTATTTCAAAGTTTACTGATATCACTAAAAAGATGGCTCATTGGGAGATCAAATATCAACGTTCATATGTCAAAGCTAATTTTGTGCTGTGACAGGCATAGAATTCACAGCACTTGAAAATGAAATTTCTGTCTGCAGAGCAAATGATAACCTCAGCAGGGGCAACACAAGCCAAGAGTATCATTCGGTGTCGGGCAAGAAGCGCAGTTGCCCCTCCTTGACTTTTTCATAGATCTTTGTGATCCACTTTCTGCTCCCCCCTCTGGCTTTATAGGGTATAATATAATCACATACAATATACTATATAGGCTGATACAACTTTGCCTAGCCAATGTGCCTCAGCTCTGATCTAGGATGAGAGGGTAGGTCATGCCCCTATGCCCATTCAGTCTGTTTGCTTAGACTGCTGTCACATGACAGTGTGGAATTAGTCTAGTGCCATTGAGACACCATATGCAAACTACAAGGATGACCCACCATAAGCAAGCAGACCCTTTGATCTTGCAAGGGAATAGTAACTATATTGTAGCATATTATTTACACAAGAAAACCTTTACACAATTCTTAAAATCCCAAAAACTAACACATAACTGAATTGACACAATATTAACTAACACAGTTTTCTCCCCTCTCCTCCCCCCTCTAACACTTCAAAGGACATTAGCATGAACCATCATGTAAAACGGTTCCACTAAAATAGGTGACTGGGGACAGGCTGGCCATGTTTGCATTTACTAAATATCTGCTTGATTTTGTTATATCGCCATTCAGATCTTGCTGGTGAGCATTTGAGTCCTTGTCTCATCACTCTTGCAAACAGAAACTTTAAGAACAAACAACTAAGCATATTGGCCAAACTAGCAAACTGTCATGTGCCTCTAGACTTGTCAAAATATTCCTGCAGCCTCAATGAAACTATCATTTAAAACAAGTTTGGTAATTAGAGACCCACCTTGCACATCAGATAATGTTTTCCCATCCATTTCCAAAAGGAGTATCAACTAAAAATATATTCCATGGTCCCAGTTCTGCAATTGGGTCTGCACATAGAAACCTTTGCATCTGTCACAGAGTTCCATAAAGGTGGAAGGGCCTGCCTCTTTGGATCTGATTGTAGGACTAGGGCCTATATTTGTGAGCATGTTTGGGCATTATGAAGAATTGCTGTAGGCCCTGATTCGCCAGTTCATCTTTATTCAACAAAGCAGTTAAGCACATACTTAACTTCATGACTAACTTCATATAATTAAGCGCTTCTTTGAATAAGGATGGCTTTAAGCATTTGCCTAAATATTTTCCTGAACTGGGACCATAATGAAGATGATGAAGTTTTAAAAAAATTTGAAATTGTATCGCTAAATTCCCACTCATCACTTAGAAAATCTAGGATTGAAATCTGTAGCACCTGCTTTTAATATCCTAGGACATTTCATTCATTGGAAACACAGTGGTAGTACAGTGTGTTGCAGAATACAACATTTTTGGTCATTCATTTTTTTCCTTCTGTTGAAATGCTTAAAGTTATAGATCGTAAAGCAGAAGAGATCCTTATAAAATTTTGTTCTCGTTAAACATTTATTGATGGTTAAAGACCTGTGCAGGAACTCTGAATTTGTTAATCATACATTATGAAAGTACTCCAAACATTTAGGCAAAGGCATTTTACGATGAAGAAGGGTACAATGTATTGTAAACTCTGTGTACCATCTCTTTTATTGTAGAGGATAAATCAGATTTGATATAGTCAATGCAAAACTGAACAAAAAAAAACAAAAAAATCTTGGTTTATATGCTCAATTTTCTGTCCCTTTACAGATGCCAAGTTTTGCTGTTATTTTTTCTAAGCAATATAGCATGCTATTAAATCACTAATGTATGTAAAAAGTAAACCATTGTCTTAGAAAACACTACAAAGCCCAAGGCATCAGAAGGTAAAGATGATGATTCTAAGGCTGTTCCTATCTCTCTACATAACTCAAGTGGAGACATTTAGGACTTAAAGGTCATTGTCACTGAGGGTCTGGCTTTACTTCATACATCACCAGACAGCATATGGGATTCTTGGATGATTGTAAAACTAGACAGTGAAGATATTACTGTAGTGCGGCTCGGCCGCAGTTTGTCCCTCAGGGGGGCTGTGGGGTATCCCACCGCCTCGCTACCAATAGTCTTAAGCCCGGCCCTAGATAAGGGCAGGGCAACAAACACTGAGCCAGTACACTCAGGCCCTCAGGCAGGGCTGAGCAGCAATGGTCTCAAGCCCAGCCCTAGGTCAGGGCGGGGCAACAAACACTGAGTCAGTATGCTCAGGCCCTCTGGCAGGGCTGAGCAGCAATAGTAGGCTTCGCCCTCCTCAGGCCAGGGAAAGGGGGAGTCTGCCACTCTTGGAGGGGTTGCAGGGGGGATGCAGGCCCTCCCACTCCACTGCGTCCCAGCCCGGGGCCCTAGCAACAGCAGAAACTCACTGCTGTCAGTGGGGATCCTGGCCTCAACACACTGACATTGGCTCTGGCAGTGCTGCAGCCAGACTGGGGTCAGCTGCCCCCGGGCTACTTCCACTCTCCCGCTCGTCGGGTACCTGAGTCCTCGTATCAGAGGGGTAGCCGTGTTAGTCTGGATCTGTAAAAGCAGCAGAGAATCCTGTGGCACCTTATAGACTAACAGACGTTTTGGAGCGTGAGCTTTCGAGGGTGAATACCCACTTCGTCAGATGCAGACACACCTGCGTCTGACGAAGTGGGTATTCACCCACGAAAGCTCACGCTCCAAAACGTCTGTTAGTCTATAAGGTGCCACAGGATTTTCTATTGAGTCCTCGTAGCTTCACCAGCAGTCTCAACCACCATTGGCTCCTCTGGGTAAGTGTACGAGGGTGGGCTCAGCGGCTCCTCAGGGTAGCGGGCCAGAGGCAGGCTCGGCTGGCCAGGTTTGAGCTCCAGCTGGCAGCGGCCGCAGACATCTGGTCCTGGCAGTGGCTGGGCTCCTACTGAGCTCTGCAGGTCAGCTTTTATACTTCCGGGTCTGCGCCGTGACCTCTGAGGGGCGGGCGCAGGACCCGGCGGCTCAGCCCACAGCGGGGTTGGGGGAGGTTTGTTCCTCAGCAGGGCTGTGGGATATCCCACCGCCTGGCTACAGTTACAAATCAGATACAAAGAGGATGGAATTCTGCTATGTTGATCTAGAAGAGAGTACAGAAGGTCATAACATTTTTGCATCAGTATCATTAATAGAGAGGATTTGTTATAAAACAAAGCTAGTATTAAAAGCTTCCATCTGGTGAGGCTTAAAAAAACACACACACAATAACCTGCAATCTTGTGACTCTGAGAGAGAGAGAGAGTGTGTGTGTGTGTGTGTGTGTGTGTGTGTGTGTGTGTGTGTGCACGCACACACGTGCATTCACTGTGGCTAGAATGATGTTTATAATCTTTGGTGCCTCAGGACAGTGTCTCCAGATGTAGTCAGGAGATTAACTTGGAAGAAAATCAGAATAATTCAAAGATCACTTTCATCACTTCAGAAGTTATCCAAGAGGAAATACAGTCTTTAAAATAACCGTGTCTGGATGGAAAACATAATTTCAAGATGTTTGAGTAGATTTCCCCTGTCAAGTATTAAACCCCAGCTTTATTCAGTAAGGGAAGGAGTTTCACTGAAGCCAACAGACCTTATCATTATAAGGCTTTGCCATCAGCCATCAAGATTCTGCATGGAACTAATATCAGGTCCCTACAGAAAGTTGAAAGTTTTAGTGTTACTCAGAAAAATGAGAGTGCTGAGTCAGATTCATCCAAAAAATCCAATGAAGTTATAACTATATCCTGTTCTGAATAAGCACTGAAGTAAAAGGCCAAGGTATTTATAGCAAGTAGACTCTGAGCCTGAAGGTTAGGAAGTTTATTAGGAAATGGCTATTATTGAATTAACAGGAAACAAGTTGCAGCTGTTGTTTTCATATTCAGATGTGTTTGTTTTCTCAACCCTCTCACTCAGGATCCAGTTCTGCATTGAGGGCCTAATTCATGGTTCCGGTTGAGCTGTGCTCAGCAATTAGGGTTGCCAGACATCTGGTTTTCGACTGGAATGGCTGGTCGAAAAGGGACCCTGGCAGGTCCAGTCAGCACCGGGCTGTTAAAGGTCTGGTTGGTGGTGCTGCGGATCTAAGGCAGGTTGGGCTCTACCTATCTTGGCATCAGACTGTACCCCAGAAGTGGCCAGCAGGTCTGGCTCCTAAGCGAGAGGGCCACGGGGATCCATGTGCAGTCCCTGCCCTGAGCACCAGCTCTGCACTCACCTTGGCTGGGAACAGTGACCAGTGGGAGCTGGGTGGCGGTGCCTGCAGGCAAGAGCAATGCACTCAGGGCCAGTTCCAGGCACCAGCTCAGCAAGCAGGTGCTTGGGGTGGCTAAGGGGAAGGGGCGGCATGTCAGGCTCTTCAGCAGCAATTCGGCGGCAGGTCCCTCAATCCCTCTCGGAGGGAAGGACCTGCTGCTGAACTGCCGCCGAAGAAGAAAGTGGCACGGTGGAGCTGCTACAGATCATGATCGCAGCTTTTTTTTTCTTTCTGCTGCTTAGGGCGGCAAAAACCCTGGAGCCGATCCTGAGTGCATGGAGCCTCCTGGCTCACATGGCTTGGAGCCACACCTGCTGGCTGCTTCCAGGATGCAGTCTGG
Source organism: Chelonoidis abingdonii (assembly GCF_003597395.2). Lineage (NCBI taxonomy): Eukaryota > Metazoa > Chordata > Testudines > Testudinidae > Chelonoidis > Chelonoidis abingdonii. Next base: position 100,806,308 of record NC_133770.1, on the reverse strand, counting down.
TGCCAGGATAGGCAAGGCGCCTGCCTTAGCCCCACTGCGCCACTGCCCAGGAGCTGCCAGAGGTAAGCCCACACCCCAGCCTTGAGCCCCAGCCCCCTGTCCCAGCCCTGAGTCCTCCCAAAACCCAGAGCCCCCTCCTACACCCAACCCCCCTTCCTCAACCTGCAGCCCCCTCCTGGACTCCAAATCCTTTAGCCCCACCCCCCAGCCTAGAGCCCCCTCCTTCACCCCAAACCCCTCATCCCTGACCCCACTCCAGAGCCTGCATCCCCAGCCAGAGTCCTCATCCCCATCCCACAGCCCAACTCTCTGCTCCAGGCCAGAGCCTCCTCCTGCACCCTGAACCTCTCATTTCTGGCCCCATTCCAGAGCCTGCATCCCTAGTTAGAGCCCTTACCCACTCCCGCATCGTAAAACCTTGCCCCAGCCCAGTGAAAGTGAATGAGGGTGGGGGAGAGCAAGCCACAGAGGCAAGGGGAATGTGGCGGGGAAGGGGGTGGGGCCTCAGGGAAGGGGTGGGGCTAGGGTGTTCAGTTTTGTGTGATTAGAAAGTTGGCAACCCTATCAGCAATGGACCAGAGATAGGAACAAATGTGCCTTTATGGTTTGATCCTTGATACAATTTGGGTAGCCTCATTGTCCCATGGGCCCAAGAGACAGTTTAGTAGTTGGGGATAACAAGAGAGTGGTAGTGTAGAGGCCACACAAGTCTTCCAACTATGCTAGTGGCTGTGAGATAGAGTGGTATAGACATGACATATAGGACACGAAGGACCAAGAATCTGGCCCAATTTGTATAAGTTCTTCTGCTCTGGCTATTGTCCTCAGAATTCCATATGCCTATGCCCACAGTAATAAACATGATCACCTCAGCTTCTGATCCACTCTGCACCCAAACCCCAGTCTTAGCAATCTCCCCCTTCTCCAGGCTTTTCTGATTTCTCCCCTTGCTAAGTTTAATTCTCTGTAATGTTGTTAAGACTGCACATCTTAAATCAACTCACAAACAGATGTTTGTGCAGAATTCAGAAGCCTATTTGTTAAGCAATGTATCTCAATGTGAGTACACAACACCAACACCTGTTAATTTCAAGGTGTGCTTTAATGTGTTGATTCTGGCCTATAAAGCCTGAAGTGATTTGGGACCTCACAACCTGAGTGACTGGCCTCTCTCCCTGTGTGATGCGGCTGTGATTAGCAGAGACTCCCAAGGTAGAAGTCCCTTAGTTTGAAAGAAAGGTGATTATTTGTAGGGCAAACGACATGAAGTCCTGTTAACCTTAGAATTCACTTCCACAGGAAGGCTGAAATAACCCGGATTTGTTGATCTTCCAGGCACACTATGAAACCTATGTCTTTGGGCAAGCATTTGGGAAGAGTTAAGCTTTGAACAACATGATGATAAAAATGCCTGTGGCCAATCTATGCAAGCACTCCCACCATTGCTAGCAGTGATGAGTCTGACTGCCTAAAGCTTTAGGAAAGCCTGTTGTAAACAAGGATATTGAGGGCTATTTCCAAATAAACATTTTGAAATAGCTTCCACTACCAGTCTGGCTATAAAGCTGTTGGGAAAAAAAGGTTGCAAAAACAATGTTTTATAGGAAATAGGAAACATTTTTCTCTACCACTTTTCTCATATTCAGAAAATGCTGAACTGTTTCTGCTCATACTTTCCTTTAAAAAGGGGGTGGGAGGCTAATGGTCAAAGATAAAGACTTGGAAATTTCAGCCCGGAAGTATCGAGTTTCAGAAAGTTATGACTGACTGAAAACAGTGACAATATGTTAAAAACATGTTGAAGTACTTACGCAAGAAGTTGGAACTGCTTTGACTTGCAGCTGTGCTGGTCTACCATATGCCTTTGTACAGGAATAATATGTGCTATAGGTATTGAAAATCCTAATGAAAATTTTATAATATATGCCCAGGCATCAGTTTTTTTTCTTATTTTCAAAGTACTAAAAGCATTTTAGACAGTAATCACTCATCCAGAATCTTTTCTTTTTAATCAAATTGTTTAAATGGTACATGAGAGCAAAATAAAACAAAAAATATCCTTGACTGTATTTTTTATATTTTTAAATAGATAATTTTAGCTATTTTCCCCAGTAGTGTGAAACTATATGTGCTAAATTGTAGCTAGGAATGTTCTTTTTTTAAAGACTAGTTATAATCAAGGGCTTCTAATGATAATGATTAATCAGCCGTATAGTAACTACAATTTATAAGCATGAGAACCACCGAAATAATGAATATGTTCATAGTATGTATGTAAAGGAAGAACTATATCGTTAAATCTTATGTTTCCTTTGGGACTCTCATATTATATAACAAAACAGAACTTTCCATTAAATGCATTACAAAAGCTATTTCTTCCTGGTGAATTAATTCTCCATAGCTACTTTCCAAATTCACTTCTGCACAAACACAGCCGTTCACTGCCATGAAAAGAACACCATTCTGGAAATTCCCATTTCTGTGGCTTCTGCCTTCAGTACAACTATATCATTACTATAATCTTTTCAAAGTCCTAGCCTTCTTTGGCATGTGCTCCCCACTAACATCTCATAATACAAACTGCATTGCAATTATAGTTCTTATCTAGAAAGAAAGTGTGATGGTATATGTAAAATTAGCACTACAATTAATAAAAATATTTGAAAGTTTTCACAAATACCCCCAAATATTAATATTAAGCTAAAGATGGGAGGAATTGTGGGGTGAGATTTCCTTGCCTTTGGAGGAGTGGATCCTTCCGTCAAATCAACCATGTCTGGAATTACTTCTGTCTTCTGGGAAATCCACTAGTTCTTAAGGAAAGAATGTTGCACAGAGGTGCTTGTGATCAGCTACTACTAGTCTCCATTCCACCTATTGGGCACCTACATCTCTCCCTTAAAACCTGCAGAACCCTGGGTGCATAGTGTTTACACAAAAGAGAACCTGTGGGCTCCCAGAAAAAAGAGAGCACATCACAACTCCTTTCCTCTTCCATGATGTGGTCTTGCCTTCCACAAGGATTTCGGCTTTATTGCTTCTGCATGCACAGTGCAGCAGAGGGCAGCACTGGACTCCATCCTTGGCACATTTGAGGTGGGGTGCTGTAATTTGCTGTAGCTGCATATATGCTTGCTGAGCACCCCTCAGAGCTCTGCTGTGGATACCAGGCTATTCAATTAAATCCTTCTCTGCTCTTCTGGAGCCCCTACTGGAATTTGCATACAAACAGACTAAAACACTGGAACAGCTGCCTCTACATGGATCCTTCATCTGGAGGAGCTAGAGTATTCTCCATAAATTAGCATTTGCGAATGGTGCAAAGAATTAGAACAAAGAGTATTCATTATACTCTGATCTTATTTTTGTCAGGGGAGCAGTGTCCTAGTGATCCAATGGAAGAACTGTGTCTCTAGGCCCCAAGATTCTAGAATATTGAGTACACTTAGGGTTGCCAGGCGTCCCTCACTCTCCCCCTCCCCCAGCCTGGATCCCTCTCCTGCGCCCTCTGGACCCACCCCAGAGCCCATACACATAGCTGGAGCCTTCACTGCCACCCCCTACCCCACATCCTAACCCCCTTCCCCAGGCTGGTGAAAATGAGTGAGTGAGTGAGTGAGGGTGGGGGATGCAGTGAGCAGGGAAAGGAGCAGGGCAGGAGGCAGGGAAAGGGTGTTCGGTTTTCTGACAATAGAAAGTTGGCAAACCTAAGTACACTGCAGCTTTGGAAAACTTTATAATCTGCATCCTGGTTAATAAGTTAAGAATGAATGTTGAAAGCTAACACATCTGAGTCACACTGGATACAGTTTTATTTACTTTTGAACACAGCTGAAGTGCTCAGTTGCAAGTTCAGGGCCTGCTCCAACTTCCATTGAAATCAATGGGAGAATTTCTTAGAAATTGGGTCAGGCCCTTACCATTAAAAAAGGTTTACATTACTTCTGAAATGTGCAATGATGCTAGCACTGATATAACAAGGAGATGGAATTGCAGTACACACAGAAAAGTTATTCTGATCCATTTGTCCTCTGCAGGTACAACTAAAACAGGATTTGATTTGCTAAAGACAGCAGTTTTATATTAGTATATTTATAGTTTTTAACGTATGGTAGAGGGTGAACCTGGTTTCCCCTAGTGGAAACTATGGCATAAATATGAATGATCTTTTAATGTGGGAGTTATTGACTTGACTTCATACATAAGGGAATCCAAATCAGTGGAGTTACCTTAGCAGTGATTTGGCCCAAATTCTTTAATATAAGAGGAATATTTGTTGTTAGTGTCCCAGTGTATAAACTTTTGAACTATAGTATGTGTTCTTAGAGCCTGTATTAGCCCTTCAGCAGAACCAGGTGTATAATGCATAGCTACCCTGTTCATACTGATATTGTCTAACCCTATATGGTTTAGGAACACTATTTCAACTCTGTTATTAATATTTTATTTTATGTCAAACTGACATAGTTTAAATGGCTTCCAGCAGAGCACTGCTTTTACATTTCTGTTGTGTGTTTTCTCCTTCGTTGTTCAGACCTGGGAGTTTAATTCAGAATGATTGAAGTATTTGTACAAGTCAAATACCAGGAAAAAGGAATAAAACATCAATCAGGAAGCTATCTGAACAGGGAATTCACTTCAAACAGAAATTTCACTCCCAGTTATAAAATGAAAGTTTTTTATATACATCTTTTTTCTACTTCACACTGCATTAGCTGTCACCAACAAGAGCTTGGCTTGTTGTTCCAGTGCCAGCATTTAAAGTGGGTTTTAAAGTTTGTTCTCCATCCCTGAATAAACACCATACATACAGATCCTTTAATAAGATTAGATTTTTTTTAAATGCAATAAGGAGATGTCACCATGGAGATCAGTCCACACTAAAACCATTCAAATTGCCAACTTGTCTCCTCTAATTCAGGATGACTGTTCTTCTGGAAAAGTAAAAGTGTGGGGGTGTATGACTGTGTCCATGTGCACATGTAACTGTAATTACAAGAAGGATTATTAGAAGCAATCAGAAAACAAGATTTGGGAAGATCCAAAAAATCATTCATGCCGTTAAGAATGTCATTATGAATTGCAATCACTAAAAGAAAAATCCCACCCCAACTTCTACTGTCATAAATATCCTCCCATCCTTAGGCAGCAGATCCCATGCAGAAGGGAGAGGGCTGATTTGGGGTGATGATGTAAAGCATGCACCCACTAGATGGCTCCCACAGGGCAAGGGCAGGTGGGGGCTTTGCATAATTAGGCCAGGAGACTGGTGTCTCGTCTATGGATCCTGTAATCCTCCTCCCCTACTAGGGCTGTGTTAGGGGCAAGCAAGAATACTTTTTCCGTAAGGCTGAAGAATATTCTGCAGAGTGGCTCCTGGCAGGATTGGGAAGGAAGATGTCTTTCCTCTCACCACTTTCCCCCTGTGTCTTTTTGCAGGGCCCAGACCAGCTGCTTATGCTGGGTTCTACGAAGATTTGGCTTTAAACACCTAGTCATGCAGCCTCTTCTCATGTGAATAACGACTAGAGCATCAGACAACTAGTGAGGAATGAAATGTGCATGTGTTAATTCTCAGAATAAGCTACTGTACAATGCATTTCTATTCATGGGAATGAATGAGGTTCTATTGTGAATTACAAATACCAGGTAAAATGAGGTAAGCAGTGTAAACGCTATGTGTGTGATCCTGCCAAGTGTCTCAGCAAGATGCAGCAATCTCATTTCTTGTCAAGATTCATGAAACTGCAAGTCCCATTGAAAGAGGCACTCGGCATGTTGCAGAGACAAGTCCATAACATGTGGTAGAAAATTTATTTATTGTTTTCAGTCACAATACATGCAATCCCCATAATAGCAGTAATCAATTCAGATGTACAAGGAAGTTTAGCTTTTGGTTTACCTTAGCCACTTGCAGAGTGCAAGTTGTCCCTTTCCTGATACAGATTTCTAATTAAACATGTGACCTATCAGTCTATTTCATCCTCAGTGCCAAACCTGTTATCTGCAGAGCCCTGCTATGCACTTTCACCTTCATCAAGAGAGGTAAGCATTTCTTTCATAGACTTTCTTGATCTTGAATCAATTAAATCAGTGACAGTTTTCTCACCATCTTGAATAGGAACAGGATGGCCCTTTGATCTCCACTGGTTCCTTCCCTCCCCCACATCTTTTCATCCTCCCTCAACTGTTCCCAGTACTGATCGTCCCCATTTTCCTTCACAATGTGTTCTTTCTGTCTCTCTCTCTCATCCTACTGCTTCCTTTGCTTGCAAATCATGTTAAACTTCTTTGCTTAAGACTGCTTACATTTTGCTTGTCTATCATATTAAAAACTCTTCTGTCTCATCCCACACTCTGTTCCTGTGTGAGAAAAAGTGACTGAATGTTGGGCACAATTCTGTAAGGTGGGGAGCACCTCTTACAAAACGCAGAGGACACTCAACTCCCATCAAAGTATATGGGAGTTAAGAATGTTCTGTGCCTCCCAGGATCAAGCCTATTATTTCTGATGACTGTCTTATTGCTATCCCTAACTCAAGGCAGTGGTTGAGGTTGGTTCTTAGGCCACATTAATATTATTTCATTCAAGGGATAGGGGGCATGGGTCAGCATTCATGTCACACTCCCTGTCAGTACCCAGCCTGGGGAAGCTGATGATCCAACCAGCAGACCAAATTTGATGATGAATCGTGATCACATGGCACCTGAGGAAAGTTGAGCATATGCAAGAAGATTCAAGAGATGGAAGAAAAAATGCAAAAATGGAACCCATGAGGTAACAGCAGAAGTTTGAAAGCCCTACTCACGGGCAGATTCTTGACATACAGAAAACACCTCTGTAATTCTGAGCTTGTTTTAGATCAGTGGTTCTCAAACTGTGAGTCGGGACCCCAAAGTGGGCCATTTTAATGGAGTCGTCAGGGCTGGCTTAGACTTACTGAAGTCCGGGGCTGAACCCTGAGCCTCACTGCCCAGGGACAAAGCTGAAGCCCGAGGGCTTCAGCCCTGGGCAACAGGGCTCAGATTACAGGCCCCCTGCCTGGGGCTGAAGCCCTTGGGTTTTGGCTTTGGCAGTCCCTGCACTCGGGCTTTGGCCCCCCCACCTGAGGCGATGGGGCTCAGGCAGGCTCAGGTTTCAGTCCTCCCTCCTGGGGTCATGTAATAATTTTTGTTGTCAGAAGGGGATCGCGGGGCAATGAAGTTTGAAAACCTCTATTTTAAATATTGTGCAGTAAATAGATGTGCATAAATATATAAAAGACTGCCTTTTCCACCAGCTATATGGCATTGAGTGTGATATTTATCTTCTAATAGTTGATTTGTACTTTCAACTTCCTTACAAAACTTGATGTGGCTGGAAATAACCCTCCTGAAAAATATAGTGCTAAACTAATGATTGTCAAGTGGTCATGTTTAATAACATTGAGTAATTGTTTCATTTTCAACATAGATACAATTAACAAGACACCAGGAGAATATTTGAGGGTATCTTCAGATGACTGCATTATTAATTGTATTCCTCTGGATGTGAAATCAAGAAACATTAAGGGTAAGATGACAAGGAGATGAAATGGGTGACTATGACAAACATTTATTCTTTAAAAATAGACAGAAGTTCAACAACTTTTGCTCAGTCTTATCATTTCATATTAGTGTACACTCATCAAAACAAAGCAATACAGTGCCAGCATTTGATGACACTGCTCTCTCTTAGTTCAAAGATGTGGAAAAAAGAATTCTAGGTTCCCAAGCAACAGCATGTTAAATGGAATTGTTATTAAAAGCAGCTATACAGTGATTGAATATCACAGTGATTTACAAGCCATACAGTGAGACATACAAGCTCTCAAGTAGTGAGATCGAACAATAATAGAAACCAATTACTCATAGCAGCCAAAGAAGTGTGCCGTTTATGAAAATACAACATGGTATATTATATTAACCAGATTCACTCTTGCATAAGTGGATTCAACACCAACTGAAGCTGAGTCCACTTACAAAGGGCTGGATTTGGTCCAAAGTCTGTACCAAAGTCTGACCAAAGATTTGGTCCAAAGTCTACAATACAATGAAAATGTAGGACCTGATTCTTCAAACACTTACTACAGAGCACAGATGCTTACTACCATGAGTAGTCTCATTGTCTTCAGGCCCTATTTTGGTATGATGGTTTTCAGACAAACTGTATCCCTAAATTTCTTTCAAATATTAGATGATATCAGAGGTAGAAGTTCAGACAAGGGAAAAGAGAGATGTTTTCACATGAATTAAAGTATCAGTACAGGTGGAGAGTCAATGAGGTTGAGAAATATTAGACAGGTATTCTAGCTAGGAGTAGTGTCATATGAGTAGGGTCCCTCCCTGCCTCGTCCCCCACTCACTCCTCTCCACCCTCTCCGTCCCATCCGCTGGAGCCCCTAGAGCCCCTCCTGCTTGCTGCCGGAGGAGCCCCAGCTGAACAGCCCTGGGCCACCTGCCAGCCTCAGGGCCAGCTCACCTCCCTGCCAGCCTCAGTGCCTGCCTGCTCGCCGTTCCCATCGTCAGGTCACCTGCTGGCCCCAGCTGCCTGCTGGCCTCCAGTTGGAGCTGAGCTCCTGCTAGCTTGGGGGAGAGGATGGGGCCAGGGCCTGGGTTAGGGGAGGTTTATTATACCTGCCGTCCATGCATTCCAGCTACTGATGAATCACATGTCCTTCAGTGAATACAATCCATGAAGGAATAATGCCTGAATCATGCAGTGGTATTTGTTCCTGCAACCATGTTGCTTTGAAGTACCGCACTGAGCTGGTAAAGATCATAAAAATACAGACTTCTCTTCACAAGTCGGGTGGAGGGGTCAACATAATTAAAGTCAGTGACTCTGAAGCTGAGGGGGAGGGGGTCTAACTCCCCACCCCCAGCCCCCTGACCACTGCCAACTGCTGTCAAATGAAGCTCATCAAAGCTATATTTAGAGTTATGCAGGAGCAGACATTAATCTCATCTTTAGTTTCCCAGAATTTGCAAAGCAATTTACTTCAGATGCTGATGCCCACATACCCATCATCCTGTCCCTGCTGAAGAAAACACAGAGAGGTTTGTTGCTTGTATATGTCAGATGGTGTCACACAAAGACCTGGAGAAAATATGGAGCAGCAAGAATGAAAACTACTAGTGAAGGAATAATTAAAACAGAAACATTGCTGCCGGTGCTTTGGGAGGCTCTTAATGATTGTTCATACTGATTACAAAAACCACATCAGATTTCAATATGATGAAACACTCGTGGGTTTAACACTGAGCACAATTGTGTACTAGCCCGTGGGGTGAACTGTATGATGCAAAAGGCTCTTTCCATCCCTGTCAGTTATGACCATATGTTAAACATGATGGGATCAACAAGCAAAATATATGGGAAACTATAGTGTCATTACGGATTTATTAATTTACTATTATTATTTATACATTATCCAAAACAAACAAGACACTTTATTATACATTTTGAAAGGACATGGCACGTTCCCTAAAAAGCTAGATCAGGCAATGCAGCAAGGAAGACAAAAACAAAAGTAGTAGGTGCGAGGCTAGAGGAAGGACCTGTGAAGACTTTATGTAGTAATCATTTGGCAAAAATGATCAGAAGATGATTAGCCCATATCATCCCATCGATTTTTCTTTTTTTAGATGAACTCTTTATTGAGTTATGTTATGTAACTAATTTCTAAGCAAAATACAGTGGGGAGTTCTGATTTTTTTTTAAATGACATGAAATGACCCATTATCACTATTTATTATTTGCTCTGCATTATATAAAACATAAAGACATCCCTGCTGTGAAGAGCTTACAATCTAAAAGACAGACACAGAAGAGACAAGATGCATGGAAAGCCCAGGACTGTGATCTAAGTTAGGTGCTTGTTTTGGGAACAACTCCCTTCCCCTGTCCAATGAGGAAAAAAATGGGATCCATATTGTCCCTCCCCCTTTATCCATAACATTCATTAATGCTGCAGAAATTGTGTGCACTGGCATCAAAGGGAGAATATTCAGGTATGTTTTGTGTCTACTTTTCCTATTAGTGTAAAAAGAAAAATTGTCAACTGAAGAATGTTTTAAAAACTTTCAAAGTATATCCAGCTGTCTGGGTACAAAAGAAAGGAGGAAGGAGAGAGTTGCTATTTCCTCACAGTCTCTGTCAACATGACATGAAAAATGCTGCAAGAAACCACTGGAATGCAAAGAAAACCTTCCGCTTGCAACATTTTTAGTCTATAATACCTTGCCAACAGTTGTCCCAAGTGTTTTACAAACATTGGTTGTATCAGCTGATAGCAGAAAATAAGTCTTTAGCTCAGCTGAGGCTGATCTGGTGCACTGTAGAATGATTTCTCCCCAGTGTGGACAGGAAGTTGCAAGCACGAAAGCTGTACAAATGTACTGCCTCAGATTTAAGAATTACCGCCAATACTATTTCCAACAAGAGCAGTGAGGATTATGGGAAAAGTGCTTCAGAAGTCCCAGAATGCACAGATACAACAGTGACGGCAAGAGAAAGTGCGTGAGAAAAATCACTTTTTGTATTAAAAGAAAATTCAGATTTTAAAAAATGGGTTTCCACACTAGCAGGTGTTGAATACATTTCCAAGGGCACTGTGCATGTGCAAAGGTGTTTTAACCTACTCAAGCTACTATGATAAGATTTGAAATAGTTCAGACCTTTGTTATATAACACTTGCGAAATAAATGAAAAAACAAGCCTTTCTGTAAACAAGACTAGTTCTTTGGTCCAGATTTTGTTCTTTGAACATAGATAAGCATATTCAATTGTATAACTTACAGATTTTGATGGCTGTTTCTTTTCCAGAGATTGTATGTGGTAACAGATGTTATTTTCTTATGACCCACACAATAGGTTTAATTCCACTTTGTCATAAATTCCACTCTTAAAAAATAAAGGGAAAAATGTTTTCTAAAATCTATATTATACCACAAGATAATGGCTGTGTGCACAAACATACCTATCTATACATAGATATGTGCATGTGTAACCTATGCCTGCTTGGTGTGGCACTCTGTTCCCCTCTAGTGGCACCTAGCTTAGCTAGAGATTGGTGAATCTGCTACAGCCTTAAATTACAGGGATGCTGGAATAATTTCTATAGTGGGGGCACTGAGAACCTGTATATGATGGAAACCACTTCAAGCCAGGGGGTGCGGCATATCCCCTAGTTGCAGCACCTATGCTTACTTAAGAGCCAGCTAACTTTTTAGCTCGTGCAGTAGAGGCTCACACACTAAGCTGCAGAGGTCCTAGGTTCAGTCCTGTACGCAGATGAACAGGGTCTATTGGTGTTACACATGCATGTGTATGTGTGCACATACATACAAACTAGCACCCCTACCCAGAATAGACTTACATTCATTCTTAATTTTCTGCGCTCTGAATATTCCCATTGAAGGCAGTAAGTCTATGCAGGATTGGGGTCATGGATTAGAACCTTGATAAACTGCATACTTCGTAATTACTACCAAAACTGGTGGTTTATCCACTTATTAGTAAATATTTAATAGGAGACTGCTGTTATGAGAGCTAGATGTCCACATTTTTACAAGATTTTCTACAGTACCTTTACTTAGAGTGTAAGCTCTCCAAGGCAAGGACTGTCTTTCTGTAATGTATTTGTTCAGTGCCCACCAGAGTGAGGCCCCGATCCATGATTCGGATCCCTTGGGAATATCACAACATAAATAATTCATATTTGAATATTATGAAGTGTTATAAAATCAACAATGTCAAAATAAATATAGAATACATTTTGTGATGCACTCTTAATTTTTGTTGTTTATTCATTTACACCTCTTTATTTTAAGCATGTACTTAAGTGCTTGCCTGAATTGGTACTGATTTAGTCACATGTTTAAGTATACCAGGGCTTTTCGGTTAAACCTCTGAGGTGGTGAACTCCTCTTCAGAAGTGCTGAGTGTACTAATCTTCCATGTACTTCAGTGGGATTTGAGGGCACACTTCACCTTGCAGGGTCAAGCCATTAATTGCTCATTTGCAAAATTCAATCAGTTATTCACAATAGGAAACCTTATCATAACTTAAAAGTGTTGAAGTTATAGAATCTGTATATGTGCATAAATATATTCACACACAAGTAGAATCTTGCTGATCTGCACTATTTTATACAGTTAAGCTGACACACTGTCTCCAAGATATCTGTTTTCCATTTCCAATACTAAGCAACTGGGATTTGGCAGGCAGTCTCTTTTTCCACACAAAGCTGTAACAGTTTGAATATAATAAATAAACAAACCAGAATATATTATCTGAAACCTGTTATGGGCTGCTGCCTGTCTATAAAAAAGAAACATATATGTGAAACTAAACAGTGAGCCAAGAGGAACAAAAAATGGAGATTGGAGTAGGCAAAAATGCTCAGCCAAGACTATTAAACTAAGAAGCATTCAGTGAACTAGGCAAATACCAGCACCACCATCTGTTCATACATGTATGACTGTTTCACATATGTGTAGATGCTGTAGGTGCTTTCTTCTTTTTTGGTTTGGGCGTGTGACAGCCTGGTGAAAGGTGGCAGCTCAACTGACTGTTGGAAATAGTTAAGGGTGCAGGCAGCTCTCACCCCTGATCTTGTCATGCAAAATGTATTCTTTCTTTATCCGAGGCAAGGGGGACACAAATTTCACAGCAGCACAGGAAGAATAAACTGCAAGGTGGAAATTACAAACTGAGGGGGCAGATGATTAGCTGCTTTTCCTCATCCCCCTCCGGCCAGGAAGAGTTCTTTGTTATGTTTATAACATTGATTAGATAGGCGTGGATTTGTGACTGTGGACTGGAGAAAGGCTGCTGCTGTCATCATTTTGGTGGATGGGCTATGAATGAAAGCTGAATATCAATGCATTGAGCAAAGGAAGGGTAGAGCCTTTCCCATTTACGTGCATGTTTATCGGGGTCAGGGATTAGTTCTGTAGGGTTTTTCTCATTCTCTCCTGATGGTTGCAGCAAGCTGGAGGGTTCGGATGACACTGGGGAAGGAATTGATCATTTATTGCCTATACTTTGGATTTTCTTTCCCCTCGGTGGTTCTGGTTATTATGTGAAATAATTTGGAACAGAATTTCTCCCTACTGCAGAGAGACAGAGGCAGCAGGAAATAGCTCAGATTTGCAGCCTTGGGTGTTGTGCGCAGCAACAGCCTGATTTATTTTTCGGACAGGTTGGGGAGCAGAAGGGGAGAAAATGAAGAACACCGATGCGTTTTTTGGAGATGCAATCAAGGCTCAGTGGATTTAAAGTGGCTCTCTCTCAGAAGAGGTGGCCAGCTGTCCGGGCAACGACTGATGGGCGGGCGATTGTTTTACAGTGCCTGCCCTTGCTTCCTTGCCATCGTGCTGTTTCGTGCAAAAAGGGGAGGAAACTGCCCATCATGTCTTAATGTTCAGCGGGGCGTGGCGCGCCTCTTCTCCCAGCCCCGTTCTATGGCAGGCGGCAGCCCGCTTCCTTATTTTTAAAGTTGGTATTTTCTGCTTCTCAGAAGTGGGAGCAGGGGCACAGCTACCCTGATACCTTCCAGCTGTGCCCCACACCGCATTGTTATCAAGGCAGGGCGCGTTTTCCCCGGCGCTAGTGTCAGCTTTTGCCCAGCCCTTGGCGTGGTGCTAGCGCTGCAGCAGGGAGCTCGTTGCTGCTCTCCGGGCGGGCGCGTGTCCCTGGCGGCTCGCCGTGCAGCAGGGGGCGGGCCGGGGGCAGGCTGCCATGGGAGAGAGCATGTCCAAGCGACTGAAGCTGCAGCTGGGGGGCGAGGCGGAGATGGAAGAGCGGGCGTTCAGCAACCCCTACCCGGACTACCAGCTCCACGGAGCCGCCGCCGCCGCCGCCTCCTCGAGCCCAAGCGAGGCCGCGGAGACCCAGCGAGACCCCGCGCCCTGCCCAGGCGGGGAAGAGACTAAGTCCTGCCCCTTCGGCCCGGACGGGAAGGTGAGCGAGCGCGCGCGCGCTGGGCCCGGGGGGCCGCCTTCTCCTAGCATTCGAGAACGCCGGGCTGCCCTCCAGCGTTCTAGAACCCTGCCGGGCTCTGGAACGTTCAGCCTCCCCCCACCCCGCTGGGGGGCCGGCGGCGAGCGGGGCGCTCTGCTGGAGCTGCTTGTTGCCCCAGGTGGCCGGGCTGGGGGCAGCGGCCGGAGGGAGGGAAGGCGCGTGGTCACATGGGGTGCAGCAGGGTGATTATTGACAGAGATTAGGGTGGCTCCAACATTTCCCCCTACACGCCACCCCCACCACCAGTGGCTCTCATCCGCCTTGCCAGGGCCTCCTCCCACAGCACTAGGTGCTCCTCCATTGCATGCCAACCATGTGCCATTCTGTACCCTGCACTCGCCATCTGCCACGTTCCTCCAGCCCCGCGCTTACTTACCCTACCCTACCCCATTATGCTCCCACCTGCTCTGCCACACTCTCATAGCACCGACTGCTCTCAGCCCACACACAGCACATTACACCCGTCTGCTCCCTGCACACTGTCATTGATATGTATTTTACAGCAGTGCTCGAAGCCCCCCCATAGGCCATCCTACAAACCCACAGGCCCTCTCCCTGGCCCCTATACCCCCACCTTACCTGCAGTAGCCTGAGACACCCCATTTCCTAGTAGAGTGGCCATTCACACATCTCCCGAATATCGGACATTCCAATAGGTTCAGAAATGGTGTGAGCCCATCCTGCTGGTGTGACCCCGCACGTATGTGCATGCAAGATCACACTGCACACAGGATGTCATTTTTAAGAGAACATTGCTCTGTCCCCCCACCTCTGATGTGACCTTGTGTGCAGCTCAGACTGGGGGTGGTGGAGTGGTGCGTTTTTCAAAATGGTACCCTCACTTTGTCCAGTACTGGATAAAACCACATTTGCTTTTGTCTCAGTACTGGCCAGTGTACAAACCATCCAAAAGGAAGACTTTCAGGTTCAAACTGGATGAATGACCTGTTTGTTTCTGACCATGCCTTTTACAGTGCTTTGCCCACCCTCACAGACCCCTCAGGCTATGTCTATGCTTATAGCGGCATGTAGTGTGCTTGCACTGCACCCCATCTAGCATAGATATACATAGCAGTGTATACAGTGAAGCACTGGTTAAGTGAGTAAAAGTACATCAGAGCCTTAGGATATATCCTACACTGCACTCTACACAGCCAAGTAGTATCTGCCCCATCTACACTGCTATTTTCAGCAGTGTAGTGTCCTGCTGCCTCCCCCAGTGCTGGATGTTTTCCCTGTCACAGGGAGCTGCTGGTTTTTTTTCTCCACCACAGGAAAAGGCACTGCCAGAGCCTTTCCCCATTTCCTCCACCATGCCAGAACCTTTCACTGTCGTGTGTAGCTACACACCGCAGTGTGGATGCAGCCTGCTTTTCACTGGCATGTAGGTTCACGTACCCTACATACCACCCCTAGTCAGACAAGGCCTTGGATTCTGGTTTAAACCCACAAAAATAAGAATACTCGGTTCTTGTCTTCACTGAAGGAAAAAAGGTGTGCTCTTAACTCGAGGTAGGAACATGCTTTTATTGGCCATGAAGGCAAGGCCTCACAGTAAGACTGGAAACACTAGCCTTATCTGCAACCCTCAATGTATGCACAGTAGAAGCTGTTTTATCCAGCACTTCACCATTCGGAAAGCTTTATAAACCAGCATTTCTGATCTTCATTGAAATTCTGGTTTATAGTCAGGTTGGTGTGGGGCTGTTAGGGGGTTGGGGTGCAGGAGGGGGTGTGGAGCGTGGGCTCTGGGAGGGAGTTAAGGTGCAAGAGGGGGCTCAGAGTAGCAGGTTGGGGCGCAGGAGGGACTGTGGGGTGCCGTATCCAGAGGGCACTCACCTTGGGCAGCTCCCCACAAGCGCCAGCCTGTCCCAGCTTCTCCTAGGTGGAGGCGCAGCAGGTGGCTCTGTGCGCTGCTCCCACCCCGAGTGCTAGCTCTACAGCTCGCATTGGTTGGGAAACACAGCCAATGGGAGCTGTGAGGGCAGCGCTTGCAGGTGGAGGCAGTGTGCAGAGCTGTCTGCCATGCCTCTGCCTACGAGCTGGGACAGGTCGCCGCTTGTGGGGAGCCGCCCAAGGTGAGCGCCCCCCAGATCTGGCACCCAACCCACTGCCCTGAGCCCCCTCTCACACCCAAACTCCCTTGCAGAGCCCGAGCCCCACACCCCTCCTGCACCCAAAGTCTCTTCTTTTTGGTTAACCGGCATTTTTTGTTTACTAGCACCCTCCATTCGTCCAACATGCCGGATAAAACTGCTTTTACTGTATATGTTACAGCTCAGAAATAATCAAACTTTCATTAATAAAGTTATACAGAGAATGGAGGGGAGAGAGAGAGAGCCTCTGTTGGGTCACTTCCCTTCCAAATGCCCAGTTTTCACCGCAGTATTCTCAGGGTTTGTTTACACAGTGACTTACTATGCGGCAAGCCACAATGTGACTCTACAGCTCACTAGCTTGCTGTGCAGTAGTGTCCTCTGTGAGCATTGCTGTGGTGCAATGGGACTTTCACTGTGCTGTGGCAGTGTCCCTGGCTTGCCGCACATTGACATTGTAGCCAAGCCCTCAGTCTATGCTATTTTTAGAAAAGATGGATTTCTCTGTCTTTGATGGAGTTCACACTTACCCTTTAGATATTGCTGAGCCATTCCTTCCTCTTTTTAATCTATGGCTACTTCCATGTACACATGAAGAACAATTTCTTTTTGTAATTTTTTAATTGATTCTATGAGTCTCTTGCCTTGTGATTACATCAAATGGTGCACATTTGCCAAACTGTTTAATCAGGAGAAGATCTCTCTCTAGTCACTGGTATGGCCACCACCACATTCGATCTGAGCACCTCACAGTCTATGTCTAAATTCCTCCAGCACCCCAGTGAGATAGGGAAGTACTATTTTCATTTTTACAGAAGAAACAGAAAAGCTGAATGACTGTCCAGGATCACACAGGAAGTCTGTAGTGGGCAAAGAATTGAGCTTTTGAAGGAGTCCTAGGCATTGGAGTCCCAGGCTCCCACTCTAACCACTGAGTATTTTCTTCTCAGTACCATTGGATGACTCTACCTCTGCCCTTACTGCGAATTACTGAATTTTAACACTGGGAACAGCTCATGTAGGATAAGAGTAACTGCATGCCCTTCCGAGAACCAAGCAAAACCTGCTTGGGTGAATAAAGGATAACATGGTGACTTACTCTGAATTTGTGGTATTAAATAATCATCTTGACACTTGAATGTAGCTTTATGTTAAATATAGGCTAGTGGTAGTGCTCTTGTGGCTAGGATTCTCCTTCTTTAAGCAAAAAAGAAACCTTTGGCATCACAACTCCTGCCAAAAACAATTAACTGCTAATTGGCATCTGTATTGGACATCTTGTCAGCAATGAGAATGGGCTCACAGATTGGAGTACTTTCTCATCTCTAGAAATAGTCCCTTCAGGTCAGGGTTAAGATACACTGAAGATCTGTTGAGAAGAAGTTTGCACTGTAGCTGCACATGTAGTATTTGTAGATAAACAGAACTCTCCATTCTTCACTCTGTCATCTTTTTTTAATGACTAGCACCAAAATCAATTAGGTCTCGATTCTGCAAACTGCTCCCATATCCCTGCATCCAAATGGAGTACCACTGTAGGGCTGTGTGCACAGAGTGATTTGAAGGATCAGTGCCTTAACTGGCCAAATTCTGAAAGGCCAAATTCTGATCTGTCTTTGAGTCTCTACTGGGAGTGGGTTTTGTGTGTGTGTGTATATTCAAAGGCATAATTTCTTCTTTGAAAACAAAAGAAAAGTGTGTCTTGGGGATGTAATGTTATTGATATTAGAATTTAAAATTGGATGTCCCCAGAGACTTTTGTAAATACAAGTATAGATCAAAAATCTTCATAAAACTAGGGTTGTAAATTCTAATTTATTTTATGAATTTTGCAAGTAGTACCACATACTAAATATATTCAATAAGGGGAAAGGGAATTGGTTTATCTAAATATCTTTATTGTGTTAACACAGAAACACTTGGAAGGTTTTCCCTAAGTGGATCATCTGCAGGGTAGGAGATCCATCTTTTCACACCAATCCTACTTTACATTCTACACATTCTGTCCAGGTTTTAGAGAAAATGTGCACTCGTAACTGCTTATTCAGAGAGCATCACAAAAGTGAGAACAAGACTTGGAAAATGTGATGAAGGAAGATTTTTGCTTCTGTTTTGTTTTTAAGTAACTACATTTATAAAATGCATGTGGGAAGAAAATATTAACTGTATCACAGAACATTTCAAAATCTGATTCATTTGAGAATTTTATGAATCCTCAACTGAGTGAAATTCTCCCACTGCAGATTCATGCTTCAGGAATTCCTAGCTCTAGATTTGCCCTAGGAATTTGTTCCATTTTGCTAGTCTCACTATAATGGAGCATGCTAAATTGCAATGCCTGTGTATGTTCATCCTGTCACACATGGCATTGACTGTTGATAAGTGAGGCAGTTGATAGCTAACTGTGCAGCTTTATTTGTAAGTATTTTGGGTCACCTGTGTACCTTATTATTTTCTACAAGGCAGGTGTTCCATTTTTGAAGAATTAAAAGTAGAAAATCTGTTTTCTTTCTTTGGAAAAAGACTGAGTCAGATTCTGTAGTCTCATTAAATGGATTTAAGCTGCTTTAAAGTCAGTGGAGTTACTCTGCTTCCCCCCTCCCACTCTGACTGTTTCTGTTTTTTACTAGTAAATTGGTTTTGACAGAAGATTGTGTGAGTATACTTTTCCTCATGAGATTTTGCTGGCATGTGTGTAATTTCCTCCTTCCATCTCCATATCCTCAAACTATCTCTGACTTTATTGGGCCCTTCTGGAATATCATATGGCCTCAGCATCATATCTGGGACCTCAAGTCATTACTTTTGAGGGTGGAGGTAGATATAGGCTTCAATCCTGTAACATAGACAGACCCCACTTTTACACAGGTTCAGGGTCTGTTTATATAGAGTGACTTGCAGGATTACAGTCTAAGGCTTGTAAAAATTAAAACACATGAAGAAAACCTCAATGTTTTTTGCATGATCCTCATCTGCTACAACGCAAGTGGAATGGTGAGTAAGAACTATGTGACTCACATAATGACAGCTGCAAATATACGGGGTACTTCAGTTGCCACAGAAGTCACTGTAGTATCAAGCAATCCATTTGATTTCACAAGTTGTCAAGCTAGCCACATAAAACTCATCCACTCTGGAGAAGGGCCAGCTCTTCAAATGGTCATGTTAAATGTGAGACGGGACTAACTGCTGTATACAAACTTTGTTTTATAAATCTACATGTAGCACCTCCTCTCCACCGGGTTACCTTCTTTAATGCCAATCTGCTTACAGGTGTTGATGAACAGGTCTGGGTTCTTCTGGATCCACTCATCAGGGTGTATCTTCTTTATTTTTTCCTATGAAATTATTTGGCGGTGCCTCCATCCTCCTCGCTCCTTCCTGGCAGGGTCACCAGGGCAACTTGGGAGGAAAATTCTACACAGGGTAATCCTACTTACTTGCCAGATAGTTGGAGACTTCCAAGAAATAACACAAACACATACAATATATTGTAACACAATAATTATATTACACAAGAGACAAATATAACAGGGTAAAACGCTATTGTTAGCTTCACTGGTGCCCACGCTGCTAATACCTGTGACCTCCCCAGTCACATGACTTGATGTAGCAAATGTAAGGTTAGTGTCCTGTTGGTGTGCGTACTTTGTTGAGGCCCCTGATGACCTGTGACCACAAAATTGTTCTCCACAGTGGTCTAGCAGTGTGGCTGACAGGGTTCAGTTTAGCCCAAAGGACTCACAAGTGGGAGAAGGTGGTAAATCCCTCCATAGGTTTAATATGCCGCAGGTTATAAAATCCTCAAACCCTTGCTCCCTGGCTTAAGGACACAGCTCAGAGAGCAGAGAATCTCCAAAACAATTTCCCTGGCTGACTGACTAAAAGATGGTGCACTCACAAACTCCATGAATGATCCTCAGGTTCAGAGATGGCTCTGGACTCCTCGGTCACTGCAGAGGGGCTGATCTCTGCTGGCAGGGATCCTCTTCAGGTGGGAATCAGGCTGCTTTGGTCACAGGATTTCCCCTCACCACAAAGGGGTGCAGGGCTCAAGGTGCAGATTACACAACTGTACTAAAATCGAAACTGTAGTCTCCTAACCCAGAGTCCAGACACACACACAGCAGGCAGCAGCCCTGAACTAGCAGGCAGAGCAGAGCTGACTGTGTGGTGATTGGTATCCCCTAGGTAGGGTGACCAGATGACAAAGATGAAATATTGGGATGCCGGGGGAGAGGGAGCAAAAAAAAAAAAGCCAGCAGCGGAGCCAAAAAAAAAAAAGCCCGGAGGCTCTCCCCCAGCCCCACCAGGCAGCAGTGACACAGCCCTGTCTCCACCCAACTCTCAGCTCTGACCCCCAATACACCCCCAGCTCCCCCATCCCCTTGCTCCTGGGCCCAGCCTGGGCTCCAAGCTCTGCAGCCGAGCCACACTCTGGGCCCCTCCTGCAGCTCCCAGCCCAGCCGCTCCTGGGCTGCATCGCTCAGTCTGGCCCCGCAGCAGGGGCTGCTCCGCTCTGCCCTGCCTGGGACACTTGCCTCTGCAACCCCACCCTGGCCACGGGGAGCTCGGGGATCCACCCGGGCAGGGGGCGAACCAGGCAGCTGGGCCCGGCACCTCCTGGCAGGAGCGTGTCCACCCCACACGTGTCTCCATCCCCGCCCACCCGGGCCCTACCTACTCTGTACTGCCCCCGGCCCCACCGTGCTGCCCAGCGGGCTGCAGGTCTGGAGCAGCCTCCGCACTGCACTTCTGGCCCTGGCCATGGCCTGTGTGCAAACCTGGGAGGGAGGAGGAATGCTGTGTGCTTGGAGAAGAGACGGGGCCAAGGGGGAGATCCAACTGGGGAAGAAGGGGGTGGAGTTGGGGCGGCGGGGGGGACAGCCCCTCCAGGCTCCTCCTGTGTTCTGGAGTGGAGGGCAAAAGTGCTTGTTTGTCCAGTGTCCTGACCAAACATCGGTCAGGATACGGGACAAACAAGCAAATATCGGGACAGTCCTGATAAAATTGGGATGTCTGGTCACCCTACCCCTAGGGAGCTGGAGGGCTAACTCAGCCTGGCTGGGGGAGTTTCCCAGCAAAACTCTACAAACTGGGAAACATCAGTGAAGAAGGAAAAGTCCAGCTGAGGGATCTTGCTTACAGGTCCCCAGAGGCCAGTTCTCAGGGGAAACCCTGCATGCAGGCCTGGGACTTACTAGCTCCCCACACAGCCAGTCCTGCCCTTCCCCTGGCTGGCTCCAGATTGACTCAGAAATGGCTTCTCCTCTTTCCTGAATTCCCTGGGAGGGGCATCTTACTCCCTATTGGTTGCCAGGCAGACTCTGAGTTTGCCTTGGCACTCCCTCTCTACCAGGGACAGTGTGCCTCATCCCTGAGCTGCCAGCAAACAGTCCCAGGAATCTAGGTAATCTCCTTGGGGGTTACATACACATTGGAACTCTGAATTTGGGATGTGAAAACAAAACTATTTCAAATTATCCAGTTAACTTAATCACTTAAACAGCTAACCCTTTCAAATGTCAGATTTATAGGTTTCAGAGTAGCAGCTGTGTTAGTCTGTGTCTGCAAAAAGAACAGGAGTACGTGTGGCATCTTAGAGGCTAACAAATTTATTTGAGCATAAGCTTTTGTGGGCATCCGATGAAGTGGACTGTTGCCCATGAAAGCTTATGCTCAAATAAATTTGTTAGCCTCTAAGATGCCACAAGTACTCCTTTTTATAGATGTATAGGTCAGTCATTCACATAGCTGAAGTATTCTTTTTACATTGGAAGTGATTTGGATTTAAATTGTGTATATAAAAGTTTTAGAAAAGTGATAAATTTAATCTATACATGTATGGATTGTGGGGGTGGGGAGTTAAGGGTTGTGTGTGTATTTTTTTTTTATATATATATATATAAGGGCTGTCAAGCAATTAAAAAAATAATTGCACTGTTAAGCTAATAGAATACCATTTATTAAAATTTTTTTGGATGTTTTCTACATTTTTAAATATATTGAGTTCAATTACAACACAACACAGTGTACAGTGCTCACTTTATAGTTATTTTTTATTACAAATATGTGCACTGTAAAAAACAAAATAAATAGTATATTTCAATTCACCTAATACAAGTACCGTAGTGCAATTTCTTTATAGTAAAAGTTGAGCTTACAAATGTAGAATTATGTACAAAAATAACTGCATTCAAAAATATAAAACAATTTAAAACTTTAGAGCCTACAAGTCCACTGAATCCTACTTCAGACAATCTCTGAGACAAACAAGTTTAGTTACAATTTGCAGAAGATAATGCTGCCCACGTCTTGTTTACAATGTTGCCTGAAAGTGAGAACAGGCATTCGCATGGCACTGTTATAGCCAGCATTGCAAGATACAGCTTTACCCTAATATAACGCGACCCGATATAACATGAATTCGGATATAACATTGTAAAGCAGTGCTCTGGGGGGGGCGAGGCTGCGCACTCTGGTCGATCAAAGCAAGTTCAATATAATGCGGTTTCACCTATAATGCAGTAAGATTTTTTTGGCTCCTGATGACACCGTTATATCAAGGTAAAGGTGTGTTTATGTGCCAAATGTGCTAAAGATTCATATGCCCCTTCATGCTTCAACCACCATTCCAGAGGACATGCATCCATGCTGATATGGGGTTCTGCTCGGTAACAATCCAAAGCAGAGCAGACCGACGCATGTTCATTTTCATCATCTGAGTCAGATGCCACCAGCAGAAGGCTGATTTTCTTTTTTGGTGATTTGGGTTCTGTAGTTTTCTGCATGGGAGTGTTGCTTTTTTAAGACGTCTGAAAGCATGCTCCACACTTCATCCCTTTCAGATATTTGAAGGCACGTTCTTAAACCTTGGGTTGAGTGCTGTACCTATCCTTAGAAATCTCACATTGGTACCTTCTTTGCATTTTGTCAAATCTGCTGTGAAAGTGTTCTTAAAACGAACATGTGTTGGGTCATCATCCGAGACAGCTCTAACATGAAACATATTGCAGAATGCACGTAAAATAGAACAGGAGACATACAATTCTCCCCCAAAGAGTTCAGTCACAAATTTAATTAACACATTATTTTTTAACGAGCGTCATCACCATGGAAGCATGTCCTCTAGAATGGTGCCAAAGCATGAAGAGGCATATGAATGTTTAGCATATCTGGCATGTAAATACCTTGCAACGCAGGCTACAAAAGTGCCATGCGAAACCCTGTTCTCACGTTCAGGTGGCATTGTAAATAAGAAGCACTCAGCAGTATCTCCTGTAAATGTAAACAACAGAAAAACGCCAGTATAGGCAGTGCTTTGTCACCGGGAGCTGCGCTTTTGGTGATAAAGTTACCACTCCTCATTTGGAGTGGTTATTTTTATTGCCAAGAGAGCTCTCTCCTGGCAACGAAGCGCAACTACACTGCCCACGTCACAGCATTGCTGCGCTGTAACATGGGCAGTGTAGACATACCCTAATTGTAGCTCATGCTTCCTTTGTTTAGTAAACCAGTTGGTTTTTAAATAACAGGTTGTCAAGTCACTGCTATATAATTATTAGAGACAAAATAATAATTATTATTCATTACAGATCTGTTAGTTTTAAATGCAAAACTTGTTTTGATAAACTGTTTTTCTTGTGTATCCAGCACATGTATTTTTATAGTAGTTTTATTTCGTTAATTAAAAACAATTAAATGCTGGGCTTTGTGCATGTGTAAATTAATTTGAATTTCCATCCAAACAGAGCCTGGCCCAAACAAAAATAAAATTAATCTTCTAGTAAATAAGAAATACATCATTCAAAATTTTCTAATAAAAATGTACAAACTAAGAATTTGAATGCAGATTAAGCCATGTAATTGCTTGAACAAATAGGCATAGATATAGTGTATAGCCTCCTGGTTAGCAAATAAAAATACCAAATTTAGTAATAGCTATATTTGATTGCAAACCAACATGCTTGAAAGATTGATTCTTATTTATTGGTAACCATTCGTTAACTAAAAGGTACATATGCAAAACTAGATTAAAACTGATTATTTAAATCAAGATTTCCTATTTGCTGACTTAAATGAATCTACCCTGCATAGGACTGGCTTAACATTCAAAGGAATTTACAGATATCAGTTCAGCTATCAAAGGATCCAAAAATACTGGATGTGGAAACCTGTTGGAAGTTACGAGAGGTACAGGGGAAGAGACTCAAAGGGCTATATAGTCCAAACAAAGAGTTTTCTCTAATTCATAACAAAATGCATCTGCTACTACTGCTGGAACTCAGTGCCACTGTGCAATGCAGAATTTGCGCAGAATCAATGTTCCCTGCAGAATTTTATTTTTTCCTGCAGAATTTGTGACTTCCCCCCAGCACTCCTGCCTGCTGTCAGCCCTGGGCAGCTGGGGCTCCCACTATCAGCAGGAGCCCTGGCCGCCAGGGGCTGTCAGCAGGAACATAGTTATATTGTGGTGGTCTGACAAATAAAATGCGCAGAATTCCCCCAGGAATAATCTGCCTGTAATATTTCAGAGACAAGGTGGGTGTGGTAATACGTTTTATTGGACCAACTTCTTTTGGTGTGTGTGTGTGTGTGTGTGAGAGAGAGAGCGAGAGAGAGAGAAAAGCTTTCAGGCTTACACCGGGCTCTTCTTCAGTTCTGGGAAACGTCTAATAGCCTGGGACCAACATTCAGTATTCCATTCATTTACTTTTCATTCATTTCACTTAACTGTTTCTTTAGCAACAGAAATATTAGAAATTAAACTTGAAGTTTCTACATTTTTTAAACTATAAAAGTATCTATTCTTAGATTCACCTGTTGACTTTTTTGCCTGTATGTTAGTGTTAAGGTCTCTGAAGAAGCACATTAAGAACTTGCCTACCTTTGCAGCAGAGTGTAGGGTAAACGTAGCTCCGTGCCGCAGTGAAAGACTCTGGCAAAGAGAGGCAGTGGGGAAAGGCTCCAGCAGCTCCCCACTGCCTGAGTCTTTCCCCACGTCTGGAACCTTTTCCCTGCCACCTCCTGTCTGACTGAGCCTTTCTTTGTGACAGGGAAAGGCTCTGGCAATTCCCCTATCAAAGCCTTTCACTGCAGTGTGAAAAAGCTGCCGCGTTGGGGAGGTAGTGGGACACTACACTGCAAAAAATTGCTGTGTAGACTGGGGAGGCACTGCTTGGGTGTGTAGAGAGCCATATAGGGGTCATACATTGAGATTCAGGTGTGTAGGGCACTCTATTCTACTTGTCTAAGACGTGCCTCGCTCTCTACAGTGCTGTTTATAGCCATGCTAGCTGGGCATGCACTGTCTGTACTCTGCATGCCACCAGAAGTGTAAATCTACCCTAAGGACAGAGTTCCAGTGCTGGGTGGTATCCATTCTTGTTCTCAGCTTCATCCTGCAATAAAGAAAGAGTACTCTGCTTTTAACTTTGAGTCATCACCATGACTCAGTCCCAGGGGCAGCTCTATGTATTTTATGTATCAGAGGGGTAGCCATGTCAGTCTGGATCTGTAAAAGCAGCAAAGAGTCCTGTGGCACCTTATAGACTAACAGACGTATTGGAGCATGAGCTTTTGTGGGTGAATGCATCCGACAAAGTGGGTATTCACCCATGAAAGCTCATGCTCCAATACGTCTGTTAGTCTATAAGGTGCCACAGGACTCTTTGCTGCTTCTATGTATTTTGCCGCCCGAAGCATGGCAGTCAGGCGGCTTTCAGCGGCATGCCTGTGGGAGGTCTCCCGGTAACACGGATTCGGTGGCGTGCCTGTGGGAGGTCTGCCAGTCCCGTGCCTTCAGCGTACCCGCCACCGAATTGCCGCCGAAGCTGTGGGACTGGTGGACCTCCCGCAGGCATGCCACTGAAGGCAGCCTGACTGCCGCCCTCACGGCGACCGGCAGGCCTCCCCCTGCAGCTTGCTGCCCGAGCCATGCGCTTGCTGTTCTGGTGCCTGGAGCCGCCCCTGCTCAGTCCCCTCATGAGTCCATGATGAAGTTTAAATAATATTGTGACAGTGTTGAACAAAAGTTATGACTAGTGAGCATATGCGGTAGCTGCTTTTTAAGAAACACACTATAACTAAGAGTTGGTTTAGCTGATCTATGTCATTAGATTTAAAAATATCATAATAACTTGTTGCATGTGTCCTGACAACCCGTATACTAGACACTGTACTTAATTAGGATGACTTTTAAGTAGGACTTTAATGATGATTAACTGCAAAGATTGCTGCTTAATGGGAATGCAGAGTTTTAATGGGGACATATTCATGTGATATTTTTTTAGGGGCGTTTAGTTCCTTGGCTGTGTCTCTGTATCATGCTAGTTCTACTTGTTCCTTTAAATGGTTTTTCAATCTTTACTTGACTGTCCTACATGCAAAAAGTCTGAAGTGCATCACCATTATTGCCGGGCTGTTTACTCCTTCAGTGTCAGTTATACTTGCTGGGTTACCATGTTGGGCATCTCACAGCTCTCTCTTTTAGGGCATCAGGCTCCTTCTTTTCCTAGGACTCAATCCTACTCCCATTGAAGCAAAATGGAATCTTACCACTGACTTCACTAGAGGCAGGCTCAGGCCTCTAGTGTGCATGTGCGCATCTTCCTAACTCTGTATGGGATGGTCCAGTAGTGTGATGGGATTCTAATAATATTGCTTAATCAGGACAAAAGGCCATTTCCTGGGCTGGCCTGGTTAAACAGTTCTATGATACTACATTCAATCCCAGTGCTGCTTAATATAGTCAAGCAATGCAGAACATGTATTTGCTTCCTGTGGCTCTTCCAGATAATGTTAACTAAAAACAAAAAAATGTGACTAGAAAGCCCACTCAGGCTAGAAAAACGGTTATGTTCTTTTCTTCCCTGTCCATTATCACAAGTTAAGACTTCCAATTCAGGAAAACATGTATGCAATACTTAAGCACATGGTTTAAGTCCCCTTTTTGGGACTTACACATGTGCTTAAAGACAAGCCCTCGCACCTGTCCTGAATGAAACCCTAAGTTTTGATTTCAGAAAGTTTACTGGTAGTAATTTTTAAAGACAGAGCATGGCTTGATTTTTGCCTGCTCTTCATCAGATTTCTGATAGTCAGAAAAATCTTGTTCTGACTGGTTGGTTAAACAAATTCAATTATGTGAAATATTGGTGGTGAAAATAAATGGACTTCTAAGATGCAACATATTTTGGGCTGTAAGAGAACTTTTTGGCTCTATGCGTACTCTGTGTATATGTATATGTTCATGGTGTTTCAAAATAGAGTGTAACCTCCAGTTATCTCAACCTCTGTTTTCAAAAACTTGGGGTTATGTCACCCAGCATCTATTCATTAAATTTATAATTCCCTCCATTATCTGTAAGCTTGAGTAAAGGTACAGTAACTCCTCACTTAACATTGTAGTTATGTTCCTGAAAAATGCGACTTTAAGTGAAACGATGTTAAGTGAATCTAATTTCCCCACAAGAATTAATGTAAATGAGGGGGTTAGGTTCCAGGGAAATTTTTTTTCACCAGACAAAAGACTATAACTAACACACACACACACACAAAATTTAATACTGGTGTTGTGGGCAGATAGACTGCTGAGGCAAACAACAGTGGTAGTCCATGCCCGGCGTGCTTAGTGCCAATAAACACACCAGGGGAGAAGCAAGCAGAGTTTATTTGAGATCTCAAAGTGGTGCTGGGAGACTTGACCTGCCTCAAATCCAGCACACCTAAAACAAACAGTCTGTTCCTTTATATCCATGAGAACTTTTCTCGCTGACAAGCAAGCCCCCGTTTCCCCTCCCTCTCCCCCTTGTAGAGTTACATTGAACAGTTGATTAAAGCTGGCGTGAATTACGACCTTGTCTTTGTAAACCATTATCTCCCCTCCCTTGACCAAAAGTATGCAGGCTTCATTATTTCTGCTCCATACCAGTCTGAGCAGCCTTACAACAGATAAGGCTGCGGACACCTGGCCTTTTGTTTATTTATTGGCCTGCTAGGTCAATTAGAGTTTAACATGGACGGACTCTTGCTCATGAGAGGCCTAAAGGAAAACTCCATATTCTTATAGCCTTTACCTTTTAAAATTACTTAGAATAATGCTTAGTGACACTTAGTGGCCTCAACGCTGGTACACAGCGATGATGATTGTGAAGCTTGGTTGAGGTGGAGGAGTCAGAGGGTGGAATATTTCCTTTACTGCTACATGATTAACTAGCAATTGGCTGAGCCTTCAAGGGTTAACTCTCTCACTCTGCAAGGCAGCAGGAATGGAGGGAGATATGCGCATTTCCCCTTTAAATACACTGCCCTGTTAATTAGATGAGCTTGCTGAGACTGCAGCTGCTGCAAGCTCCCTCTCTCCTGAGCCCTGGTGTGTCCCCCCTGCTCTATGGAAGATGGGGTAAGTGGGGTGCAGGAGCAGGGGGTAGGGGAACACCCTGACATTAGCTTCCCTCTTCCTTCCCTGCCCCCCCCCCCCGCACAGCAAGCAGGAGTCTGCGAGTAGCTCCAAGGCAGAGGGCAGGAGCAGCACATGGCAGTGAGGGGAGGGACAGCTGCACTGCCTGGCAATTGATAGTGTGCTGGGCGGCTGCAGCACAGGGAATTTAGGGGAGCAGGGAGCTGATGGGGGGCTGCTGGTCCACCCTGGTTCCAAGCCCCCACCAGCTAGCTGCAAGGGGCTGCTCTTCCTGCAAGCAGTAGACAAAGCAGGTGGCTGCCAAACAACTTTAGAAGGGAGTATTACACAACTTTAAACGAGCATGTTCCCTAATTAATGTTAACCGAGACGACTTTAAGTGAGGAGTTACTGTATTTGGATAATCTAGGTTTTATTGTAATAATACATGCCAACCGAAATATACTATGAGGCAAGTGGCCATTTTGGATACCCAAATACCTTAGATTTATTCTTCATACTCTTGCACTTTCTTTAGACGTTGTTAGTGTTTTATACAGTTCTGAAAATCTTGAGAATTTAAGTGAATGAGTGGCTTCTTGGTCCCCAACTTGAGGCACTTTAGAGGTCTGATTTACAGAAATTGCTTAGCACCCACTCTCTGAAAATCAGGTCCTTTTAAGGCATCTTGAGTTAGACACCTAAAGCAGCTAGACACTTCCGATAATCCTGGACTACAACTTTTAAATAAGAAGAAAAGTTATCTTCAAACTGAATTTGCTACCAAGCATCCACTCCTCCTTTTGTGAGTCCTTGGTTTTATTTTTAACTACCCCCCCCCCCCCCAAAAGGTAAGATGATCTATGAGTGTAAGAACTTGTTCTAAAAATAGCACGTGGAGTTGTTTTTCTCACAGCCATTGATGTTTACATGAGTTTCTAACTATGCTGCTTGCATGAAAATGAATGTTAGATCAATGAAAACAGGATAAGGTGTTCTGCAGTCAGCGTTTCAGAATGTTCAGTAAGGACCTGCTTTTGCAGAACTGGCATTTGTTTCCATAGGGATTGGAGTGAGCTGCAGCAGGATTGTTAGATCTCTCTTAAACTTCATTTGCTGTGTGGTGACAATGCCAAATATCTTTTTTTCAGAAAAGCAGCTGTAGTCAAAGATGCAAAAATGAATAGTAAGTTAATAAAAAACAGGAGAAAAAAAAGGTCTTTTGCTAAATTCTGAGTCCTGGTACCTCTGTGACTCATCAGAGGTGCATCACCTAG
Source organism: Chelonoidis abingdonii (assembly GCF_003597395.2). Taxonomy (NCBI): domain Eukaryota; kingdom Metazoa; phylum Chordata; order Testudines; family Testudinidae; genus Chelonoidis; species Chelonoidis abingdonii. The sequence goes on along the minus strand of NC_133770.1, from coordinate 100,776,487 downwards.
CTGGATTCTGCAGGTGCTGAGGCTACCTGTGCTCAGAAGAAGGAGCTTGCTGTCTTGGAAGGCAGCAATGTGGCATATATTGCCCTGTCTAGAGGAGAAAAATGAGGTCTGTTTACCAAATGTGTTAGTTAGTGTAACCCCTGTGCCAGGTGATGTTGGCAGCAACAAAGGCCAGGTTCAGTGTCTGGGGGTTACTTTTAGCATTACAAAACAGAATGGCTCCAGCCCCACCCAGAAAACTGAATACAGCATGGGGCACCTCCAATATGGCAATATGCCCCCATTCGCAAGCAGTGAGTTTGTGCATAACAAAAGAAGACTTCTGAGGGGAGAGGGAACTCAGCTTGATTTGGGAAAAAGATCGCAACAGTGACTCAGAGGTGTGCAAGCAATAAGTAAAACACCCCACAATATCTTGAGCGGTTTCTTTGCTGCAGTTTCCCAACTTGCAGTATGAAAGTCCAAGGTCCGTTTAACTCCCCTTTCCCTCCACCACACCCTCTCCACTCACAATTTCTTGTCTGAGGTGTGTCAAGCCTGATTGTCCAGAGATTCATTCATGTGGCTTCACCTCCGCTCACTGGGTGAGGGACAAATGATGCCGCCACCATCACCACTGCTCTGCTGTGTCCTAGTATGATCCTACAGCACCATGACAACTTAGCTAAGGGCTGGTCTACACTATGGGATAGAATCGATTTTAGATACGCAATTTCAGCTACGTGAATAACGTAGCTGAAGTCGAATATCTAAAATCAATTTACTCACCTGTCATCACCGCGCGGGATCGATGTCTGCGGCTCGCCATGTCGATTCCGGAACTCCGTTGGGGTTGGTGGAGTTCCGGAATCGATATAAGCGCGCTCAGGGATCGATATATCCCATCTAGATTAGACGCGATATATCGATCCCAGAGCAATCTATTTTAACGCGCCGATACGGCGCGTAGTCTAGACATGGCCTAAGTAATCACCGTTCTAGGATTTGCAACAGCAGCAAAGTCACTCCCCTAGCTAGCATCTCTTATCACACTGCATTTAGCTGCAATTCCACACTCTAATGGTCCACCACTTAGGGTATGACTACACTTGAAATTTCAAAGCGGTTGGAGCGCCATTGCTGGGGGAGAGCTCTCCCAGCACTGCACATAAACCACATCCTCTACGGGTGTAGCTTGCAGCGCTGGGAGCCGCACTCCCAGCACTGTGGCACTGATTACGCTGAGGCTTTACAGTGCTGTATCTTGCAGCGCTCAGGGGGTGTTTTTTCACACCCCTGAGCGCGAAAGTTGCAGCGCTATAAAGTGCCAGTGTAGCCATATCCTTAGTGTTTTCAGCTCTTAGTGCAAAGAAACAAGGAGTCTCAACTGAGTTTTAATTAGCTCTGTCTGAAAACACTGGAGAGGGAGGGTCAAATGGCAGTTAGGACCTTTAAACAGGGTCCTCATCCCTAGATAGAAACACCTACCCTCCCATCCCACCCTCTGTCCATCACTTGAATTTTGCTCACTGTCCCATGCTTAGCAAATGAAGGTTACATTCACATATAATGTGCCATGTATTAGGGCATGTTAACTACAGTTCTGCTGCCCTTTTGTCATACAATAAGGATAACATTTCATTACCCCTGCATCCAAGGGTTAAGAAAATTTTAACCCAAAACAGGCAAAATTGATTGCCTTGCAGGCGGCCTGGCTGGCTGGTCCCCACGTGCCCTGCCTGCAGGAAGGGAAGGGATGCGCATGACCGTCCCGCCATTGTCAGAGACACGCACCTGCTGGAGCCGCGTGTGCATACGTGTCCCAGGGCTCTTCGCCCTAGCCCAGGGGCCTGGCCCCAGGCCGGGCTCTGGCTACAACCCCCCAGCTGCAGCCCGGGCCAGCAGCGCCCCTCCGCACCCGGGCTGTGCACCCAGCAGGGGAGGCCCCAGACCCAGCAGGGGTGGGGGCAGAGAGTGGCCCCATGCGGTCATGGGGGTGGGGGCAGGGAGCGTCCCAAGGCTCTGAGGGAAGTGGTCCCAGGCCTGGTGGGGGACAGGGAGAGGCCCCAGGCAAGCCATGGGGGTGGGAGGCAGGGAGGGGCCCCAGGCTGAGAGGGAATCTAGAACGGAACCAGATTCCCTAACTTCTGGACACCGATGAGGCTTTTCACCAGTATTCAGGCATCAAGTTTGGACTCCAGCTTGTCACCCCAGCCCAGTCTCTCTGGCTCCTCAGCACCTGAAGGGAGGACAGAATAAGGCAGGGCACAAGCCCTGAGGCGCTGCAAAGTCTATCTCCCTTCCTTGAATGTTTCATGAGTGCCTGGGGTGTTTGCGAAGCAGGTTCAAATCCCACCTTGTGTTTCTAGTAATGTGGCTGTCCCATGAGTGTTAAGTTACTCTTTGAAGTGGGAGCTCCGTCTAGTTTGCCTGTTGAAACTATTCCACATTACTTTAAGGCAGGAGGGATAGCTCAGTGGTTTGAGTATTGGCCTGCTAAACCCAGGGTTGTGAGTTCAGTCCTTGAGGAGGCCACTTAGGGATCAGGGCAAAAATCTGTCTGGGGGATTGGTCCTGCTTTGAACAGGGGGTTGGATGAGATGACCTCCTGAGGTCCCTTCTGACCCTGATATTCTATGAAGTAGGTCTGCTTCTGGCTTTTCCTCTAATTAAAAACCTCTTGGCAGCTATGATTGTGATCAACAACATTGCTAAGTGGTGTTATGCTAATTAGCACATTAGCAAACATGTTAGGTAAACATATCTCCCTTTCCTAGCCTAGACAGTGCTGCACTCACAGCTTACCTCTTCTCCATGCCCAGAAGCAGGGTCCAAAGGTTTTTTTTCAAACACAAACATTTCAAGGTGCTTAAACTGTGTGTAGACAAGCCCTCACTCTGCTCGAGTGTATTGTTAGACATGGAAAGATTAGATTTTTTTTTTTTTTTGTAAACGTCAATTTCACTGTAGACATTCAAACCAATTTTTAAATAAATTGCACCATTAATAATAAAAATACACAGGCAAAATAGGAGAAATGCTGTTTGAGAACTGTAGTTTGCTAAGGATATTTACTTTATATATTTTTAACATGTTGTTGACAGTTTAACAGTTCTAAAGCTTTAATTTTTTTGAATCTCAGTGTTGTTAAATAATTATTGCCCTAAATGCCCATAACTCCCTGCAATTGTGAACATGTAAAGTGATTAAAAATTGGAGAAACGATTTAAAAATCAGATTTGATATTCTCCATTTTAAAAGAAATCATCACCTTAAAAATCATACTTCTGACTGAAATCTTTTTATGTAAAATGACTGAGTGAGATGAGAAGGAAATACATTTTTCTGTTTGTTCACTTGACAGGACCTTGTATATCATCAGTTTCATTGTTTTCCCCGTATTGTCAGTAAGTTTTTTTCCTTTGGTTTGTGAGGTTTCACTTTTGTCACACATCATCAGGAGAGAGAAAAACATAAGAGAATAAATATGATTGTAAAATCACAAAAGGCTTCAGAGAGCTTGAGGGTCTGATGATCCAAAGGAAGGATGGTCTAGTGGTTAGAGAACTAGCTGGCAACTCTTCCTGCTCTGTCACGGAGTGCCTGTGTAACCTTGGGGAAGTCCATTCAGGGCCAAGTTAACAAAGATATTTAGATGCCTAAAGATACGGATAGACACCTAGTGGGGTTTTCAGAAGCACCTAGGCACTTGATTTCTCAGTGGGAATTAAGAGCCTATGTCAAGGTTTCTTCCCCCACTTTGAACTTTAGGATTCAAGAAGTGGGGACCTGCATGATCACTTTTAAGCTTAATTACTAGCTTAAATCTGGTACGCTGCCACCAGCCAGAAGTCTGTGTCTGGCGCACTTCTGTTCCCCCAAAACCTTCCCTGGGGAACCCAAGACCCAAACCCCTTGGATCTTAAAACAAGGAGAAATTAACCATTCCCCCTCTTTTTCCCCCCAGACTCTCCCCTCCCTGGGTTACCTTGAGAGGCTTACACAGATCCAAACTCCTTGGATCTTAAAACAAAGAGGAATTAACCATCCCCCCTCCTTTTCCCCCCAGATTCTCCCTGGTGAGTTTAGACTCAATCCCTTGGATTCTAAAACAAGGAAAAATCAATCAGGTTCTTAAAAAGAAAGCTTTTAATTAAAGAAAGAAAAGATAAAAATGATCTCTGTAAAATCAGGATGGAAAATGCTTCACAAGGTACTCAGATTCATATAGACTAGAGGGACTCCCCCTGCCCCTAGCCTGAGATTCAAAGTTACAGCAAGCAGAGGTAAAAATCCTTCCAGCAAAAAGACACATTTACCAGTTGAGAAAACAAACATAAGACTAATCCACCTTGCCTGGCTATTACTTACTATTTTGAAACATGAAAGACTGATTCAGAAAGATTGGAGAACCTGGAATGATGTCCCGTTCCCCTCAATCCCGAGAGCGAACAACGAACCAAACAGAAAGCACAAACAAAGACTTCCCTCCACCAAGACATGAAAGTATCTTGTCCCCTATTGGTCCTCTCGTCAGGTGTCAGCCAGGTTTACTGAGCTTCTTAACCCTTTACAGGTAAAAGAGACATTAACCCTTAACCATCTGTTTATGACAGCCTAAAAATGCAGATAGGTGCCTAATGGATTTTTCAAAAGCACCTGTGCGCCTAAATACCTTTCAGTAATCTTGCCCCTAGTCTCTCTCTGCCTCCACTTGACATCTGTAAAATATAAAAAAAAAAATATAAATAGTACTTCACTTCCACAAAGGGGCATTGCTAAGATAAATATACTAAAGGTTGAGGTATTCAAATGCTATCATGAGGGGGCCAAATGAGCACCTAAAATAGCTTCAGGTGCCACACTGTCCATCTAACTTACTTGCTCTTTTAAATTTAAATACCAGACAGTATTCCTTCAAACCATAAGACTTTCCAGTGGTTGTATTTATTACCTAAGATATTTCAGGGAAAGGAGAAGTTGACTACTGTGCGATCCAGTCAGGCAGCTGGCTTAACATAAAAATCACAAATGCAAAATCATCTACGGTTGCAGTATGAGGGTAATTCAGCAAGTTTTGATCTGTGTTACTGCAACCTCAGATAGCATAGCTGGGCATAGAAGTGACACAGTGCTGGATTAGATCTCTTACCATTGCATTGTTATACCAGATTATTTACGATGGTTTGGGTTTTTTTTATAACATTAAAAAAAAAGGCTGAAATTAATGTGCAGGATTTGGTCCTGTACAGAGGAGTAAACTGAGTTGCCAGTAATATTGTACAGAAAGTACAGGAGAGAGCCAGTCCTACCTGTCCTTCAAAGAGTTTCCTGCTTAGTTTGAATTTCATGAAATAACATCAAGCTCTTTTTTTCTTTTTCTTTTCTTTTCTTTTTTTCAAGCAAGAGGGAGACTTTCTTCCAAGCCGTGTGAAATTTTTAGACTCCAGCTCTCCAAATACAAGAAACTGAACAAATAATTGTAGACTGATAACCTCCCTTTTTGTTTAAAAAAGGACTGTACCATAACTTTTTAAATAAGATTTGTTGCAGAACTTGACCTTCGATTTACTTTGAAGTCTTCAGGCTAACAAAAGTAGGAGTGGAACATGTAGGCATGAAAAGACATACAAGCTATGGTTATCATATATGCCAAAATTCAATTAAATTGTATGCTGTGTACATGAACTCGAGACTCACATTGACTTCAGAGAGTTTGGGTTAGGTCCTGTGTGCATGCACACTATACATTATTTTTATATAATATATCTATACACACACACACAAGTCACCACCAGCAATGGAAAACTGATAAGGTTTATGAATCCATTGTGCAGCATTTAATCTGCAAAATTATGTATTTGTTTCCTGGCCTTCTATTGTTTCGGGTTGAAAAGAGCTTTTTCAGTTCCCACATAACTGAAAGAAAAAAATCACAGTTATGATGGATTTGAATTGTTTGCTCTCTATATAGAGAACAGAGCAGCAGTTAGGAAGACAGCATGAGTTTATTTCACCAGCAGCAGAGAAGGAGTAATACAGAAACTATATTTCTGAAGAGAGCCATTTCTGCCCTGAGAATTTGTCGTCCCCTTGTGCAGCACACTCCAGTGGAAATCAGGAATAAAATTAATACCTTGCTGTTTGAAGTCAGATTCAACCTCCCTTCACCCCCCCTTTGTGCATTCCATTGCCAGAAATAGGCATGGTAGGAAGCCAGCATGAAAGGATGAGCACCAGCTGGAATAATTGTCATAAAAATGAATATGTTGCCCATGCTATATACAAAATAGTACATGTTATTCTCAGCTGTAAAGCTGCCATGAGAATCTGTTTTTTCACATTTTATAAATTAAATGTATATAAAATCCATCTTTCCCCACACTTGCCCATCCCAGTATCTTTCATTAACCAGATCAGTGCAAAAGTGAATGGGCTTAATGCGGCCACAGGGCTAGACTGTATGGATCAGCTTGCAGGAGTGGAGCTTCTGGGTGTTTCTTCACGTTGGGTGGGTCTTTAAAGACAGGTGAGAAAAACAGAGAATGGATTTTTAAGCAAGATTGTTTCTAAACAAATTTAAAATAATTTTCTGCAGAAAATCAGGCCAGTTTTAAATTCAGTGACATGCATCAAAATGAACGATTTGGGATTGAACGAGTGGAATTCTTGAACAAATGTGTTCCTAAAACGTAAGGTAAAATATTATCAAACAAATAATGTACCTGCTCAGTTGTTAAACTGTCAGAGCAACCCCCCTGTCCCCCAAATGTAATAAGTATTTGGGCAAGGCTTTGAATAGTACTAGCAACTGATATTCTGTTCTCACTTAGGCTGGTGTAAATCTGGAGTAGTTCCATGGGGGTCAATAGTGTTACGCTGGTATCAACCCAGTTTAAGTGAAATCAGAGTAAATCCCATAGTGCCTTTCCTCTTCACTTCTCAAAGCGTTTTGTCAAGGTGTGTGGTAGGTATTATCCTCATTTTAGAGCAGGGAGAACTCAGGCATAAAGAGGTTGAATTATTTACCCAGGTGAGAGAGTCCAGAACAGAACCCAGGTGTCCAGACTTCCTAGTCCTTCCTCTAAAAAACTTGACCTCTGTTGGAGGCACCTGCCATGCAAGACAGCCTGATTTGGTAATATGACTGGAATATTCTCATTTTTGTTGAAGTTATTTTGTTCCAGGATATTAGAGAGAGAAGGAGCTCTGTGTAGCTTGAACGCTTGTCTTTTTCATCAACAGAAGTTGGACCAATAAAAGATATTACCTCACACCACTTCGTCTCTGGAATGTTCTCAGTAATTTAAAGACCATTTAAATGATCTTATTTTTATTTATTTAATATCCATTTAACATTCGGTAGATTAATAGCCTTGGAGACCGAAGTACTCCATTCCACTCTGTTTATTCCACAGAAGAGTTATAGCGCATTGTGTCGGTACCACCTTTCCTCACTCTTCCTCCAGTATGCCTTGGTCCTTGGAGTAACCACATTGAGGGGAGAGAGAACAGTTTAGTCTCCATATATCACGGTGAAAATGTTGGTTTTAATCCTTACCCACCCTTCGTGTTGGGGCTACAGTACTGTTGTCTAATGGGAAATGGCTGTGACCACCAAACCTAGATCATTGAACAGCTGTCAGTTGCGAATAGCTTTGGGTGGCTACCAGCTTGGGCTGGTGGATTTGAACCCTCACCCTGAATGTCTAATAAATTACTAGGGTTCTCTAGAAAAGAAAAAATGTGTAAACTATAAACTGTCATATGTAGGTCATCTGTTCTGTATTTGTAAAATGAATGCTTGAAATCAACTAAACGTACAGATCAGTGTGAACAGCTGTACTAAGTGTAGTGTATTTGGAGTACTTAACTTCATGATTGCACACAAGCCTCTTTTTTACTAATTTTACTGAAGCCTCCCTCATTTTTCATGTATTATAGTCGAGCAAAAACCTGTTGTCTTAATGAACTGATCTCCTGTTGCAATGGAGAATCGCAAATGGCGTCAGGTGGACATGTTAATATTAACAGCCTCCAACTATCTGTTTTATTTCAGTTGCCAGTGAAAAAAACTATACAATATGGAGAATTGTTAAAAAGGTTAAACATTTTAACAAACAACCAGCTGAGCTAACAACTCGCTGAATTAGTTGTGTATCTATTCTAGATACTGGAGGCTACTAACGTGTGTCTGTCTACTGGTTTTAGCAACTGTGAAAGCTGTACTAGCTCTCCTGTTCTTAGAGCTCTCTCCCAATTTGCTAGGATAGTCTGAAGTGAAGAAACTAATCTACCATACTATGCTAGGTATTTTGTTCTTTCTAGGGACGTTCAGGTGAAAGCCCTTCTCAAATGTTTTTGAATGACGTACTGTCTGAACCATTGCAGTCAAGTACTGATCTACCAGATTGTCTGGTAAGAACATAATAAAAACTTGTCAGTGAAATAAATTGTCCATAATCAAAAATTGGAAGGATTACCAATTTCTTTCCCCTCCCTCCAAAATGGATAATTCTATTTTACATTATTCAAAGATCCCCACCTATGTACTATTTGTAACATTTGTGTGGGGGGGTGTTAATGTTTCGATGGGGGAAAAAAATCACCAAAAAATTGTATTATAAAAGTACATTTTTATAGGATACTTAGTATTCACCTTTTGAATGTGGAAACTATGAATAACTTTACTTACAGAAGTAGTCCCCGTGGAGGTCAATAGGGCAGTACATTATAGATAATTGATTATTCCATGAACTGTGGCAGTACTTCATAGTGTGTCTTCTCATATACTGTACCGTTAGTGACAGAGTAAATGGTGGTGATAATGCAGGATCCCAGATTATACTGCATCACATCTGTATGTAGCTTGCCTAATCAAAAATAAAACCAATACATGGACTAAGTTCCTGAAATGTTATGATAAAGCAATTATTATGAACATATTATACAGTGATTCCTACAGAAGTCTATACCCCTTACAGGAAAACTACCACTCTACATGCATTGTGCACACAAGATTTAGTTCTGCGAATACATGAGTAGCTGTACTCGCCCGAGCAGTTGTATTACATTTAATGATTTGCAATCTGCCTAAAAATAAACGCCAGAAACTGAAACTCCTATCTGTTGATCTTGCACTTAGCCATGCTAGTGTTAGCTGAGTTGTCATGCCTGCTTTCACACAACTTCTTTGCTTTATTAGTTTGTTTCAGCCTTTTCATATTTTATTGAAGTTGCTTTTAACACCCCCCATACATGAGAGATAAAATCAAATTTTGGGAGGGTAAGAGTGAAGAGAAACATAAATCTGTAGGAGATGCAATTCATCTTTTATGGAATAATCAGGATTTTAGACCAGGAGAAGAGGGTTGTGTTTTTGTTTTGTTTTTTTAAATTATTGTTGTGTGTGTTTTATTATTAACGGGAATGGGAATGGGGACAATTTCAGACCTATTTGAGCATTTCATTAAAATAGATCATTTGACTGAAGCCTCCACTCTCATCTCTTCCATTATGCACCTTTATTTTTCCCAGTCAGCCATTTCTGGCACACTAGTTCAATCCATGAAGGCAGTATTACCTAATGATTAGAGCAGGGACCTAGTAATCAGGGCTTCTGGGTTCTGTTCATGTTTGAGTTCACTCTGGCTTCTTGAGTGTTGGAGGGCAATTCTCTTAACCTCTGTTTGCTTTTATTTACCCACTTTTAAACTGAATATACTTCTAACACTACTCTTGTGAGGTAGGTAGTTTGTTTAGTGCTTTTAAGATCCTCAGGGCGGGTCTGCACTTAAAACATTGTAGGGGCATAGTCACACCTCTTCAGCGAAGGTGCTATTACGCCAACGGCAGAGCTTCTCCTTTGGGCATAGTTAACCTACCTCTGCGAAAGGCAATACCTATATTGATGGGAGAAGCCCTCCAGTCAACATAGTGCTGTCTACACCGGGGTTAGGTTGACATAACAGTGTTGCTCAAAGGTGTGGCTTTTTCACACCCCAGAGTGAGGTAGTTATACTGATGTAAGTTTATAGACCTTACCTTAGATGAAAGGCAGTATGTAAGTTCATAGAGTTATTATTAAAAAACAAACACTATTAATACCACGGCATCTATATAATTCTTTAAGTTTACATGAAGGGCTGTTAAAAGAGCTTTATTTTAATATTCATATGCAAGCGTGACTAGATAAAAATGTTTTTCCTCTTAGGCTAAGGCCTATAAACTGCATGAGGACACTAAGGACCAGCTACCCACTGCTTATGTGCTGCGTACAGTCTAACTGGCCAAAACATTAGAAAAATTCGGGCGTGGTTTTTCCAAGTCAGTTTGAATTTTTTTCACTCCCCTCTCCTTAAATTTCTCTGTCCTGGTTTCAGATCAGTTCTCAGTTCACAAGACGGATCCAGAGTAAAATCAGAGACCTGCTGCAGCAAATGGAAGAAGGGCTAAAGACAGCAGACCCACACGACTGCTCTGCATATACTGGCTGGACAGGTGAGAAGTCTAGGATCTGAATAGAACACTTTCAGTTAACTGAGTGAGTTATTGGGGCCCCTGATGGTTTCCACTCTGGTGCGAGGGTTTTGTGTTCTGACAGAAATGGCAATTGTATCATAAACTTATGGTAAGTCTATGCAAGCTATAATCTAGGAGGGTCTGGGTCCCTTGCCTGTCCATGTTAGTGGAAGGATGCCCATTGAATGTAATGGTCATTGGATCTGGCCCTAAGAGAGAGAATTGGTTTCTGTACTTGAAGAGTCTGACTGTGCAAACAGAGTGTATCTTCGAAGATGAGTTAGCATATTTTTGTTTTAAAAATGTTTTACTGACACACAATATTTTCACGTTGTTCCACTAAGTTGAATTGTGTTTCATGACTCAGCTGATGGCAAAACAGCTCTAAAACCAGGAGGGTGAGAGGGGCATGTTCTTGCACCCAGGACTCTGGATTACTTGCTCTGACTTCCACACTTTTCTGTGTGGAGCTGGACAAATCACTGCATGAGTGTCACAGAGATTGATAAGTGAATGTTGTGAAGTTGCTTTGAAAATGAAAAGTGCTATGCAAGTGCAAGAACCAAATTTGAATTAACCAGCCTGATCCTCATGGCAAAGAATGCAGTCATCAGGGTTGATTGTTCTAATTAACCTGGGTATAGCTCTTCTAGTTGCCAGAAGACTTCTCCGTCATGGCCTCTTTGGGTATGTGTGTGTGTGGTGTTTTGGAGTGAGTGGGAGCAGGGCTCGCGCTATTGCTCTAAAAATTGCCATGTAGACAGCTTTGAAGTTGCGGCTCATGCTGGAGCTCAGGCTCTGAATTCACACCCCGCCCTAGGCTTCAGAGCCCCAGCTCCAGCCTGAGCTGCAACTTCAAAGAGCTGTCTGTACAGCTAGTTTTAGAGCACTAGCGCAAGTCTCGCTAGTCCAAGTCCATCGATCCCAGTTGGGAGGGTCATGCCAAAATGCTATGTAGACATACCCATAAGTGCTATGCTCTTTCTACAGTGGGATCACTCTTTGTGCCCTGCCCAGGTCAATCTGCGGACAGTAATGCTTGTAGTACATCATGTTTGCCGTTTTTCCTGAGAGGAGTCATTCTGTTACCTTCATGTCGTGTGGGTACATGAAAGGTTGGATTGGGAAAAGAGGATTTTGAAAGGATTTAATTCTGGACATGGAGGTGCAGCATTTCACTTTTCTTTCTTCCTGATGGCCCTAGGAGGGAAGCTGAATGTTCTATACAGATGGTGCTGTGGGTGCATGTGTAGAGAAGTTGTAGACAACCGGCAGTTTGTATGAGTTTATTTTAAAGTCTAAAAATGGGAGTAATTTTGTGTTGCTTGAGTGAAAGCAGGCAATTTTCACACTGACGTTTTAAAAGAATTCTAGCAGAGCAGTGTTCTGACATTCAGTGATTGACGAGAGAGGTGTTATGACTAAACAACTCAAGTGTAATGAAATGAGTCATAGAATAAAAGAAACAAACTCTCCATTAGCTGGAACAACAAGATAGTTAGGTAATGCAATGTAATGGAAGGTATTTTTGCTATTCTGAAGGGGCCTGTCAACTGCAGTAACCCAAAATGTAGATTTTATTTATTTATTTATTTATTTATTTATTTATTTTTAAAGCTTTTACAAAATTTAATCTGAGAAGGAATGTTTCCCATGACTTTGTTTTTAAATACTACAGCGAAAAGGATTTTTTCCCAAACTTATCCATTTTCAGCATTGTGCCAGTATATGAAAACTGGAAAGTGACACCAACACTGAAAATAACCACTCTGGTTTCTCTGCTCAAGCTGTGACAAGTGCCAAGAGTAACAAATAGCATAAATGGTAAACAGTAATGCACCTGGGAATATACTTCATAAAAGCTTGTTTAAAATCTTGTGATGTATAGGGTGTGTTGTTGGTGCATAATAACAAAGAGATGCAATCAACATGAAACTGATGTAAGAATTGGCAATGTATTAGGGCCAGATCCTGCACTCCCTTGTTCCTGTGAGTTGTACTTAATTATTCAGGTAATCTCAGTGAATCCATTGTAAGGGCTAGTAAACAAGTAAGGATTTGCAGAACTGGGCCCTGTGATTTAAAATCCACTCCCTCTTCATAAAGCCCAAGTATTTGGACTCTGTGTGTGAAGAGGAGAGTGGTTGTAAAAATCCAATCAGTCCCCACAACACTGGGCCGCAGTGCAGTGCCCTCCCCCCCCCACGCACGATGGTACTATTCTAGCCCATGGGCTGGGATAGTAGCCACAGGCCCTCTACACCAACTGCATAGAGGTACTGGGGCCACTGAACCAGTGTAAGTGTGGCTCTGAAGCCCACCCTCACTATGGTCTTCTGTGCCAGCTATTCAGGGATGTTGTTATGGAGAAGCTTTCTATGGTGGATAGGGGATGTGCAGGCATCCCTGTACAGCCTTCCACCACTGATCTCCCAGTGTAGTCTCTGTACGGGGTTTAAGTGGGCCTTCCACTGAATTTCACCCGTGATCATATTTTTTAGCTTATATAAATTTTTTTTTCTAAGTTCAAACAGCAGTGCAGTCTGACACCTTTCATGTTGCTATTACAGTAGAAGACTTCTTTGTAGGAGGATGAAAAAGCTGTAGTTACATTTAAAGCACCTTAATGATAGTTCTTTTAAGTTGTCTGACTGGAATATATGTAAGTCTTATACAGCATTGACAGCCTGAACACTTGACATTTCATAACAGCCAAAGAGTGCATCAGAGTGCTCTGTTTAAAACAAATTACACGTGCAGTGAAGGATTCATTTTATTATATAATGTGTGTACTGTATTTGTGTATACACAGGCATATTGAGCCTAAATTCTTCTGAAGTGCTGATGATTCACTATTGGGTGACTCTAATTGAGTTCTAGTCTTTTAAAAGACTAAATAAATAAAATTAGGCCATTGTAGTTATCCAAATTGAAACATAATCAGGACACTGGGCTTGATGCCTTTTGCTTTTTTCCTGTGATCTGTAACAGATACTAGTGGTCAGAGCCTTGATTTTACATCTTGTTAACAGCACAGGTATCTTCTAACATTCTGGGGCACTGATTCAGAGGGAAGGAGAAAGAGGTAATTGGAAAAATGCCATTTAAGTGGAAAGAAAAGGATATATCTTCTTGTTCTGTTTTTGTTTGTCGATGGTTGTTCTAGGCATAGCCCTTTTATACCTACAACTATACCGCGTCACAAGAGACCAGAAGTACTTGCAGCGATCCCTGGATTATGTGAAGAGAATTCTTCGTAATCTGACTGGACGAAGGGTTACTTTTCTCTGTGGTGATGCTGGACCCCTTGCAGTAGGGGCAGTAGTGTACCACAAACTAAAGATTGACAGTGAGTCTAAGGAGTGCATCACAAAGTAAGTGTCTGATGATAGTGGAAAAGACTGTACATTTACTCAGGATCCCTTTATATACAATCAAAGGCCAGTATTTTAATAAGTGATTGCCGGAGGTTTCATATTTCAATAACGCTGGCTTGGGAAAAGTGCTCTTGCTTTCCACCAAACAGATATCTGTCTTTTATACCTATGTACTGGGAAATTTTGATCCAGAGCCTTTTTGGAGGCTTTCCAATCCTTGATATACCACTGGGGATTATAAGAAGCGGTGTGCTGTGCGGTTTCCATTTGGCACCACAACTGCACCTGTTAGCATTCTGCCTGTATACCTTACTGTGCTAGAATTTGCAGTTTAACTCTTGAGAACTGGCTCCACTTTCGTATTTCCATTACAGTTTTTATATTGAGAAGTTTAATCAGTCTGTTTCTAATCCAGGATCCCAGCGAGATTAATTTCTGCAGCCGCTTTGATATGAATATCCATTTGTTTGTTTTTTAAAACAGACTGCTCTTATGTTAGAGTAAATCTTATTGTCAGATACCCTTCTGGATGCAATTGTAGTAACATTGTTTTCACAAAGCATGAAAATAAAGTCTCTGTGAAATAAGATTAAGAGCAGTAGATTTTCTGATTAGCCTTTGCTTGAAAATTATCTTCAGGAGAAAACATTAAAATGTAATTAGTTTTAGGTGTCTGTTCCCTTTTTTTAAGGGTGTGTGTATATGTACACTCAGATACCCAAGTGATTGGTATAGTATGAATAGTGCAACTATTTGTGATTTTTTTTTTTTTTTTTTGTTCCTTTCCTCTTCAGTTTTTTCCTTGTAGCTGGTCATGCAGTGCTGTCATATGAAGACCTTTTTATGCTCAAATTTAATATTTGCAATTTTAAAAAAGAAAACAGTTTAATATGAGTTTTAAATCTGAGATATCATTGATGTATCAAAGGGTGTTAATAATTAAAGCCTTTTTAAAAAAAAAAATTGATTGTTAGTAGTGAGACCAAAGCAAGACCCTTTCAGATCACTGGTTCAGATCCAGCACGAGCTATAGTTATCAAAGGTGGTTGGTTGTTGGCTATGTGAATTGAGGTTTCGGTCTAAATCCGGGGACAGATGGTCATATTCAAATTAAACACACACACACACGAGTTTCAACTAACTGGCACCTTCTGGGCAATTCTACAGAGAAGACAGGATTGAGCTGGCACAGAAACTGATCCTCCCTCTCCCATTTCAGGATTGAGGCAGGTTGTGCTGCAGCTGCCTTCCCGTGCTGTACCTTCTTTGTGGGTGGATTGAGGGTTTCACTCCCTGGGGCTGTCAATCTGACCCCATAAAAAGTCCCTAAAGTCAAACAAAGCACTTTAGTAAAATAGCAAGTCCTTGTCAAGCATTTGATGCTACATTTTTTTTTACTTCCAAATGATGGGCCAAATCCTGAGATTCTTATTCAGGCAAAATTCCCACAGACTTCTTTTTATTAGAATTTCACATTTTGGCCCATCAGTTGGTGGCTATTTGAAATTTTAAGCTATCCTTTTGTCAATTATTTGCGTCATCAGTAACATTGAAGTTGGGATTTTAGAGTGTTAAAGGCCCAGGATGGTCTGGTTGTTTGGTAACTGCAAATTTTATTCCCAAATCAGAGAAATCTCCTGGGTTGTATTCCGACCTCTGCCACTCATTTGCCATGTGACCTCTGACAAGTTGCACTCTGTGTCTGTTTGCCATCAAGTAATTGCCTACCTCCCATGGGTGTTGTAAGGTGAATTATTCTTTGTCAAGAGTGTCAAGGTGCACTGCTGAAAAACAGTGGTTGAAAAGCAAAGTTTTCATAGTATATGAAGCTTTTTTAAAGTGCAGCAGGTCGATAAACTGCAAATGATTTTAGGGGCAGCTGAAAGCTAGTGGATTGAGCACAAAGCTGAGAGTCTGGAGATTTTGGGTTCTGTTTCTGAGCCTGCCACTGTCTTGTGTTGTGACCTTGGGCGGGTCACTTAATGGTTCTGAGCCTCAGTTTCCCCATCTGAAATGGAGATATAATACTTCCCCACCTTCAGTTTGGGATTTGCAGATGAAAAATGCTATGATTGCACAAAGCATTATCATTAAATAATCAGAAACTGCCATAGGAGAAAGTCTGTTCTGATTACATTCCCTGAGCCAAAAACAAAATGTGTGAGACATTTTTAGCAAGCTCTCATTGCCCCTTGATTGGATTGGGTAACATACCATACACAGAAGGAGAACTCTAGTATGTCCTAATGAGAAGGTACAGCTTTTCTTTTCTTTTTGTTTTTTGACCCAGGCTTTTGCAGCTCCAGAGAACAGTCATAAGCACAGACTCTGAACTTCCAGATGAGCTTCTTTATGGCAGAGCAGGTTACCTATATGCTTTGCTCTATTTGAATACAGAAATTGGTCCAGACACTGTACCTCAGTCTATTATCAAAGAGGTAGGTGTTGTCAGTAGCTATTGGTGTGGTGCTCTCTCTTGTTCAATGATAACAGTCGGCTGCGTGCGTGTGCTGCGCCAGTTCTGCACAGATAGCTGACACAGTAGACCCAGAGAGAACCCCTGAAGACCACAGACTCTAGTAAGGTGCAGAGGAACCCGAGCCAGGTTTATTGTCAAACAAAGCACAGTAATAGTTTTCCGTAGACTGTACAAGACATACTACGAATATGTGCCCCCTGGCAATAGATCGGCTCAGTCAGTGGTGGGACTTTCCACTACCCCCTAAGCCAGACAAAGATACGCACTCCGGGACCTACTCTTATACAGTTTACTCATCCCTACAGAAATATTGAGGTACAGCCTCTTGGCTCATTAGGGTGCTGTTTCCCCCTTTGATCATGTTGTTTCAGACAAACAGATCTATCAATCATGCTGTCCTTTTGACCCTGTCTTTAAGATGCACCTGCCTGTTCCTTGTTATGTCTATGGAATGTCCTTGTATTGGGCTGTCCAGGTGCCATCTTGGCACAAGTTCCTCTTATTAGCACTTATATGTGAATGCACCTGCTTCTAACAAACCTCATCACACCAACTTCTGTGAGTGAGGCCTGCCTCTGGCTCACAGCCCAGCTTTTGCTTAGCAATGCCTGGAAGTACTTTGGTTCAGGCTTCAGGCCTCAGTCTGGGCCTCTGACACAAAAGTTTGTTTCAGGGCCTCATCTTACTACAGTAGGAAACTTTATATTGCCAGGTACTATGGTGTCTTTGAGGTAGAATCATATCTGTTTCTTCACTTCAAATATAGGAAAGAAAATGTTAAGTAAACTTCCATCTAGCCTCCAAAATAGCATTCATGGGGTAGTTTAGTGAGAAGAAACGCTTGGGACCTGATTCTGCTTTTATTTACCTTCTTATAACTTCAGTAAAGTTACTTCTAACTTATATCAACATGAGGTCAGAAACAGGTCCTCTCTGTTTAGCTCTTAGCCATGAAGGACTTCACTTGTCACTCTAACTTGTTTCTTTAGTAATCCATATAATGAAAGGAAAGAGGATATAGAATTTGTGAATTCTTCTACAGCAAAAGCAGTGCTTAAGTATATAACTGAATGTTTAAAATTTTATACTTTTAAACAAAACCTTAATTATAGGGGTGGGGCTGGAAGCACTGCTTATTAAGATTGCTTGATACTTCCCATTGTAAGACTGTTTTCAGTTGCTTATAACTCTTCCAAGCTGTACCTTTGGGGGTCAGTATGTGTGGGAGAGACTGAGACTGGGGGAGGAGCTGAGACTGAGAACCAGTGGGAAAGAAGGGGAGGGTGGAGGGGAGACGTGCTGAGGAGCTGGGAGCGGTGTGGAGAGCACTAGGACTAGTTGGCGATGACCTGAGTGGAGATGGTGAGACAGTGAGATTGGGTGAAGAGCCCAATGGGAGCGGGCAGGGGGGACTAGAGGCCACAGTGAGGGAGAGAGACTGATCAGATAAGGAAACAAGCAAGGGGAACTGGGACTGACTGGTGAAGAATCTGGGACTGAATACGGAGCCAGGGTGGGGCTGGCTGGAGGGGACTGAGCAGAAGGGGACATGCTGGGATCGGGGTGGGGAATTACCAGAAAAGTTTATGCCTACTACAGAACATACCCCTCTAAAGTCTGGAATGGAACTGAGTATTCTTGAGTCTCTCCATTCCTTTGTTGTCAGGAAATGTCTGAAACCCCCTAGCAAAGAGTCTTATCCCTCACACCTACTGCTGCTATCAGTTACTCCCTTAGCTCAAGTGGCAGAGGTCTATGTGTTGGCTCTAAAGATTCCAACCCTGTTGATGAATACCCATGTGGGTATCCGTATGATGGAATCCCCCCTCTCCACCCTCCCCCAGTTTTATTTAAAAAACAAAAAAAGCCCTAGGAAATTACACACACAAAAGCTATGTTAAAAGAATATGATTAAGGTTTCAAAGTCAGGCACTCAAAAGTTAGGAAATGCCAGAATTAAGGTTATCTTAGTTAAGGGTTAGAAGAGAATTCTTCAGGACTGCATTCAACTGTCTTAACCTTGAGCCCATCCTTTCTGTTTCTGCATCCCCTGCCTCATTCACTACACACCTTCCAACTTCTGCAACAAATGAGGCACGTGACCTACACATAACAGCCTCCTTCATTACACAACCCTGTTGATCTCAGCACAGGGTTATCCTGTGTACCAAATGAGGCAGGGAGCCTTTGGAAAAAATAGTATGTGACTATGTAATTAAAGACTATTATAATACACATGCACAAGGGAGGGAGGGCAAATGAAGGTTAGAGCTTTTTCTTGTACAGAAAAATTGTAGTTTTTCTGACACTTAAAAGTCTTAGGATATTTTGTAGTGCAGAGGTAGACTTGTATATTGCCTCATATTCTTTAATACATTCTCTCTAGCATTGTGTCTTACAATTCTTTGTAAAGTAGTCCTCTCTGAATAAATGAAAGCGATATTCATGGCAAGTGGTGGTGGTTGTTTTTCAACATTAGGTGGTAGATGCCATTATTGAGTCGGGTAAAAACTTCTCAAAGGAGGAACGCAAGACTGAACGCTGCCCTCTGTTGTACCAATGGCACAGGAAGCAGTACATTGGAGCAGCCCACGGTGTGGCTGGGATCTATTACATGCTAATGCAGGTAGGTAAACTAGTGTTCCAAGGTGAGGTTCTTTTGTATGAGACAGTAGTTAGTTTCATTCACTTAACATAATGGTCCCTAAAACTTAGTAATGTCTGAATCTTATTGAGGGCTTTATTGTGCATGTTAAAGGTCCCTCTTGACCCTCACTCCTCCAAATTAGCTCTTGGCTCTTAATCTTCAGTTATAATTTCTCTCACCTGTTTTGCCTATTCACAGCATTGAACTTGCTGTCAGAAATGCCTCCGTTGCCCTTTCCCTGATCTCGCTTACACCAACAACCGCTTTGAGTACATTTTCCACCATCTCCCAACTCCATAAAACTACATTTTCTCAAGCACCTTCATCCTGTTGATTTCTAGCCTGGTTTATTCTGATGTACCCCACTCCCTTGGGTTGTTGCCCACAACACTGCCCTTCCTGTTGCCCTTAACCAACTTGCTGTCCTCTGTACTGTCCCTTTTTCATGCTCCTGAAATGCCATCCCTCCCAGGTCCCACAGTGACTCTCAAAGGCGAAGCTGACATTTGAAGACAAGCAGAACATGCCTCATCTTCATATTAGTGATGAGAACTGGAAATAATTTCAGCAAATGTCATTGTACAACATTGTGGCTATAGGGCTGCAAAGTCTAATTTATCTCCCTTGCTCTATTTTCCAAAGGTGCTGGCAGTCTTTGTTCTGCCTTGGGTAATATCAAGTTTCTTATCTGCTCATTGACCCTCCTGATAACATGCCCTCTCTTAGGAAAATACCAACTCTTTCCAACCCTTTCCTCTTTCTTTGCTGTTTCAGATGGTTAATTAACAGAAATAATTCTGTCAAATACTGCTGGTTGTAAGTGGCAACTACTCTGATCATAAATCTAGGCAGAATTGTAATTTCTTCCTCTGTACGATTGCTGCTTTTGACAATTACCACAAAACTTACTTGTACATTATTAGGTTTATGCCTTTTCATTGTCCATTAAATGTTGTGACTCACTCAGAGTTTAGTCACTTCCTGCAGAAGGAACAAGATATGTGGGTTTTTGCCAATACTAAGAGAACTTTTTGGCAAAGAACTTCGGAGTTTTTTGTTTCTTTAATTATAAAGCTACTTCCTACTTACTGCCTGTGATCTGAGGATCTCTAACCCTTTACAAACAGTTCCTTGCAACACCACTGTGAGGTTAGTAAGTATTATTGTACCTACTTCTGTGCCTTGGTTCATCCAGCTAGTAGTGTTAAGTAGCAGCGAGTCAGGGCAGATATGAGCCAGGAATCTCAAGGCCATGTCCCCTCCTCTAATCATTAAATAAACTCTTTTTTCTTCCATCTAACAGTTCTTAGCTAATTAGTAAGATCGTGTCTTTGATAACTACTCTATTTATTATTTGTACTGGCCCATTTTGCTTGGTCCTGAGCAAAACAGAACAAAAAGACAGTCCTTCTCCCAGAGAGCTTATGATTTCAGGCCAGGTCTATACTACAAAATTCTGCTGGCATAGCTGTGTCGTTCAGAGGCATGGAAAGACAGTCCCCTGTAGCTAACGTTGCTATGCCAGTGAAGCCCCCAGAACAGACACAACTGTGCCAATGGAAGAGTGCTTAAGTTGGAATAGCAAATGTTGCTTGGTGAGGTGGTGTTACTATGCCAACAGAGAAACTCCTGTCAGCATAGGTTGTGTCTACTGTAGGGGGCTCTGCTGGTTCTTTTTTAGTTTATGCTGTATCTGTGCTAAGGATAGTAATTTTTCCCAGTTACTAACTTGCTGCCATTCTTGTGGTCTGAGTGAAACAACATTCTGTAGAAACACGTGTCTTATCACGGGCTCTTAACTTTAAAAGAAAGGTCAGCTTAAATTAAAGGACTTGATTTTGCACAGACCTAAATGGGAGCACAAGCAAGGAAAGAAAGGTGTAAAAAGTCTGACTCTGCAGGTGTATCTGTGCATGAGGATACAATTGCACTGAGATGGGACAAGGAGTACACACTGCTGGCACAATCAAAAGATGGTCCAGTGGTTACACTCCCCCTGTGCACAACTTGAGACTGTGTGTCTAAGGCCATGTCTACACTACAGAATTATGTTGGCCTTAATTACTTCAGCATTCAGCCACCACAGTTATTAAAACGCTTGTATGCACGCAGGTTTGTCTCCTTATGTCAGCGCATTGTATCTATGCAGAGTGCGGTGCACCACGAGTGGGTATCCCAGTGTGCAACTCTTCACCATCCAATGCACTGTCTTTTGGGAAGCTTTGGCAATGCATGATGGGGCTGAAACAAGTTGTGCCAGGGTGACTGGGAGCATGGGGTCAACTTCCCAGTTTGCAACTGTTTCCATCCCGTAATGTGTATTTCCCCCCTCACTTCTGTGCTGCTGCTGGTGGTGTGGCTGGGCTGAGTACCCGGAAAGCGCAGCTGTGGAACCTGCCTGTAAAAATGGGGAGCCCTGCATGGTGTGGAGTGCCTCCCCAGTATCTAGACCCCCAGCAATATGCTGGCACACATACCTGCCCTGCAGAGACAGGGCGCCCTGTTCAGGGCAGAACATCCCCTCTAGGGACTGTCTTCTCCAGCACCCGGCCCCAAACCCAGGGACTGCCTTCCATGCACCTAGCTCCCCACCTAGAGACTGTGCCTTAATATCTAGCCCCTCATCCAGGGACTGCCCCTAGCCACCAGTTCCCTAAGCATCAGCTGCAACCTCCTTCTGCAGCCCTAGCCCCTGACCTTTCTGCCTCACACCCCCATGCCCATTGTCTCTTAACTCCACAGCAGGTAGCTCAGCTGTGCCTCCTGCCCTGCCCACTTGCCATTGTGGTCCTAGTGCACCTGCTCCAGCCAGGGTCACTGGACCTGCAATCCTTGTGGAGTGGAGGCGGCACTGAGCACCCTGGTCTCGTGCTACTGATGCTACTGGGTCTGATCCTGCTGGGGGCAGGGGGCTGACACTGCTGAGTATGAATTTGCACCCTCTCCCCCTCACTAGCTGAGTGCCTTGGGCAGGTGCCCCTCCCATCCAACCATAGTTACAGCCCTGAGGCTTTCACATGGGCCACAGCTGTATGCTGATTAGGCCATGAGTTGAGATCTGCTGGTCTAGAGTTATTTAATCCTGCCTTAGTGCAGGGGGCTGGATTAGATGACCTCTCAAGGTCCCTTCCAGCCCTACATTTCTGTGCTTTTATGGAGAGCTGATGGATTTATGTAAGTACCTGTGATTAATGGTGAAACAATAATGTCCCCCACTGATAGCACAGTAGCTGACTTTGGTACTTATAACTAACTAGGCCAGCAAAGTAAACATTCCTCATCTGACATAAGAAAAAACAAAGTAAATAGATATTGCAGTTTCCAGGTGAACATATTTGAAATCTGTAGATGCTTAAAGTCTTCTCCTTTGGCTCTAGGAGTGTGATTGCAGCGGGGTGCTGTCCTATTAAATGCAGATCTGCAGAAGCACTGTAATAAAATTGAGCACAGTGGGCAATAATTTAAAAAGACGGATGTGTTTCTTGTCACAGACTCAATTACTGGGTCTCTGCTACTCCCAAGGCTTTCAAGAATTTCAGAGATCGTGTGGGCTTTGAAAAGAATAGAGCCTTATTGTGAAAAATTCCATAAAGTAGGTGGGAGGAGAGATGGATGTTAATTAGGAACACCTGCAAACCCCACCATGTGTTTACTAATTAAATATAAAGGTACTGGTATCAGCACTTCGCTTAGAAATGGGCATGTTCTCCTCTACGGCAAGAATGTAAATCCTATTAACATTAATGCGAAGTCATGGGGAGTATCTAGGGGAAGAACAGCATTCTTTGGGCCAGATTTTTCAAAGATATTTAGGTGCCTGAAGATTCACAAATGCACCTACTAGGATTTTCAAAAGTACTTCTCTGCAACACTAGGCACCTAAATAAATATTGAAAATCTGGTCCTTGATATCTGTTTTCTGGATGTGATTCTTCCCAACCAACTGTTGGGCTGACTGTGTTAGATCCTGCCACTCAGTTTGTTTACTTTCTTCAGCTATCCATAGGTTTAGGAAGCTTTATTTATGATGAAAATACTTTACCTTCATAAACATTTAGCAAGATGGGTCATTGGCCACAACAGTACTCTGATAGCTGCCTTATGAGGGACACCTCACCTCGGGGAAACATGCCAGGTTTGTATTTCACACAGTTAGGCCATTGGTTTAGAACCACACTGGGCTTATAAATCTTTTGTCTTCAAATGTGAGTTTAAATAACCAAACCGCCTTCCTGCTTAAGTGCTCTTTTTTGATGTTAAGGCATTGATAGACGTCTAGGAGTCTGGAAACTTGTGTTCTATTCCAGTTCTGTCACAGTCATCCTGGGTCCCTTTGATGTAAGTCACCCAACGTGTCTCAATTTGTCCATCTGTAGAAAGGAGGTAATACTGCTTTTCATAAGGGTATTGTGAGGGTAAATTAATGAAATGCTTATAAAGAGCTTTGAGATTTGTACACGGAATTTTCTATGTATGAGTCTTTGTGTATGCAAAATCGAATGGATAGAGTAAAGAACTACATTTTAATGTGTGATTATTTTGTTCTTAGCCAGTTTCAGATGTGGATCAGGAGACCCTGACAGAGCTGGTGAAACCGAGCATTGACTATGTACGTCATAAAAAATTCAGATCTGGGAACTATCCATCATCATTAAGCAATGAAACAGATAGACTAGTCCACTGGTGCCATGGTGCCCCGGGAGTCATCCATATGCTAATGCAAGCTTATAAGGTAAGTCTTTCTCTTATACATGTGCACCCACATCCTCGTGTGTCCGTATATCTACAGAAGTAATTTTTGATCTTTAGGCTCCTAATTTTGAAATCTTGGTCTGTAATCTTTGAGTCTTTATTCAGAATGTTAAAGGTGTCTTTAATTTTAAAAATCAATATCTCTAAACCACTCTTTACTTTAAGGATTGTAGTATTATTAAGATGTAGCACTTACTGCTGATGTCAGATTACAAAGACCCCAGATAGCTGACAAATATAATGTGTATCCTGTGACGGGTTGGATCACAGAAACCTTCTTGGGAGCTGCCACCCGATGTGCCAAGACTACTTCTGCCCCTGCCTTCCCTGCCAGCTCAGGACTCCAGCACCCTGTCTTGCTGAGCCAGACACTCCCGTCTGCTCCAACACACACCCAAGGTCTGAATTATTTGCCCTAAATCTGCAGGTTTACCTGAAAGCAGCTAACAGAAGCGTGCTTGTCTTTAACACCTAGATTCCCAACTCCCAATGGGGTCTAAACCCAAATAAATCCATTTTACACTGTATAAAGCTTATGCAGGGTAAACTCATAAATTCTTCTCCCTCTGTAACACTGATAGAGAGAGATGCACAGTTGTTTGCTCCCTCAGATATTAATACATACTCGGACTTAATTAGTAAAAAGTGATTTTATTAAATACAGAAAGTAGGATTTAAGTGGTTCCAAGTAGTAACAGACAGGGCAAAGTAAGTCACTAAGCAAATAAAATAAAATGCACAAATCTATGTCTAATCAAAGTGAATACAGATAATCTCACCCTCAGAGATGCTTCAGTAAGTTGATTTTTTTGTTTGTCTGTTTGTTTGTTCTTTCTCAGACTGGACACCTTCCAGGCCTGGGCACAATTCTTTCTCCTGGTACAGCTCTTGTTCCAGCTCAGGTGGTAGCTAGGGGATTCTTCGTGATAGCTCCACCTTTGTTCTCTTCCACCCCTTTATATATCTTTTGCATAAGGCAGGAATCTGTTTTGTCCCTCTCTGGGTTCCCAACCCCTCCTTCTCAATGGAAAAGCACCAGGTTAAAGATGGATTCCAGTTCAGGTGACATGATCACATGTCACTGCAAGACTTCATTGCCCACTTGCCAGCACACACACATACAGAAAGACTTACAGGTAAAACAGAGCCATCTGCAGACAATTGTCCTGGTTAATGGGAGTCATCAGGATTCCAAACCACCATTAATTGCCCACACTTTGCATAATTACAATAGGCCCTCAGAGTTATATTTCATATTTCTAGTTTCAGATACACGAGTGGTACATTTATACAAATAGAATGATTATACTCAGTAGAGTATAAGCTTTGTAATCATACCTTACAAGAGACCTTTTGCATGAAGCGTATTCCAGTTCCATTATATTCACTCATTAGCATATTTTTATAAAATTATATAGCCTGACAAATATAATTTGTATCCTATGACAGTAATTTAGCACTAGCCTAGTCTCTTTGTTCCTATGTATCCTCACTGGTTCTGCTGTTGTTTTCAGGTTCTGGAGCTCTGAGTCACAGAATATTAGTAAGCAAGCAGTTTAATTAAATTTATGCAAATTGATTCCTGTTCTTGACAAGCCGCCTTGGCAGGTTCTCTGCTTGGTCTCTGAGTGGGCTGATGAAAAGCGTTCATGGTTATCTGTATAATTATGTTCACTGCTACCTGAAATTTGAACTGTAAACCTCCTAAAGTGTTTCTGAAGGCAACAGAAGCCACAGGAGCATGTGCTCTGGCGTGCCTTGGGAGGAAGGTGATTGGACACTGCAGAAATCCATTTGTCCCTTCCCGATGTGATGTTTTCTCAGCACAAAATGCTGTATATCTTGAGGAGCTGAGAGGATCAGGAACATTTTTGGTTGGCAGACACTTCTTTGGCCCGCCCTTGTCTTTTTAAGATGTTCAGGTCACATAATTAGCTTCTTTTTACTTCTCAGTTTCCTTTTTAAAGAGCAATATAAAAAGTAATTGAAGAGAGAGTCAACAGATTGTACTCCATGCTGTAAAGTAAGAGGGATTTGGGTAATGGAAAGTAGCTCCTTGGAAACTAGAACCAATCATCCAGCCTTCAAGTTAAGTCATGTAACTGGACTGTCCTTGTGTGGTAATAGAGAAGCTATTCAAATAGTGAAATGTTTTCTCTGCCTTGTTGGTCGTATTTTACAAAGCTCATGAAACTATTAAAAAACAAAAACCCAACTCGTATTGATGGTACTAGTCACTTGCTTAATGACAGCCACTGATATATCAAGGCTTTATAAATCTCTTAAGTGTGCCTTTTTTGTCTTGCTGCTGATCTGAGTGAGACCAGATAGAGAAGGAGCAGAAACTGGCTGCTTAAGACTACAAGTCTCTGGTGTCTCAGTGAAAACCATCTGTTTCATTCCCTGCTTTCCTGATGGACTACATAACATAACTTCAGATGGAGTTTTGGGTGTGAGTAAAGTCTGCAAGAGTGGGTTCTTGGTGTTTGAAACACAGCTGAAGGTCAGGCTGGGAGGACTACTTGTATGGTCCCAAGCACAATGCCTGGCAGAGCCACTGCAATACGAACAATGATCTACAGTCAAGGCAATATACAGCTCTTTGTTGTGCTTCTGGTAAAGAGGCAAATGCCATACTGGGTAATATAAATGTAAAGCATTTCTTTGTCACCGTTTCAGTGTAGAAACAGGGAGGACCTGCCCTTGGCCAGAAGTCACCATGACATCAACCAGAAGGGTTGGGGCTGAAACCCCGTGTGCCCCCATCTGTTACATGAATCTAATTAGAATAAGTCTTTTGTATTTCAAGTTTAAATCAAACACAGTCACAACTTGGAGGAGGGAGGAGTAGTGAAAAAAGGAGAGTGAGAACTCTTGAGACAGATGATAAATGTGGACTATAGAGAGAATCTAGAATTGAAGATACTGATACCGAGAGAGAGGTGGGGAACAGGTATGTGTACCTGGAAGTCTGGGTGCCTTCTGAGGGCTGTAAACACTGCTTTGACCCCTTCTCTCTGCATTGTATAATAACAGAGCTTAGGCTTCTTGTTACATGCTGCAGAGCTCAAATCACTGATTCCCAGGTCTAAGCATTAATCCTACTTTTGGGCAAGTGGTTCTGAGTGCACCAGCAGTGGGGGCCCCCTATTAACAGCTGAAATCACTAAAGAGCTGAAGTCACACACACAATTTGGGGGGAGGGATAGCTCAGTGGTTTAGAGCACTAGCCTACTAAGCCCAAGGTTGTGTGAGCTCAATCCTTGAGGGGGCCATTTACAAGTCTGGGGTAAAAATCTGGGGACTGGTCCTGCTTTGAGCAGGGCATTGGACTAGATGACCTCCTGAGGTCCCTTCCAACCTTGTTATTCCATGATCTTGTGTTTTTCTTTTGATCATGCTTTCAGATTCATAAAGTCTTAATTTTCTTTTATCTTGCACAGGAGGGGAAGCAGTCTGGTAAGAGACCAAAATTATTGCCATGATGGATGGATTATAAATAGCTAAAGAACAGATGAAACTTGCCCCATTCTCCACTCCCTTTCTCTGTTGCTGGGTAGGTTGGTTGAATTTGCGTGTTTTTCTTATTCCATAGACCTTTAAAGAGGATAAATATTTGAAGGATGCCATGGACTGCAGTGATGTCATCTGGCAGAGAGGTTTGCTGAGGAAAGGGTATGGAATCTGCCATGGGACCGCTGGCAATGGCTACTCCTTCTTATCTCTCTATCACCTAACTGAGGACAAAAAGTATCTCTACCGGGCCTGCAAGGTGGGATTTACTGCATTGCTTCTTCTCTGCTGGCTACAATCATGTATTAATTTCTGTATGATAATTGCAAACATCACATACCCTCATACAATAAAAAGGAATAATATTTCTGTGCTACCTGTAACTTTTAATTCTCAAAATGTAGAGAGTGTTTAGAATCAGAAATAGGAATGACCTGAAAAGATGATACCTGCTCTAAATGTAGCTAACCAATGTTCTATTATGATATTAAAAATATGCCATTTGTATTCCCTTGTGATATTCGCTATGGGATACATCAGATCTAGCATGTACTGTTCAGTGGCCTGTAATTATTATACTTTGGTTTATTGGTTTGCACACTAGTTGTTACCTAGGGGTTCTAGAACTCTGAATCATATGGATTAGATTTTAATGTATGTAAAATAAGTTGATTACTTTTTGCTACGCTCGAGAGCCCCATGGTCTGAGTACTGCTTTGAGAGCTAATCCTTGCTCTGACATATTGCTTCCTTTGTGATCTTGGGAAAGTCATCTGAGCTCTGTGCCTCTGTTTTCATATCTTACCAGGGTATTATGAGCCGTAACTCCCTGAAGTTAATTAGACAATCGTAGACCTTTCTGTATAGTCTGAGACTATTTAAAATACTTCAACAGGAAATTTGAAAAATAGTCTCCCAACTGTCTTCAAATCAGCAGTGGCCATCTGTACAGAGGCTGTGTGTGGTTTCCGATAATTTCACTGTGGAACAGTTGAAAGTTTTTTAAAACTGTTGACCCTCTGTTTGCCTATATCCTCTGATATTTACCGTAGTGCCCAGCAAGCCAGAGCCTTAGCTGGTATCAGACCTCAGGACTTCCTGTCTTCCAGCTCTGGATTCGTCCAGGGAAGCAGCATGATTTGAAGGAGAGTGGCATTAGAGATGTAGATCTAAACAATTGTATAAATCACTTGCAGTCACATAGCATGTGTAATGTCTGTAGGTCGATCTGTCTTGACCACATCTAACACAATCTATCTTAGGTACTTTATGTAGCCTCCATCACCATAATGTCTGAGTGCCTCACAATCATAGAATCATAGACTTTTTAAGGTCAGAAGGGACCATTATGATCATCTAGTCTGACCTGCTGCATCCTTCGGTGTTTTTAAGAACATAAAAACAGCCATATTGGGTCAGATCAATGGTCCATCTAGCCTAGTATCCTGATTTCCAGTAGTGGCCAGAGCCTGATGCTTCAGAGGGAATGAACAGAACAGGGCAATTAACGAGCAATCCATTCCCCTGTCATCCAGTCCCAATTTCTGGCAGTCACTGGCTTAGGGACACTCAGAGCGTGGGGTTGCATCCCTGACCATCTAGGCTAATAGCATTGGTGGACCCTATCCTCCTCGAACTTATCCAATTCTTTTTTGAGCCCAGTTATAATTTTGGCCTTTACAACATCCCCTGGCAACGAGCTCCACAGGTTCATTGTGCATTGTGCAAGGAACTTCCCTATGTTGATTTCGTTGGTTGACCCCTGGTTCTTGTTTTACTTAAAGGGGTAAATAACACTTCCTTATTCACTTTCTGTACACCAGTGGCCCTCAGCCTTTCCAGACTACTACTACTGTACCTCTTTCAGGCGTCCGATTTGTCTTACATACCCCCAAGCTTCACCTCACTTAAAATCTACTTGTTTACAAAATCAGACATAAAAACACAAAAGTGTCACAGCACACTATTACTGAAACATTGCGTACTTTCTCATTTTTACTATATGATTATAAAATAAATCAACTGGAATATAAATATTGTACTTGCATTTCAGCGTATAGGATATAGAGCAGTATAAACAAGTCACTGTCTGTATGAAATGTTAGTTTGTACTGACTTTGCTAGTGCTTTTTATGTAGCCTATCGTAAAACTAGGAAAATATTTAGATGAGTTGATGTACCCCTGGGAAGACCTCCGAGTAACCTCAAGGGTACGTGTAGCCCTGGTTGAGAACCACTGCTCTTCACCATTTATGATTTTATAGATTTAAGATGAACAGTCCCAGTCTTTGTAATCTCTCCTCATATGCAAATTGTTCCATACCCTTAATCAATTTTGTTGCCCTTTTCTGTACTGTTTTGAGTTCTAATTTATCTTTATCCTCACAACACCCCTGTGAGTTAGGGAAGTGCTATTAATCCCATGTTACAGATGGGGAACTGAGGCACAGGGAGACTATGACTTGCCCAAGGCCATATAAGATATCAAATCCAAGTTCTTCCACTCCCAGGCTCATGCCCTTACCCCTGGACCACTCTCCTCCTTTTCTAATCAGGTTAAGTTTTGTCATATGCCCTTTGTGGGATGATTGTAATATCTGGTAATATATTACAGCCACCTTGCGTCCTGGAGTCTCCAATGCTCTGAAGCATTTAGCATTTTTAACAATTTTAAGTGTCTTTAACATTTAAGGGACCCCTCCAACGCATCATCAGGGATCTACAACCCATCCTGGACAATGATTCCTCACTTTCACAGGCCTTGGGTGGCAGGCCTGTCCACACCCACAGATAGCTTGCCAACCTGAAGCATATTCTCACCAGTAACTACACACTGCACCATAGTAACTCTAGCTCAGGAACCAATCCATGCAACAAACCTCGATGCCAACTCTGCCCACATATCTACACCAGCGAACCATCACAGACCTAACCAGATCAGCCACACCACACTGGTCATTCACCTTCACCCACCAATGAAAAGATAGAGTGCCCCCGCCAATGCCCTTCTGCTATTACATTTCCAAACTGACAGTGCCACTACGAAAAGGATAATGACACACAATCACATAAGGAATGGCAATATACAAAAACTGTAGTCAGAACACTCAGTTGCCCTAGATACACAATGACAGATTTAGAAGGTAGCATCCTGCAGCAAAAAAACCTCAGTACCAGATTCAAGAAAACTGCTGAGCTTCAGTTTCATCTGCAGAATTACACCATCAGCCTCGATAAACAGACTGGAATGGCTTGCCAACTACCAAAAAAGCAGTTGTTCCTCCTTGCGTTTTCACACCTCAGCTGTAGAAGAGAGGCCTCATCCTTTCCTATGAACTAACCTCATTATCTCTAGCTTGCCTCTGCTTGCATGATGCATATAATTATATATATATAGATATATAGTATATTATCTACTATATATACACACACACACACACACACACACCTGCCCCTGGAAATTTTCACTACATACATCTGACGAAGTGGGTATTCACCCACGAAAGCTCATGCTCCAATACGTCCGTTAGGCTATAAGGTGTCACAGAATTCTTTGATGCATTTAAAGGAAAGACTTTCAAAAGTGCTAAGGCAGTTTGCAAAATCTCTCCTGTATGCAACAAGATACCCAGTGTGACTGGACACTTACACCTATTGATCTAGATAATTGTATGGCTCCTGTCACCACAGTATCTGATCACACTGAAAGCACGAGGCTGAAGACAGAGAATCCACCCAAGAATCTTTGATAACGGTGCAGCTGCTTGTTGGCTATTTCATGCACTGTTAAAAGGGACTTGGAAGAGATCAAGGGTTGGGAGTTATTGAGTCAGAGAGAGATCACTTGCCTGAATGCTTCAGTCTTCTGACTTTTCAAATAATACAGCTATTTAATGTGTTTTTTGTTGGGCTTGCAACAGATTGTCCCATTAGTTGAATAAACTTGTCTGCCAGTGGCTATAGGTACCTCTGATCTTCTGGGCCTTGTGTATCTGGGATTGTTGAAAATTTTTTTCTTCTGAATAAAGTTGTAACAATATAAAATGGAAAGACTAAGTAGTGGTCAGAGGTAGATGATGCCTTCACCCCTTCAGTCACCTAATTAGCAGTCTGAAACAGAATCTCAGTGAGAGTAAAAGCATTTTTAACACAAACGAATTTTTGAAGTCAGAAAGTCCATTTGGGTGGAAACTAGATAGCACCTTAAGCTGCTTTCTTGATGAAGATGCCTGCCTGGCTTTCTCTCTTCCTGCTCTCTTCTTCCTCGGCTCCCTGACTTGGAGCTGGGAACTTTTTGACTTACAATCCAGCTCTGATACTGGTTTGCCTCAGAGGCTTTCAGCAAGTCACTTAACCTCTGCTTTCATTCCCAGAATAATAATGATACTTTACCTTTAATGGATGTCATGAGAAGTCATTAAGCTTAGAAACACTTTTTGCAGACAGAAGTCTAATTCTGCTCTCCATTACAGGGGGAGTAATTTGTAGACTTTTGTGGGAGTTACACCTGCATAACTGAGGGGAGAATTGAGCCTAACAATTATTTGAGATGAGTTCTAATACTTTGTCTTTTTTCTAAAAGCATCACCCCTCTCTCACTAAATGAAGGAGTTATTTTTCAGGAGTATGTGGGAGGAACAAGGGGGGGGAGTGAGACTTTCCTTTTGCTTCTTATTAATTGATTCTTGGTCTGGTCTCTTGACTGTTGTCGTTGGGTGCAGCAGAACCAAATGACAAAAAAAAAAATGCTATAGCTAGACTCTAGTACAAATGGAGCAATGGTGACCTCTGCTGAGAAGGAAAAGCTATTCTCTATAAGCTTGTTCAAATTACAGGGGAAATTTGTTTAAATAGGTGCTTTGCAGGACTGCTCCAGTAATAGAGGACTCGGAGTTGAAACATGTTAGAAAAGCAAAGCACATGGAGAGACTAGGGGAGTAGGTGAGATCCACATATGTTGCTTCTGAGAGGCCGTAAAAGAGCTTTTTAGACTGTCATTGCTGTTAAAATGTTTCCAAATGCAATTTGCAAGTAATTAATGTTAGCCCAGTACTTGTAGCATTCCGTATACAAAGTATACCAACTATGGTTAATCAGGCATATGGGATACAGTTTTCAATGGTGCCCTCTGGACAGTTGAGGCAGAAAATGGAAAGTTCTTGAAAACAAAAGATTGACAATCTTAATGATCCAATTGTATTTATAACGATTTACTATAATGCTCAGGGTGGACAAAATAAGGTAAGTAACGTAATGGCTGTTGAAATATTAAATATTCTAAATTGAAGTGCGAGCAATGTAAGGACACAGAAATGTGATTAATGGGCATTACTCATGACCGCAAGGATACATTAGCAGGGAGAGGGAGAAATTGTTGCTATTATGGTGCATTCTCTGCTTGCCCTTCAAATTGACATACAAACATATTCTTGCAACATTTTTATTTCCTTCTCTTTCCATTATTTCTTCTCCCACTTCCTCCCCCAAAAAAATTTAAGTGAAAAGTATAAGTAAAATCTGCCCCACTAATTAAACTGTGTCGCCATGTAGTGGATTTCAGTTAATCTGCATTTTCAGTTTCCTGAAAACTAATTGAAGTCTTAGCCTAGTTGAGGCAGGACAATTTAATCTTGGATAATGATTCCAGTTTGTTTCTCTGCTTGAGCCTCATTGTATTTTCTATATATTAAAAGGCGTCTTTATGTGCTGCTGTCCAAGCTTGCATCTGTATACGTACACATTTAAGCCACTCTGTTTTCCTTCTTCTTTTTCCCTCTCTCCGACAGTTTGCAGAGTGGTGTTTAGAGTATGGCGCACATGGATGTCGTATTCCTGACCGACCCTACTCTCTGTTTGAAGGTAAAGTATTGTTGTTGCAGGCTGGGTTGTATTAGGAAGAAGGACAATCTTGTGGTAAGGCACATGACTGGAAGTCAGAAAAGCTGTTATGTTTTCCTTTTATGGGCAGTTGGATAGTTGTTGTGCATCACAGAACTACCCTATAAATCATAATTACTGAGAGAGCGTCAGACTGGAATTGCAACAGCATTGCAGATCAGTAGTTTGTTTCTTTGACAAAGTCCTTTCTTGAGCACCAATATTAACCAAATTCATCCACACAGCTAAAGAAAAGAAATGCCATCTTTTGATTAAAGGCCTTCCTGTGTCACTTAAATATTCTACAACAGTGGTTCTCAAACTAGGGCCGCCACTTGTTCAGGGAAAGCCCCTCGTGGGCCTGGCCAGTTTGTTTAGCTGCCATGTCTGCAGGTTCAGCCAGTTGCGGCTCCTACTAGCCGTGGTTCACCGCTCCAGGCCAATGGGGCTCCGGGAAGCGGCGCAGGCTGAAGGATGTGCTGGCCACCCTTCCTGCAGCCCCCATTGGCCTGGAGCGGCGAACCACGACCAGCAGAAGCCGGGATTGACTGAACCTGCAGACGTGGCAGCTAAACAAACTGGCCAGGCCCGCCAGGGGCTTTCCCTGAACAAGCGGCGGCCCTAGTTTGAAAACCACTGTTCTACAATGAACAAGTAGAAAAGTAGAGATTATATTTTTTCTAACGCTCTCTTGTAAATCCTTATCTTTTGCAAACTCAAAACAGAACAAATGATCTTCGCCCTTAAAAGGCTTTAAAATAGCTTTGCTGTTCTTTGAAAGTGAACCTAATGCACCACCTATCACAAGTGTGAGGAATTACAGAGGGTTTTATAGGGGTGTTTTTTAGAATAGCAATGCAAGCTAAGGCCTTTTGTGTCAGCAGCTGTTTTGTGCACCTCTTCCAAATGCAGTTGGGGTAAAGAATATGATTATAGTGTTCATATTTCTGATATGGTGCCCTGAATTAACTGCTGCTTTCTGCAGCAATCGTGACTGTATCTTTATATGTAGTGGAAGCAAAGTCACCCTTGGAGTTATTTGTAGAATAAAATCTTAGAAACTCACTGAGAACATGATGCAGAAAGAAAGCCACTCAGGGCTGTCTTGGGGTTAATGTGACCCGTAGCTACAAAAAATGGAAGTTACAATTTGGAGGAACGTTGCCAAGTTTTCTTTCTTTCTTTTTTTTTTCCCTCTCTCTGTCTAAATTTTTTTCAAGTCTGAGTCAAATTGCCCCTCTCTTGTGCGCGCACACTTTCTCTCGTGTGTGCTCTCTCTCTTTCTGCTGAAGTCACTAGGAGCTGCATTTGACATTGTAGGGTGATACTTGGGCCTAGTAGGAAGAGAAGATTTTTTAATATATCAATTTTTATTGAGCATCCGAGACTCTGAATCAGGAAAACTTTGCTATTCAGGGGAATGTTTAAGCATGTCTTTAAGCATATGCTAAAGTTCCATTACTTAAAGTTAAGCACATACTTAAGTGCTGTCATGAATCAGGGCCTGTAACTGGGTTGTTAGTGTTAGATGTTGGAACCCTGCGTGGAGATGCTGACAGATTCTTTCTTGGGGGGAGGGGGAGCTATAGAATTTTTGGGGGTGTTTTTTTAAAAATTGTCTAATACATAATGCCCATATTGTTTCACATTGGGCATTCAGTTTAAATAATGGAGTGCCTTCCACATTAGGAGATACTTCTTCAATAAAGAACTACTGTACAGTAAGTGAAGATGATACAGGGTGATGCTATGCCAATAAATAAGCATGTACTCCATATGTATAAACTCCTCTGACAGCCATAGGCTTTCTGATCCATTGTAGCACACTTTGAGTGACTTATCTCTTTAAGGTCCTTCCTTGTTAGAACTCTGCAGCAGCCTCTCCCATATAATTCATTTCTGGAAAAGGTAAAGAAATAGTTTCAAGTTTTTAAAAATCCAAATACAATGGGTTTGAAGTGAGAATTTTTAGTTTTGTTTTTAAGGTGGTCATTTAAAAATTGTTTTTAAGAAGTGATTAAACTGCAACATTAACAAGATTACATACTATACATCAGTAATGGCAGAACTCCATTTAGAAAACATTACTGATGTCTTCACAGAATACCAGTAGTAGCTCTAAAATGCTAAGATTCTTTCATCATTCATGGAATCCAAATTTTACTTGCATTAATACCATGTATTTGTATGAGACCTTGCACAACTGCGCCTTGAGGTTGATTAGGGCCTCTGGGCACTATCTTCCTGATAACAATAAATATATTAATATCTTGTTTATCTAGTGGGATGGAATTGGTGACATTTATTATGATAAACCAGGGTTCAGAAAAGAATGGTGACTCCCCTCCCCCCCCCCCCAATTTAAAGTTGCTCCTCTGGAGACACTGTGACAGGTTACCCCTGGGGTGCCACCAGGAACTATGATACCGCTGAGCCCTCTGACCTACCAGCCTGAGCTCCCTGTCACACTGTGCTGCTGTGACAAACTGCAGACACACTCCCGGTCTTACACTTCCACCAACATACACATAGGTAGGGACACACCCAACTGCAGTTGCATGCAGGCTCTCTGACTAGCCACTGCATGTACCAGCAGTAGAAAGGCTACAGCCAAGGTAACTCTCAGCTCCCCAGGCACATACCCCCTCTGGAGCATAAACCCAAAATGATACCATCTCGCGCTGCACAGGGAACCGTACAGCATAAGCTCATAGTGTTTCCCCCCCACCCCCCCACACACAATATGGAGAGGAATGTGCAACAGCCCCTCTGAGTTAAGGTTCCCACACACTTCACTCCAAACTCACTGTTTAGATTAAAACAGCAAATAAATTTATTAACTACAAAAGATAGATTATAAGTGACAGCAAACCGATGGAAGCAGATTACCTAGCAACTAAACAGAAATGCAATTTAAGCTTAATATACTAGATAGATTGGATCTGAATAGCAGATTCTCACCTTAACTGATGGTACAGGCAGACTTGTAGATTCTTAAGGCACAAGCTATATTAGCTTTACAGCTTGGGTTTCTCAAGTCTTCATACAGAAGCTAGAGATTCCTTTAGCCTGGGTCCAGCACTTCCCTGAGTTCAGTCTTTTTACTTGGGTGTTTCCAGGAGTCTTCTTGAGTGGGGAGGGAAGAACCACAGATGATGTCACTCCCTGCCATATATAGCTTTTGCATATGGCGGGAACTCTTTGTTTTAAAATTTGGTTCCCAGACCAGTTTGTGGAGAAATACTGACATCCCAAGGTGGAGTCCAGAATCATATGACCTGGTCACATGTTCTTGCAGAGTCATAGCAGCCATTACTTACGGGCTGTCTGGAGTGTTCCCAGGAAGTGTTCTTACCAGGTGAGAGATAAGTTTCTTCTAATGCCTATTATTTTCCCTAATGCCTCATTGCCCTGAATAGTAGGATGACCAGACAGCAAATGTGAAAAAATGGGCCAGGAGGAGGGGTAATAGGAGCCTATATAAAAAGAGGACCCAAAAATCAGGACTATCCCTATAAAATCGGGACATCTGCTCATCCTACTGAATAGGCCTTCCAACCAGCTATCTGGACTGAAAGCATCTTGTTTAGTGGGCATTATCCAGGTGTAACTACATTTCAAGCACATATACATAGTCAGTATTTATAACTTCAGATACAAAAATGATACATGCATACAAATAGGATAATCCATATTCAGCAAATCATAACTTTTCCAATGACACCTTACACGACCCATCTTGCATAAAATACATCATTGTGATACAGTCATATAATAGCACCATGAAGCATGTGAGGTGAGGTATCATAGACACAATCGAAATTAGGATAATAGGCTCTTTGATTATTGATCTAGGTTGAGGTAGTGTCAAAAATGTGCCAGACTCTTTGCAGATCCAGAGTGCCCCATAGCGTGCACAATTTAAGGCCTCAGTCCTGCAGTTGGATCCATACAGGTGAAAACTTGCACCCTTGCAAAATCCCAGTGGCTTTGGGGCTCCATGTGGACATAAGGATCCCCCCTGCTCAGAGCAGGTTGCTGGATGGAGGTTTTAAAATGGGTTCCGATATCTGGTTAAATTCTGACTGATATTACAATAGCTTAAGAATTTAAAAATAAACTAAGAAATCAGTTTGTATGTTTCAGGCATGGCGGGAGCTATTCATTTCCTATCGGACATATTGGTCCCAGAGACTTCCCAGTTTCCAGCATTTGAACTTGGACCTCAAAGGAGAGAAAACAAAGTGGAACAGGACAGCTAAGAGATCTGTTACAATGGAAACTCAATGTCAAGAGTGTCTAGTGCCTCTGAAACTGAACCAACTTTAAAGCCTAAACAAAGGACAAGGAAATCCCTCTTCACACCTCTTTCTCCAAAGGACCACAAGTCATTAAAGCATGAATCAGAAGCTATGCCCAGGTTTTATTTAAGTGATGCCTTCGGTGGTGGGAAAAGAGAGATTAAGTTTTGAAGTCTTTTTTGCGGTTGTTCTATTCAGGTTTTTCAAGTGTTTGCATGTTTCTTGGTGTTGTCCATAGATGTGAGTCTTTTGTTGTAAGCCAAAAGCTGTTTTCTTGTGTGAATCCCACTCTTGTCCCTTTTGTGCATGAGTAACAGCAGCAGGATTGCTATTTCTGCAGTGTGACTGTGGATAAGGTTCCCCTTTACCTGACAAATGAGAGAGGCCAGTGTAGTATAGTGACCAGGTTAATACATAGTCATATCTTAAATGAGCTGATAATTTTCAAACAGAACATTAAGCTTTTCTGTGCTGTACTTCTCTGTTTCTTTATAAGAAACATTTTTCTCCCCATCTTCTAGAACAGGGGTGGGCAACCTGTGGCCCATCAGGGTAATCTGATTGTGGGCCGCAGGACATTTTGTTAACGCTGACCATCCACAAGCACGGCCCCTCCGATCTCCCAGTGGCCATGGTTCGCCATTCCCGGCCAATCGGAGCTGTGGGAAGCAGCAGCCAGCACGTCTCTGCCACTTCCCGCAGCTCCCATTGACCAAGAACGGTGAACCGCGGCCACTGGGAGCTGTGGGGGGCCATGCCTGCGGATGGTCAACATCTGCAAAATGTGTCGTGACCTTCAATCAGATTACCCTGATGGGCCGCAGGTTGCTCACCACTGCTCTAGAAGTTTCTTTAAATGTAACTGGCTTGAATTTTAAGAAGTGATTTTTTTGGTGGCTCAGTTTTTGAGAAGGCTTAAAGGGACCTGATTTGTCAGACATAGGGGCTCAGCACTTTCAGAAAGAGAAGCCCCTTTAAGATTTCAGTTGGGCCCTGAAAATCGAGGCATTCAAAATCATTAATAATTTTTGTGACTATTGGTCTTCCTGCTGTACAGAGCTGCTGAGAGTCCCCTTCCTACAGCAGTAACAAAAGCAAAGTATTTCTTAGTTCATTAAACACATACCAGTAGATGCCACGAGTGTGTTACTCATACCAGCATTTCTCAGTTTCATGCAATAGCCAAGTGTGAAACTGTGACAGCAGTTAACACTTTTCCTGGTAGTGCTCTTTGGTTATAACAAGCACATCCTCTGAAGGAATCGGTACAGCATATAGTTTACAACATATAAGTAAACGTGGGGAGACCAGGGCTGGAAGAATAGAAGTGTCTAGTTATTGGTAATTCAGGAAGGCGCACCACTTCTGAAATGAGAGGAGAGCAACTCATTGCCTCTTTGTTCTCAATTTCAATGAGCCTAATAGCCCATTCGGTATGATGGGAGCTGTAAATGTTAGCCAGTTGGGGAGGTACAAAAGCATTAATAAACAAAACTTAAACTATCACAGTGACCTGCGGCTGAAACTTGTTATGCAAAAAATAAAATAAAATGCAGATTTGTGTTGAGCAACCTCCCTCTCCAGTAGTTTCAATAAAAGGACAAACGGTCTTGTAGGACCAGCTCTTCAGCAGGTATAAGTCAGCGTAGCCTCACAGCATGTGCTGTTGAGGATCTGTTGTCTAATAATATTTTTCTGTTTCGATCAGAAGGAAGGGGTATTGTATCAGGATTCCCGAGGAATAGAACTAAACCTGATGATCTACACTCTAGTGTGTTTTAAAATAATTATTATGTTAGTGCCGTCATCTGCGAAAAGGGCCGTATTGGAAGTGAAGGTTCCTTTATGTTGTATTAAGATTTCTGCAGTTAAAGTATATCAACCAAATCCCAACTTGCATAACCCCAGTTTGCCTGCTTTAAACAGTACCTCCCCATACCTCCGTGGTTTCATTTGGATACAAGGCTTATTCTCTATTTCTTTCCCTAAGCTATCATGCAGCTTTGCTATGCAATGTGTGCAGCCTACCGTAGGGCTGACATGTAGCCCAGTTCTGGCCTTGTGAGCCTCATAGCACTGAGGAAAAAATTGGGCCTCTAGTTTATAGAGAGCATTAAAATCCTTCAAAAGAGAAGGTGCTGCAGATATGTCATTATTTTTTTTCTCTTTCCTCCAGCCTCTCCCCAACCTCCACCTTTCCCGGTAACAATAATTCAGTTCACCTTTAATATCAGTGTGGTGTGACTGTGATCTTGTCGAGACTCCAACGGGCCTTCCAGACATATGCTGACATAAATACGAGCGATCTGTGCACCCCACAATAAGATCCCAGGACTGTCTTCACAATTAAACACTGGCTTTCCATCCTGTGCAAATGTCAGAACAGCGACCAGTAGGGCCCATTACACCATCTCTTGCCAAATCATTGGGGGGATTATGCCCCCGATTCATTTCTTTTGTAAGTGTCAGGAGGCTCATGTGACTGGCTGTATGGGTAGAGAGGAACGTCAGGAAAGGTTTTGAGCACAAGAGGGATCCTGGCAGGCTCCAGAGAGAAGAAAGAAGGGAAGGGAAGGGGCAGAAGGGCATGAGAGTGAGCGTAGAGAAGAGACAGGGGGCAGTGAGGAAATAGGAGAGCAGAGGAAGGGATACAGTGTCTGCAAAATGTACCATGGGAGGCCATGTCCAGTGAGGAAATGAGCCTGCTGTGGAAGCCCATCAGAATAATGGGTCTGCGGATGCAGGATGCAAAGCTGCCTGATGAGTCCTGCACCTCTTGTGGGTCCTGCTGCTTAGTTCTTTCATCTCTCGCCCATTATGACAGCGGAGCAAACGTCATCCTCTGAAGAGGGTGGTGTGGAAGTGATAATGAGGAGTTCCACAAGGGATTTTTGCTCCATGATTGTAAGCCTCGTTGGCTACTATGTACAGTCTGGCACTTTAGGCTCCATCCAGCCAGAGTTACCTCCCAAATGTGCATTATAACAAAAGAGTCACTGGATAGTTTTAAAAAATACACATTAGAGCTGTTTAATAACTGCTGGTTGCCGAACCTCCAATTAAAAAAAAAAACCGAACAGGAGAGCATCCAGCCTGTGGCTTGATTGGCCTGCTGCTGCTGAGTGAAGTTGACAGCATGCTGTGCAGCCTCCTTTTCTCACTCAAACTGGTAGCATGCTGGGGAAAGTAGGAAACACACTACTGAATGTTGGGCTTGCCTCTTCTCCCCCATATCTTTTATCATGGGCCCTTGTCGTTCATGCAAGCTCCATGGAATGCAGTGGGCCAATAGGAATGGGCATATAGTGCGTAGGGGTGCTTGTTTTTTGTAAAACAGCAAATTCTAGACTTGAGTTTCCAGAAACCACATGGAGCTAAAACTTTAAAATGTCTTTACATTGTTTAGTTTGCTTTGTCTGTGTTTAATGATCCGTTTGTGGCAAAGGAACAGCAGCGATGTTAAAATCAGAGAAGGCCATTGTGTGGAGGGGGAGGGGGGGAAGTGCTAGTGGTTTTGTTCATTGGTGTTATTAGTAAAAGCCCATTTGTCTGGTGATAACTTGTAAAAGCCTCTCTCCTGCGTGCACAGTCTGTTCAGTATATGGGAATGATTTACTAACCATACCAGCTAAT
The DNA here is from genome assembly GCF_003597395.2 of Chelonoidis abingdonii. Classification (NCBI taxonomy): domain Eukaryota; kingdom Metazoa; phylum Chordata; order Testudines; family Testudinidae; genus Chelonoidis; species Chelonoidis abingdonii. The sequence continues at coordinate 100,735,408 of NC_133770.1, read as the reverse complement.
CAGTTAGATGAACTGCTCCAGGGGGTTTTAATTATATTGAATGGAATAGGAAATCCCCAAGGCTGTGACTTACCTTCATAACCTGCCCCATAATGACATTGGAGGTCTCAGCATTGCTGAGCCTGTTTAGAGTCCTAAGCAATATAAAACTTTATCTACTGTAAATCATCCCAGAGCAGTTTTGCCTTAACCTACTTTCCATCTCTCCTTGTTCTATATGTTAAGTCGATAGATTCTTCAAGGAACGATTAATTGTAAAATCTTGTTGTTGTTGTTTTGTTTTTAACAAAACTCTCCAATCCAAAATGCCTTTCACCCTCACCTGATCTGAGAATTGTGTGTAAAATCATGCTTATGTCCATGGAGCAATAATTGCCATAATTGTTCTCAAGGGTCCTGATGGTACTTATTTCCTTTAGAAAATGCTTACTGATGAAAAGTCCTCTCTGTGCAAGAGCCAGGTATTATTATATTCCATATACTGCCTTCAGGTGGGGTGAACAGCTCTTGTTGGCATCAAGAAGAGTTGCATGCTTGGATCAAGGGCAGTATATGTCCCTTGCCAGTATGCAAATAATCTAATGTAAGCCTTGCAAAGTAAGAACGGCCATACTGACTCATACCAAAGGTCCATCTAGAGCAGTGTCCTGTCTTCTGACAGTGGCCAATGCCAGGTGCTTCAAAGGGAATGAACAGAACAGGTAATCATCAAATGATCCATCCCGTCTCCCACTCCCAGCCTCTGGGAAATAGAGACTAGGGACACCATCGCTGCCCATCCTGGCTAATAGCCAGTGATGGACCTATCCTCCATGAATGCATCTATTTCTTTTTTGAACTCTGTTGTAGTCTTGGCCTTCACTACATCCTGTGGCAAAGAGTTCCACAGGTTGGCTGTGTTGTGTGAAGAGCCGCCGGTTGACTATGCGTTGTCTTTTCTCCACTGTAGCTGAAGTCCTGACTAGAAATAACCACTAGGCCTATTGATGGTTTTTCAGTGTATTATGTGGAGTTTCAGCTGCACAAATTCTACTGTTTTGTAATTGGAATCACACAGTTAAATCCATATATGATGTTTTGAAAATGTATCCATTTGGGCTTGTCTACACTTGAAATGCTACAGCAGGAGGAGCTCTCCTGTCACTGTAAGAAATCAACCTCCCTGAGAGGCAGGAGGTAGGTCAGCACAGTCTACACTGACAGTTACATCAGTATAGCTGTCTTTTGGGCTATGGATTCTTCACATCCCTAAAAGCAGTAGCTATGCCAGTGTAAGTTCGCAGCCCTTAGTTTATAGGCTGTTCATTTGCAAGAACAAGATTAGCAAACCATTTTGAAGATCTTTTTGCCAGCCCCCACCGCAGTAGTCCATGTGCTGTAAAGGAGGTTCTAGTTAAAACAGCACCACCAGGTGTTGTGTGTTTCATATTTTTTTTATTTGCTTCCTGAACAATATATGGGTCCACCTCCCAAGTTTGTTTTCCACAATAGCATAACAATTAGTGGGGCTTGAAAATTCACCTGTCACTGCATTGTCTGATCCTCAACTGATAATGAAATGGTAGAGTTGGTTAGACTGCCACTGGTGGAATTCCAAAGACAATAGGCACTGCTGTTACTGTCTTTTCCCTGACATGAACTTAAATAGGAATTTTAATTAGTTATTCTTTTAATTTAATTTAATTAAATTAGATCTTCTACTTAACAGGACAAATGGAGCCCAAATCAAAGATGACTGAAGTCAGTGGAATTACACCACAGTTAAATTTGGTCATGCCAGCTCTAGACTTTAGGGTAGAGCGGGTAGAAGAGTGAAAAGGCAAGTGTGTGTAAAATCTGTATCATCCTGCCACATAAGAAGATGGTGTCTTCAAGGGCTCAGGGTATTATGCAGGTCAGTTGAATGGAGTGTGTATGTAATATGTCCCTGTGGTAGACGGTAAACTGACTTTACAAAGCAGTTGAGCACACGGTTCTTTTCCTTTTGACCCAGGCAAGAACTTACGTTAAGGAGCTCCTGCCACCCCATCCTAAGCAGTGACCAGATTAACACCTGTTCTGATTTTTCTTTCACTTGCACTGATGTAAATTAGCAATAATTCAATTGAAATAGATCAGAGGAAGGCAAGTGAGAGAGAGGGAAGGCTGAGCTCAGGCAAGTCTCATTAGTAGGCATAGGAGCATTCCTGCCAGTTAGTGCTCACACTTCCATTAGCATCAGGGCCCTGAAGAGGCTTTCCTCTTCTCTTCCTTGGCAAAAGTATGTTAACTGCTCATCTAAGGGTGAAGATGCTGGTTGGCACAAGCAGAAAACAAAGCAAAACATTATGAAGCTCCTGTCTCTGATGAACTTGCTTGCCCTCTCTATAGCCCTTCCCTAATTAACATGCAAGGTGCTTTGAGAACTTTGGATAGAAGGTGTGACAGAAGCACCATTTTTATTTTTGCTTAGAGCTGGAAGAGTGCATATAATTTATGTACGCTGCAGAAAAATTTCAAATAGCAATTGTTTCAATGCTAATCCTTAAATCTCCCCCCTCCCAAAGCCACCATAGAAAGTTCAGTCCAATTAGCAGAGGTTAAAAAAAAGAGGAAGCCTATTTTATTTTTATTTTTCAGTACTGTCTCACAATTTGTGCGTGTGTGTACTAAAGACTGAATCAGGGAGTAAAATGTAAAGTCCCCTTGGCTGACAGCTCTGAGCTCTGGTGAGTAAGATGGGAGGGAGGGCCTGTTGGACCAAAGATTTCCTCCTTGCAACCCTAACTTTGAGCAACGCTAAGGAGGAACCTCCACAGCAGCTGTACAAAGCCTCTTCCTGCCATGCCAGCGACAGTGAGGATGCGATTTCCACTCTGGCAACCAGAGCAGGCCTTTCCCCCGGTGCCTCTCCACAGTCTTAGGTTTGGGCCCCATGCTGCTCTAGGTAACAGGCAGATAAATAGAAAAATTGGCCTAGGCTTTTGCACCCATTTCCCCCTCCTTCCACACACGTGACCTCCTAAGTTGCAGTCTACCGGTGAGGGGGAAGAGGAAGAAGGTCATTGCAACAAGGACTAAAATTATTTCTCCTATTACGGTGCCCTGAAGTCGGTGGGCCTAATACGCAGGCAGCAGATAGGGCAAGCTCACGCAATGTGTTCCAAAGCCTACTCCGCTCCTCTGCTGCCGTAGCGTTGGGGATGTTAGTGCAGGGAGTGTGCTCCAGCAGGACCATTAATGGCCCTGCTGCAGGTCGTGAAAGTTGGGTGTGGGCCAAAGAGCAACAACACGGGGTGGGGTAGAGAGCCACAAGGTCCAGTCGGGGATGAGAAGGACTGAGGACAAAGGTGGAGTAGGAATCCAGCACAGGCCCAAGCAAGTTTGTCCCAGCTGGCTACTGTGATTAAAGCACTTTCTCTTCTTGAGTTTGGGGGATGACCTGGCTTTACAGACTACATACCAATCCAGTTTGGCAAACAATGGGTGTAGGCCACAGCAGAATAGCACACTTACATACCACTTTACCCTGCGCCACCCATGTAGAGCTTTGCCTACTTGCGCTGATCATGGTGGGGAACTTCAGGGTTACACAGTTTTATTCCTTTGGTGCTAGAATCAAGGTCATTCATATTGGTAAACCGCAGTTAGGTCACACATCCACACCCCCCAGTCACCTGTCAAACTTTGAGACCCCAAGAGATGAAACAAAGCCAGTGCATCAGATATCCCTGCCTATAATGAGACATCAGGACCATTAACAATGAACATGCCTTATTGTGATTGCTGTTGTGCCTCATCTACAGTGGGCCCAAAACCGCTTTCCTTTCAATCACGGAATGTGGGAGATAGCTAAGGGGCTGAAATGGCTGGTCTGTGCAAAACAGGAGCATGCGTTTTTATGTAGTTTAGAGCAGATAGTGCCTTTGACAAGCTGTTCATTACTATTTCCCTGACAATTCCTACATATGTCATTTACCTCCCAGGTTTGTAGCTGTAGCAGGACAGCTCTGCGCTCGCTGGAACATGAAGGCCTGTTGTGGCTCAGTTCTGTGTGGTCATGGCAGGAGAGGTCCCAGGTCTAAAAAAAAGGCTGTGTGGTTGAAGCCTTTAAAGGCAGATGGAGCTATTTCCACCTCAGTGGTGTGACCCTGGGGCTTTGTATGCTGAGCAGCAGCTGCTCTGAGCCCAACAATGAAGCCATTCTAAGCTACTAAATAAGCCTGTTTTAGACTGGGCAGGGAGGCTGCATATAGATGCCCTTGGTGTCCTTTGGCTAAAGAAACCCTGACAAGGCTCCACCCATTGGCTAGCAGAGGATAGGGGAGCGCTATAAAGACTTTGTCGTTTCCTCCCTCCCTGCCCTTTCATTTGCACACACAGGCTTTTATTTCTCTCTCTCGCTCTCTCCCCATTACCTGCGCTAGGGCCAAACATGGTCACAACACAACTCTTAAAGATGCCTTTGTGCCCAATCAGCCAGTAGCTATGAGATCTGGTAAGGCTCTAGCACAGGGGTCAGCAACCTCTGGCACGCGGCTCACCAGGGCAAGCACTCTGGCAGGCCAGGCCGGTTTGTTTACCTGCTGCATCCGCAGGTTCAGCTGATCACTGCTCCCACTGGCTGTGGTTCGCTGCTCCAGGCCAATGGTATCAGGGGTGGGCGACGGAAAGCCGTGACCAGCACGTCCCTTAGCCCGCACCGCTTCCTGCAGCCTCATGATTGGCCTGGAGCGGTGAATCACGCCCAGTGGGAGCAGCGATCGGCCGAACCGGTGGACGCGGAAGGTAAACAAACTGCTCTGGTGCACTAGGGTGCTTATCATGGCGAGCTGCGTGGAAGAGGTTGCTGACCCCCTGCTCTAGCATTTAAAAAAAAAAAAGGGCAGCCAGGGTGAGAGGGGAACTATTTTAAGCTGGGCTGTGCATGACCAGCAAAAAGGTGGGGGGTTTGGAGGGAGGGTGTGATGCAGTTAGCTACCTCTTCAGGCTTCAGGTCTGCCTCTGTCACATCCATTAGTACCCACTTTGACGCACCTCCCCTCAAACCTGCTTGTCAAATTCTGCCGCTTGCATCCTGGTTGCCTTTCAGGCAAGTTGGTGTCACACCCAACTCTCACGTGTCCCTCGCCATCTTTGCTGTCCTAAAGCCCTCGCCTTCCTGGCACTGACTCCTCCAATGAGGGCCGGGCTCGCTCCTACATGAGACAGGTACGCTTTGGCTGTGTGCTCACACACTCCCATAGCCCAGTCTGGGTCTTGTCAATCCCAGGCCTGCTATTCATGCTGTGGTGAAGGAATCTGCCTTGTGCCAGCAGTGTTAGTCAAACATGATAAGCGCTTGGGACCTGCGCCACTTCTGCTTCACTTGGAGCAAGCTTGGTTCATTAGCTGAGCTGGATTGTGGGGTAGCATTGCACAGCTGGTGGGCTTCTCAGCTTGGGCTGATCTACATGGGATATGACTGCACACCTACTGCCTAAAAATAGTGTGGCTGTGATAGCACAGGCTATGCTGAACTACAGGCCCATTCGCCTTGCTTGCGTGGCTTGCCCTGAGTGCTAGCTGTGCCTTCATGTTCACACTGCTATTTTTACATGCTAGCTCAAGTATGTCTTCCCAAGCTGGGCAGCACCAAGGGCCTAACATCTAGACCCACCCCCATGCGGGGGTGGGGTAAGTGTTGCCCATACCCAGTAATGTGCCTAGGCATCTGGCCCTCCTCCGGCCCCAGTCTCACGCCCCACCTCGACCTGCCCCCTCCCCCAAAAATGTGGGCAACAGTGCACGGTGCAGGATGGACACAGTGGCACAGGCAGGCCAGAGGACCATGGAGCACATGGGCAGATGGACACCAACACATGGGATGGGCACAGCATGAACCCCCGGCAGGGTTCCACCCTTTCCTGGGGAGGGCAGCCTGTGGGCCCCAGCCAGTCTTGTCTTCTGGTACCTACAGAATGGTAAAAGCCGGTGCCACGCCTCAGTCCCACGCTGAACCCCAGCTTCAGGCTCTGCTATACTCCCCAGTTCTGTGACCTCACCCATGTCCACACGTCCCTTGGTCCTGCCCCTTACCCCCCCCCCCCCCCCATGCCAGCCCTTGGCCTCTGCTCCCCATCTCTTTCCCTCCAAGTGCTAACATGATCTGTCATTGCCTGCCTGCCTACCCACCCGTCAGGGCCCACCCAAATTTCTACTCCTCCCAGCTCTAGTGTAGATGCACCATTGGTTGGACAGCTGAAGGCAGAGGCCTTGAGTCCTGCAAAATGCCTGCTAGAAAAATGTAAATTTGACAAATGTGTTCAGGCTGGGTAGCTGCATGGGGAAGGAGTGCCCCAGGTTTGCCTTATTGCTCAGACTTTGGACTCCTTGCTTTCCTTAAGGAAGACTAGTGCCCTCTTCTTTTTAAGCTAAAGTTTAATTTCATCCTGCTATCTCTAGTTATTCCAATTGATTCCGTGTTGTCACTGCTGTTTACACGCTTCAGCTGCTTGTTAGACTATCAACACATTTGGTCCCTCTTGCCCTTTTCCTACGTGTGATCACAGCTTTGCCAAGCTACACGTGTGGGGGCACATTTTTTTCAAAGGTACGTAGGCTCCTAAAGATGCAAACGATCTGATGGGACTTTCAGAACTGCTAATCCAGTTAGCTGCTTAATTCCGACTGATTTCAATGACCTCATTAAGCAATTTTTGTAAATCGCACCCTGGGCTACAGTTACAATGGGATTTCAGTGCCTAACTGCCACTTCAGGCACAGAGGTCCCAAATTTAAATCCTCAGCCCTTCTCTTCCCATCAGCTGCTGCCTCACTGTACCCGTACATATCCTATGGGTCCTCCATTTTGCTTCATGGGCATGAACCAAGATGCCTAAGTCCAGACGGCCCACACCTCTCGCCTAAGCTGAGCAGTGCTATGCCCAAATCCTCCTTGTGAATCTAGCCCTACGTGTCTATTCATAACATTTCTTTTCCCGGCATGCAGGAGGAGCTGCTGCCCCAGCATCAATGCACAGCTCATTTTTCAGCTAGAGGCCTAAAACCAGAGCATACACATAATTGGTCATCAGTAAGCTTTTGCTGTCACACCTGCATTGAACTGTGATCATTTCAGTAACTCACAGGAGTCAGACGTGGAAAAGGTCTTCCAGGCAACTGTAGGCTCATTTCTCAGACAGCGCTAGCCAGTGCTCTCTCTAGTCATGCGTTAAAGGTTCTGTGCCCAGCTGGAATATTCATCTCTTCACATAGGAAACTAGTCTACAGCCGCTCACTCTTAGGGAGCATTCCCTAGTCAGCATTACCTCATTATTTACCTTAATGCCATCCCTGCAGTCATTATTATACCTCCTTGAAGCAACCTTGGTCACTTCTTTGCACCCTCTCAGAAAGCTGTAGGGCCTGATGGACCACACGCAGTTGACTGCAGTGGAATTACAGAAGCATAGAGTTAATGTAGCAGAGCAGCCACTCAGGCCCTTTGGCTTTTATCATGTAACTCCCTGGAGACCCTGATTGCTCACTGCTTTTCCCTGTCATTTATGTTGATGCAAAATGTCCCTTTAATGTGGGATAAACAACTGCACCCCATTCAAGGCAAAGGAGAACAAGGTTCACAGCCCTTTATTTTCATTTAACCAATATGCAGCGTCTTGGGAAGGGGTTGGAGATAGGATCACAAACCTGCCTAAGTAGCTTGGCACAGCTGGGCCTCTATGTTCTTGTTTTGTATAGAGCTGAGCACGTGTTCAACTCTCTCTTAGTAATAAATAACTCCTTTAAGTACATCCCTCCCTCGCACTACCTAATCACTTTTACTGCCCTTTTCTTCACTCTGTTGCTTAATTTTGCTTTAATAGACTGCAACTTAAATTGAACTTTCTAGTGGCCCCATTCTAAGATAACAGCAGAAACTGCAGGGAGTAGAAGGACTAACTTCACCCCCACCCTCCCCACCACCATTCCCAAACCATATTGGGCAAAAGAAGCAATAAACACACCCAGATCAGTTTTATTTAGAATACATATGAAACATGACCCTATCAAAAGATACAGGGTTTCTTCCCGCATCCCCCCCACCCCTTTTTTCTTTTTAAAAAAATTAAAATAAAAGGGAAACAAAACAAAAACCTAGAAACCAAAAGACGAGGCATATCATAGGAAAAGCATGCAATCTGCAAATAATTCCTAGATTTACCCACAGTGCTGCTCTGTTTTCCATTAAGTATCAAATAACTTCACTAGAACAGGAGTTTGACTTCATTGTAAGAGGTGGTTATAATCCACCAACATTAATAAAGGAAAAAATCGGATCACAGAAAAACTTCACCAGAAGTTCAATGTCAATAGAGAGTATAAGAGTCCACTGGAAAAGGGTTCTACCCAATGTTATCAGGAAAACATCAGTTCTCTTGGCCACATTTAATATAAAAGGGTTTAACAACATCTATTTGCTCACATCATAAGGCCTAGTCTGTTAAAGGAAAAAAAACCCTTGATTAAGTTAAAAAAAATAATATAGTGTATACAGAGCCATATTATGTGATTGCAGGCAGCTTTACAGTAGGGGGGAAACTAGTTTGGGAAACATACAATTGTGCTATGCAGGTAATTGGGCCAATGGTGTAATACATATATCTGAAATGTTCACAGGACCTGCATTGCATACCCACAAGTAGCTGCTGTACCCTTACCACCAGCCCCAGCCAGGAAGAATATTTTAACAGTAATATCCTCAGAACACCATACTATTGCTGCAATACTTTTGAAATGTATTTTTTTCTTCAGTGTTTCTCAATACAGTAGAATTGGGTGAAAGCCTCTGGCCTGTGTTGTACACGTCAGACTAGCTTATCTAACGAGCCCTTCTGGCTTTAGATCGATTAAGCCCATGAGTAACACTGCAATAGGAGAGTTCACTAAGTGCAAGAGTCTCCTCTCAGGTCTGCACTGCAGATTTCCCCTCCAATATTCCGTGTAGGCACATAAGTCTGTGTGGAAAAACGATATGGGCAACTAGGAGATCTCAATAGTCAGTGGTTAAGCAATCCTGCAAACATTTATGTGCAATCTTAATTTTCAGCCTTTGAGTACTCACACTGAAGCCTCCTTGCTTAAAGTTAAGCACGTATGTGTTTGCAGGATCTGGCACCTTGGGTGCTAGCAAGAGACGTGCAATGATAAAGAGATTACAGTAAATTTAGATTCAGGTAGGTTAACTTAGTCAAGATCAGTTGGGTGGAGCTGAGAGGAATTTTGCCTTTCGTGTGTAGGACACACTAGGACACTCAAAAATATCACACAGAAGGTTTAACGAAGTTTGGTTTGTTATTTAAAGCCAACTCCCTTTTAAGTTTGTGAAAAAGAACAACAGAAAATATTAGAATTTGATTGGTTTTTAATCGGCAAAGTAGGCTGTAGGGATAAGCAAGAGATCAGGTCAAACTTCATGTTGGAATACGGCACTAAACCCAGCACTACAGAAAGGAATGAGCTTTCCCATGTATTGTGAAATCTTACAGTCTCAGTAAATACGAGTGTCTCTTTTTACCCTAAAAAGATAAATGGATATGAATGTCACATTCAACACTTCTAAAACACAGTATGGTTGGATACAATCTGATTTAACTTCTATGGACTTTACTATAAGTGCAAGTAGAAACACAGGGCCTGATTCTAATCTCATACCAGTGGAACCGAATGGACTTTAGCGGAGTTCCTCTTGGTTTATACCAGTGTAAGCAGGCTTAGAAACACTCTTCGGATTTGCTTATTTGATCATTTAATTCACAGCAAACGGGGGTGGGGAATCTACTCCACACTGATGCACACTAACAACTCCTTAATGCCCTTTGACCTACTCCTGTTCCAAAGCCAGGTAATCAAAGTGTACTAAGGAACTGTTACTGCACGTCAGCAGGGTCCACGTGGACAGTTTTGACGCAGCAGGCTAACACGGGATAGATTCACGCCTCAGCTTGCCGCAAACTAAATGTTCGGGTAGACAAGCCCTTTTAAAGACTGTATTCAGAAAATGCAAAAACAGCCCAGCCCTACAGGTCAGTATTTTTAACCTGATGTCATCTTTATCCCTTCATTTATTTCTTCTTGAAAGCAAGACTAATAGTTACATGCCAAGATGAAATCCAGTGCAAAGGCTAACAGAAATGCTACCACTGCTCCTGGCAGGAATCCTCTGCTTATATTTTATTTGCTAAACAAGTTTAATCTTTGCGTTTGGGCCAAATCGTGGTCCAGTTGAAATCAATGGCAAATCTCCCTCTGACTCCAGTTGAACTGGGATTTGGCCCCTTAAGGCTGCTTGCAAATGATCCACTGGACTCTATGAAATGTGTTTCTGTGACCCTAAGGATTCTAGCTGAAGTCCCAGGCTGGGCTTTGGTGAATGTAACACAATTCAAATGAATGCAATTTCAGGCCAATTCCTCCCAGAGTGTGTCAGGATTGTACTGGAGTGGGCGCAGAAAGTATTTTCTCCTAGATGTCACACAAGTGGCGATTTTCAATAGTAATTCTGCCTGAGTTATGACTACTGGATTTGATCCTTTGAAGGGTAGTTCCACTTAGAAAAGGGACTAAAAAGAGGACAGGGCATTCCCAGGTTTATTTGGTGCTTGGTATTTTCTGTACTGAAGGTGTGCAGTATACAAGCAAAAAGATGTTGGTCTCTGATTGTTAGCCCTGCAAACTCAGCCTGGGCTCTGAGAACCAAATTCTCACAAATCATCACCAGTGATAAGGCTCTGCAGGCTAAATAAGGCCCTCAACCACATCTCCGCAATGCAGATGTCTTGGGAGTATGCATTCAGTTACACATTGGCACTCTCAGGCATCCAGTGGGATGGCACCGGTGTAACTAATTGGAAGTTAATAAATATTTCTATAGGTCTTGTGCCAGGAGCTCATAGTTGAGGTGATTCTTCAGTTCAAACAGCAATAACAAACACCACACTTTAATTGGAAACAATCAAAATAAGTGGGAAAATGTCTGCAAAAACAACCATTCATTAACACCTCAGGAGAAAAGGTTTTGTTTGTTTGAAGATGTTGGGTAGTAGCCACTGCCACTCAAAGAACCTCCCAGGAGTATGAGGCAAATACAACTGGGGACATTTTCAGCATGATGCACAGAGACTCGTCTGCAAGTGGTATTGCATGGCCAAAGTGTCCATGCATTAGGCTCAGAAGCTACCCTTAAACATATATCCCAGTAAGTTATTGCACTTAAAACATCAAGAGAAGATTTTCAGATCTCTTGCTTGGAGAAGACAACACCCTTTTGTGCTCTCTCTATGACTATAAGACCATAACCAAACCCAGTGAGCTAACGCGTTGTATGGAACAAGGACCCAATCATCACCCAGTGACGTCAATGACAAAACTCCCAGTGACTTCAAAGGGAGCAAGATTGGGACCCAAGGCCCAGATGGAAGTTCAGTGCCCAAATACCTTGAGGATCTGGGCCTAAGTTCCCATTTTTTCCATTTTAACTTTAGGGCAGAAAATTCTTCTGTGTATTGAAATATTTCTAAGTAGTTTCTCTACAAGTGTAGATGTGTAGCTGTTAGCTGATAACATTTTCCCTGCCACACACAGGTCATCAACTATATTTTACAATCTTATCCTTGGCAGCAACAACAACAAACAACAACAACAACAAAAGCCCTCCAGAAAGTGTCAGAAGGAGAAGAGGAGCCAGGCTTAAGGTGGCAAGTTCAGAGTCCAGGTGCGGGTGGAGACCTTGCAGACCTGCTCATTCAAGATTTCTTGGACCCACACCTTTTATAGAAGTGAAGTTCTCAAGCAGGACTCGTTCCAAACAGAACCCACTGCCATGACTCGACTTCCTCGCTCGATGGCTTCCATAACATCCTGTCCCCCTTCTTTGTCTCAGAACAGAGCTTTCCTAGAAAACCATAGGCCATGAGGTTGGTGGTCACACTTCTCATAAATATCTTGCCCTGACTCTTTCCTCCAACTCACGCCTTCTCTCCTTTCTACTCTAGTAGAACACCACATTCGTCTACTGGGTTTTAGGAGAGCGTGCATCACTTTGTGGTTGCATAAAGCTGCTACCGTATTTTGCCACAATGCATTAATATACACCTTTGAAACAATAAATAAAGGGGAAACATACTGGATTTAAATATAGGTTTCCATTAAAAGCATTTAAAAGACCTTGCTTTAGTTTTGAATACATCAAAATGAAAATTCACCCCCTACTACAAAAAAAAATCATCCCTTGCAAGTAATGTTAATGGGGAGTGTGTGTAGGGAGAGTTAGAGAATTAGCAAGTGTTCAGAAGGACAGAGGCCCTCTACCCCAGTCACTTTGCAATGGCACCTGCTTCTCACAGAGTCAGGTAACAGAGCTGCAGAGTTGTTATGTGGAGGATTTCACCACCTGCTCATATGGAGGTGGTGGTGCGTTGCAGTAAGAGGGCAGAGGTGGGTACACTGGATTTCCTTGCGGGGAGTTGGGCTGGACATGGAAAGCCATAGCCATGGGGTTCATCACAGGTCCTCCTGGATCCGTGTAGTATGGCATCCCTGGTTGCTGTGATCCTAAAAGAAATGGAGAGAAAATACATTAATTTACAATGCAATGGTAAATTTATAACAAACAGACAGGCTAGTATCATGCTGCTTCAATGCTAGGGAAAGCACAGATGTGCTCTTCTCTAAAGGCAAATGATACATAGTAGGTTTTAACTGGAGTATGTGACACATGGCAAAGACAACGCACACAAGTTGTTTCCATCTGATGGCTGCCCAGTCACATGAGGTTGGTGGTCTCAGTCCAGTGGGCAGCTGTTGACACCATAACAAATCATCATCACACTTACTGGCACCCTGGCTGGGAGTCTCAGAAGACAACTGAAGGACTGAATGGACCCAGAGACGGAACTACCTTTCACCCCCTAAAGGTGCTTTCTCCAGATCCTGAGCACTGGGGATGCTTGCCCTGTCACTGCTTCTTCTGTGGATAGAAGAGTTCAGTTTCCAGGGCCGTTGAACCTGCACCAGTTAGGAGCTCTAAATTCACTTTGTAGAGAAAATACACGACAGGATCTCAACCTACACTCACAGCCTTTAACCGACATGCATGTATTCTATATCAAGTTGCCTGCAGATACTGTTTGAATACAGTAAGGACATATCCCCAAGGATAAATCCCCAAGAAAAATTAGATGGAAACCCTAGAACACGTATCAATGTACTTAGCTGTGTCAGCTAAGAAACAACATTCAGAGCAGCAAACAGTAAGGGCCCAGTTAATATCAACATGCTTGCCAATAAGACTGTTCTGTGGTTCTTCACTAACTTAATGGCAACATCTTTGACATTAGCAATAAGCGTAGGCCAGAGAGAACTGAGAACAAACATGGTTGCTCTACGCACCAAGGAAACTTTGATGTCATTGACATTCTGTCAGTTCATTTAGGCACAAAACTTCAGCCAGCTCAAAGGGAAAAAATGTAAACACAGAACCAAAGTCATATCAAAGAAGATATTAATAAATCACTACATCTAATGACAAAGGAAAGTAAGTCGCTAAAAGCAGCGTTTTGAATATGATGAAAAAGAATCATTAATCAAACACCAAACTACTGCCTGGAAACTATGATGATTAGTATTGTATCAGTATTATATTACAGTAGTGTCTACAGGTCCTAGCTGAGATCAGGGGCCCACTGTGTTAGGTGCTGTAAAAAGACTGGGTAACACACAATCCCATAGGTGCTGGAACTAAGAGTGTGGGGGGAGCTGCTGCACCCCCTGGATGCAAGTGGTTTCCATCATATGCAGGGTTTACAGTTTGGTTCAATGGTTCTCAGCACCCCCCACTGTACACATTGTTCCAGCACCCCTGAACAGTCCGTGTCTCAAAGGCCTGGTCTACACTGGAGGGGGTGGGGGGATCAATCTAAGATACACAACTTCAGCTACGAGATCCGGCAGGTAGTGTAGACATACCCAAAGTGTTTAAATCTAAACAGACGATGGCTTGGAGGTGGGAGGCAGAGGCACAGAGACATGAAGTGATCTGTCTGAGCTCACACAGCAAGCCAGTGGCAGAGGCAGGAACAGAACCTAGGGCTTCTGTGTCCCAGTCCATGCCCCACCCACAACGCGTCTCCATTCCAGTAATTAGAACTGGTTGAAAAAATTCCAATGACACATTTTTTTCCGTTGAAATTTAAAGATTCAGTAAAATCAAAACACTTTGCAGAGCTGGTTCGATTTCACCAAAGTCCGGCAGGTATCCAAACAGGTTTCCCACAGGTGTGTCCACCTGGTTCTGCAGCAGTCCGCATGCCTCACGGCTGAGGAACCCCAGGGCTTCCAGGGTCTGAGCTCCCAGTCTGCCAGACAGACATGTATCCATGTACATGTACCTTTGTCTGCTTGTTCTTTGTACTCCCCACTGATCTGTCTATATCCATCTTGTTGCATACTTAGAATGTAAACATGTTAGGGCAGGGACTGTCTTTTTGTTATGTTTGTACAGTGTCTAGCACAATGGGGTACTGAGCTCCTCGGCACTACGGTAACAAACAACAAACAACAACAAACAACACCACCACCACACAGGATGGAGAGCTGGGGGGTCATAAATTTTCTGGGTGACAAATGGGAAGATGGGATTAGATAGAATGCTTGCCTAGAATCAGTACTAAGGCTAGATCCATCTTTCCATTTACTTCACTGCCACAAACCTTTCCTCCCTCTCCCCCCACCCCCACCAGCACAATGCGCTCTAGCAAACCTTAATTCCTAACTCAGTGTTTCCCAAACTTGGGCCGCTGCTCGTTTAGGGAAAGCCCCTGGCAGGCAAGGCTGGTTTGTTTACCTGCCGCGTCTGCAGGTCCAGCCGATCACGGCTTCCACTGGCCTTGGTTCACTGCTCCAGGCCAATGGGAGCTGCTGGTAGTGGCGCAGGCTGAGGGACATACTGGCTGCTGCTTCCAGCAGCTCCCATTGGCCTGGAGCAGCGAACCGCAGCCAGTGGGGACCACAATTGGCCAAACCTGCGGACAGGGCAGGTAAACACACTGGCCCGGCCCGCCAGGGGCTTTCCCTGAACAAGCAGCATCCCAAGTTTGGGAAACACTGCCCTAAGGGAATACGTTAGATTCCTGGTGATAGCTACCTGAAAATTAGCAAGTTTAACCAAAGGTGATATTACAGCCAAATCTGAGTAAGAAAACCTCTTTAAGATGGAGCCTCCTTATAGTGGTGCAAGAATTCACACTGCAACAGATAACAGGCATTTTACAGCTATAATAATCAAACTTCCTTCTGTCTGGATCTGTGCAGCATGACAAAAACAGCAAGGGCCACGTTTTCAAAGAAGGGACCACTGGATGTACCTACCTATCAGATGAGCCTGCCAAATGCTGTATGAACACGTCAATGTACATTCTTCTATAGGAGAATAAATACACACAGTGTTCCAGGTGCATCTGTGATTCTTCCTCGAGCAGACTGGCCCCAAGAGATCTAAGCCATTACACTCAGAAAAGCTGAACAGCCTATATCTGTGGCTGGTTAACTATCTCCTCTCAGAGCCTGATCCAACTCCCATTTGTGTTTTGTAAATTGCTCTTCGTGCCCTGGGATTTTGGTACTTATTTGCCGACACTGATTTTTTGCCCCTGTCAGGTATGCTACAATTACAAAGAAATAGCTTTGGGGGTTTGCTTTTCTTATTACTTTATTTTTAACCAAGATCTTTTTCTAAAATCTTCCAAGTTACAGAAAAATGCACCTGGTATTTTACAATGTACTGAATGGTATTGCCTCTTGGATTGAATCTCAAGCTCACAACCCCGCTTAATTTTCACAAGTGTGAGGCCCAATCCAGCTCCAACTGAAGTCAATACAAGTCTAGCTAATACCATGGGACAGGTTTTCTTAGCACAGAGTAAGATTAAGAAATGTTGAATTCATCACATGCCAATAATGAAATCTGGGCCCAGAACAACAGGAAATATATGCTCAAATGAAAAACTATGTGGTACCCAGAGAATCAGAGACATTATACTCCCATTAAGAATGATGGGAGATAGACTTCAAACTCTAGATATCATAATGATCATAAGAGGATAAGAATGGCCATCATACTGGGTCAGAGCAATGGTTCATATAGCCCAGTATCATGTCTCTGATAGTGACCAATGCCAGAAGTTTCAGGGAGAAAGAACAAAACAGGACAATTTTGAGTGATCCATCCCCTGTCGTCCAGTCCCAGCTTCTGACAGTTGAAGTTTTAGGGACACATGGAACATGCAATTACATCCCTGACCATGTTGGCTAATAGCCATTGATGGTTCTATCCTCCACGAACTTGTCTAATTCTTTTTTTAACCCAGTTTAGCCTTCACAAAATTCCCTGTAATGCGTTCCATAGGTTGACTGTCCATTGTGTGAAGAAGAATTTCCTTATGTTTGTTTTAAACTAGCTGCCTATTAATTTCATTGGGTGGAACCTGGTTCCTGTGTTATAGGAAGGAGTAAACAGCACATCTCTATTCACTTTCTCCATCCCATTCATGATTTTATAGACCTCTATCATAAACCCCTTTAATCGTCTCTTTTCTAAGCTGAACAGTCCCAGCCGTTTTAATCTCTCCTCATATAGAAGCTGTTCCATACCCCAGTCATTTTTGTTGCCATTCTCTGCACCTTTTCCAAGTCTAATATTTTTTGGTTTTGAGACTGGATGACCAGAACTGCATGCAGTATTCACGGTGTGGGCCTACCATGGATTTATACAGTGGCATTATGATATTTTTTGTTTTATTATCTATCCCTTTCCTAATGGTTCCAAGAATTCCATTACATTTTTTGACTGCCGCTGCACACTGAGCAGATGTTTTCAGGGAACTATCCACGAGGACTCCAAAATTTCTGATCAATAAAAATCTATTGAATATGGTTTCAGCAATTAAAAAGTTATGCCCTCTAGGGACTTTGCAGGGTTTGTCTGTGGGAATACATCAAGTTCTTTCCTCCTCTCTCTCTTTTTTCATGGCAAAGCTGAGTTAACAGAATAAAGTGGTCAAGGAGCAGCAGTTTCTTCTCGGTGCCTTGCTTCCTACTTTGTCTGTAAGGAAAGCAGCCCCCATGGATTTTACATTCGATTACCAATTTCCATGGCTCAGTGGCCTGGGGATTCAGTATGACAACAGGATGGAATCCAGAGACACACTACTAGCGTTACACACCACTTAATGCTTTTTCAGACTGAGTTTTTATTCCCTTAGTCTCAAAGAGAGATGGGCCTAAGCCATAAGGTGCCGATCCAAACATCCATGGAGCTTGGGGTGTCTGGATCTTGTGTTTGGTTTGGCCCATTCAGGGGTTAAGGTTAGGGGAAGCAAGTCGGGAGCACAACTCCCCCTTCCCTGCAAACAGATAGGAGCGCTTCTTCTCCACCCTGCCTTCTGTAAGTAGCACTTCCCAGACAGCTTCCCCTCTTCCTTTGCTTGGCAACGAGAGAGCTCCTGCCCCTGTTTCCATCCAGTGTAACCACTGGTCCCATGATAGAAATGGAGTCAAGCCATGGAAATTGGATTGGGAACTGGATCCAAACTCAAGCTTCCCTAAAGTGCAGGGGTGTTTGGGCCTATGTCTGTGATTATAGCAGTGTTATTTTTCTTAAGCATTTTGCTACAAAGATGGTGCTTGCACTGTCAGCATTTTCCCTCACTTTTCCTTCCACAAAGAGAACTCGGGCGAGGAGTAGGGGAGCTCCTTGCATTTTGCAATTATTATTGTTAAAATGCCTTGCACAACTACATCATAGTAATCTGTTTATTTCCACACTGGTATTCAGATCAGCGACACTTTCAATAAACTCAAAAGCAAAATAAGGGCTGGATCCTGACCTTCTTGCAGGGTCAAATCCCAGGTGTTTACTTTTATTGCCTAGTATATCAGAACTATTCAAGCTCATTAGACCTTCAAAAGTGGGGTGCTAGGCAGCCACAAACCCATTGAACCATAGAACATCAGGGTTGGAAGGGACCTCAGGAGATCATCTGGCCCAACCCCCTGCTCAAAGCAGGACCAATCCCCAGATAGATTTTTGCCCCAGATCCCTAAATGGCCCCCTCAAGGATTGAACTCACAACCCTGGGTTGAGCACTGGCCTGCTAAAGCCACTGAGCTACCCTTCGCCCCTCAATGTGAGTCATAGGTGCTCAGTACCTCGCAGGCCCTAAGTGTGCTTTATTTTAAAGGACAGGCATGGTCAGAAATGCAGAAGAATTCAGAGTCACTGGGACTGAGACTCTCATATGAGAGACACTGAGAAAGCACTTACAAATTAAGTGCCTAATCTAAAGCTCACCAAAGCCAACGGGAAAGGCTCCCATTGACTTCAATGGGCTTTAGATCAGATTTTAAGACTTTTTTTAAAAAAAAAATTAAAATTATGTGGGATAACTAGGACATTAAAAGACTTAACTAGATAGCTATTTTCTATTTCCACATGACTTCTGCCATGTGTAGCTCATTAAGAACAATTAAATATATTTGCCAATCCAGCCATGTGATGCTCTCTATATATAACCACTAAGTTATTTCCAAGACTTATAATATTTTATTTTTTCCTACCATCTCAGGAAAGAACTACCTAAACTATCTCACTAGGCAAATGCGTGATTGGTAAACAAAGAATAAGTGTGTGTATTTCTCACATTGAATTGAATGTCCTATGCATTTAATATGTTTAACAAATGAAAGAATGAAATACCTTAAAGGGGAAAAATAAAAATAAAAAGGGAGTGTCTGGGAGCCTGAGAGTGAGGGTATACTTTTATATGATGCAGTTAGATCTCTGACTGAAAGAGAATACGCATGTATATGTATAAGGATGCAGATAACACTGAGCAGGGGTATTTCCAGAACTTATGCAGTGTATCTGGGTGCAATAGATATGGGAGACATTGGAAAGTCTGAACTTAAGATCTCTGTGTGACCTGCAGTTTGTGATTACATTACTGGTTGGAACATTTTCGACTAACTTTTTTTCATTGAAATATGCTGCTTCATTGAAGCTGAAATGTTTTGCGAAGACGTATACATTTTGACCAAATTTTCATCAGGAAAGTTTCTGAGGTTCAGGGTAGACTCTCCAGTCACTTTCAGAGAGATGAAACCCTGACCTTTCTAATGGGAAAACAGATGTTTTGACACAATATCTGTTTTGGGAAAATGTTGGAAACGTTTTGGTTTCATTCCAAGGCAGAACGAAAACAAAATTTCGAAACCAGCCAGCTCTATCTGTGAGGCAATGTACTCCAAGTTGGGAGCATAGGGATGTCTTAGAGTTTGTGTACACTGCAGCTGGGAGTGTGATTTGCAGCTCACATTCACATACCTATGCTAGCTGTACTCTAGCTAGCTTGCTAAAAATAGCAGTGAGGATGTACCGGTCTGGGCTTCAGCATGGGGTGCACAAGTCTGTCTGACCTTCCCGAGTACAGACTCACTTGTGCAGCTGACGCAAAGCCCACACCACCACATCCTCACTGCTATTTTGAGCTAGCTAGAGTCCAACTAGCACAGGTATGTCTGCAACTAGAGAAGGTCTCATAACTGGAGGGGACAGGATTCAAGAAGTCCCACAAAACATACATGCCCTCTGAAGGGCTCTCTTGGTGGGACTGTTTAGGGGACAGGGTAGGAGTAGGCTGGGGGGAATGGAGGGACCAGCTGATTCACTAATGTATGGATCCTTTAGACTTCCTCAAAATCCTTGTTTGACAGTTGAAGAATGCTCAGACTGATAAGGAAGAAGTAGCATTTTCCCACTTCTAAAGCAGTATTCCGTAACACGGAGGGCACAGCAAAAATGGAAAAGCCACAGTTAGGTAGGATCACAGAAGGAAAACGTTTGGTTGTCTCCTTCTGGCAAAGGTATTTTCACATATATTGTACCAACTATGGGAAACTGTTCCTTATTATTCATATAAAAGAAGAAGATCATTGCTAATGTGGCATTGCAATATACGCAGAGCAACAGGCAGTGTGATTAACTGTTTTCCTATTCTGTTTGCATTCATGGACATAAGTTATAAAATCAGTGGGGGAAGAACTCTCTAGAAGGGATTAGTAAAAGAAATGCAAAAATTCTTTTGAAAGAGAATTGTGAGCACTGTGACTGCCCTTCTGTTCATTCCTGTGAAGCACCTGGCGGCCACTACCGGAAGACAGAATACTGGGTTAGATGGATCATTGGTCTGACCCATTCTTATCGCCTACTGGATCTCAATAGTATTGGGTGTACATTCACAAATGGTGCCACATACTCGAAGCAGAATTTGAACCCCCATCACCTGTGGTGAATTAAACTAGTGCAACAGCTACTCCTAGCTAAAAATCACATGGTTTTTAAACATTTCCTGTGCACACAGAAGAAATTAGGCTAGCATATAAGTAGTCTCTGACCTGCTGCAGTGTTGGCTGGTTGTCTAGTGTAGGATACATTAAAAGTAGGTTCTTCTACGAGCGATGGAGGGTACATCCGCCTTCGGATGAAGAAACCAGCTCCGCAGCAGAACAGAACGCCCATCATGAGAAGGAACCTGAGCAAAAGAAGGAGGAAAAGTCAAACTGGGAGACGGCATCCGTCTAAAGTGCAGGGCCTCAGGAAGCTGGGGTTATTCAAAAATTCATAGATAAGAGAAACCAAGATCATTACCCTCTAACCATCAGCCCCCATATGCTGTTATCAGGATTTTCTGAAAATATTATTCCTTGAAAGAAGGACTGCACAAGTTGAGATACCTGTGTATGGCAGCACGTAGTTGATATTTCTATAGTGACTGAGGAGATTTTGTTCTTAAGGAGTGTTTTTGTTCATATAGTGGGTTTCCACTGTATTTTCTCTCATTAGCTTATAGGAACAATAGTGATTAGGCCAGCAGCGCCGGAAAACTACTTGTCTTCTTCCCCCAACTCTGGGGTTATGGGCTCATCTGTCCCCTCCTGACACCTCTTTACCTCACCAAGATTTGCTTGGATCAGAATTCCAAATAATATTGATGGAAATAAATGACTTAGGTCCACGTGCCCCTTCTTTGGAACAAGGTGTACCAGAGGGGATTTCTTTGGAGCATAGCCATGCCATTCCTTAAACTGACCAGAGGAGTCATTGTTGAACAACACAAATGCTCCTCTTTCGGCCCAGATGCTAAGTACGTTTGCTTTGCAGGGATCCCTTCTGGCTGATGGAGAGAAGGGTTGAAGGTACAAAAGTTGTGTGGCAGCATACACCACTGGATGAGATGGGCCAAATTCTAAACTGATGTAAAGGAGAGCAGAATTTGATCCCACGTCACCAAGCCCACATTCATAAATTCCCTTTGGCTCTGTTATCTGAAAGTGTTTATCCTGAACATCATGGCTGAGATTTGCAAAGCTGCCTTGGGGATTCAGATGCAGACATCACATTCATTTAAATGTGAACAATGCATCTAAATCTCCTATGCAGCTTTGAAAATCTCAGCCTATATATATTTTAAATGTTAACTATATAAAATACCCAGGCAGAAAATGTGGTGGGTTATCGGGCTCTCTTAAAATGAGGCAAGTATAGGATCCGTGTTCAGAAAAGAAGAAGTCCTAACCTACCAAAAATACCAGAGTCGCTGGATAGAGAGGGCTCTTACGCAGCATCTTGACCCACAGCAATCTTCATAGGAGCGACATCTACATAGGAATAAAGAGAAAAGGACATTTTGGGAGTGTTTCTCACTTAAAGTAAAAATGCATCATATCAAAATCTGATGCCAAGGGGGAAATATAAACTGAACAGTAAAATCTTTATCAAATCCAGTTATTGTGAACTGACAGTACAGCATCTAAATACAGAGACAGAGGAGTCAACAACTCAGATGCAATTAGATTCACGGCCAGGGGCATCATTTATGACCCACAAATCTGGAAGGAAAAATGTTACATTGTTGCCTTGGTGGCACAAAGCACAGCTGGGGTTCTCTCAAAGCAGTGAGTGGTTCTCCACCTATTTACCACTATGGGCTGCATCAGCAGCTCTCTGTGTGTTACATGGGCTGCATCCACACAACACATATACTACCTGTATGGCCCTGAGGATGTCACATTGGCTGCAGCTGCAAGAAGCCCGCAGGTTGAGAACCACTGCTTTAGAGATTGGAAATGCTGCTAATCTGGGGCTGTAAAGAATCAGCATTAATATCACCATAGATAGTAACAGAGGGCCTGATTGTCCTCTCAACTGATACTGGGCTTACACCACTGATGTCCCTGGAGTTGCTCCTGACTTACAGCAGTGTAAAATTCAGACCCATGCATCAGTGTCACTTTAATACAAAGTTACACACACACACACACACACACACACACACACACACACACACACACACACACACACATTCTGTGAATAGTAATCCGTATCTGACTCCTACAGCCATACCTAGGCAATAGTCCAATTGACTAGAGTAACTACTTGCTAAGGATTGGAATATTCAATTACTGGTTCATATGTTCAGACCTGTTGTACAGCGTTTTTTTGCCATTCATAATATTGCTGCACATTATTCAAACAGCCTTCTTCTATGTCCCCCTTTTAAGCCTCCTAAGATGACTTGTTGGAGCATTTAAATTTTACACAGTGGAGCTTGTTGAAGACCAGTAGTTTTCAACTTGTGGTCTTCGGATCCCTGGGGGTCAGCAGACTAAGCCTAAGGGGTCCATGAAAGGTTGTCATTACCATAGAACAGCGGTTTTCAACCTGTGGTCTGCAGACTCTCTCTATCTCTAATATTTCCAAAGGGGTCAGCACTTCCATTCAAAATTTTTTAGGAGTAAGTGAATGAAAAAAGGTTGAAAACTACAGTTGTAGAGGAAAGCAGCATTGCTGCATTTCATTCTACACGGGAACAATGCAGACACTGAATGTCAAGCAGGCTGGATTTTGTTCATCGGCAACAGACCAGAAGTACAAGATCACAGCAGTGAGATCACTGATCCTTTGCAAACTGGCAGATTAAACCTCCTTGTATTATCACTATATCTTCAAATTAAAAAAAACTCGTAATATTATTTTGGCTTCTTAGAGTGCAAAGCTGTTAGGAGAAAAATAGGGGGAGGGGGAATCCCCAAACCCACAGAGTTCATTCCATGCAGCTTTTTCTCCAATGAAACTTGAAAGAAAAACCCATTAAAGACTCAGGAAAAATAATCATTTTGTTTATACAATTTTATTAAATGAAAAAAAGGAAGTGATACACTTGAACTCCCAGCCAAGATTTTTCAATAGTGGATTTCAAAAAGCCAAGAGTCCCATGCCATGCATTTAACTAGCAGACTTTTCTCCAATAAACACGTCAATCTAACATTTTATATGGAAAAGACAGTTTTGAAAATATTTTAGCACTATCCATTGAAAGGGTAAGGAAAATGTCACTAATGCTGAAGCCAACACGTGTGTTCACGGGTGAACTCACGAGCAGCTTTTATTGCAGCTGCCACTTCAAGCAGCAGCAAGAAAAGTTGCCAGATGCTAAGATGGAAAAAGGACAGAGATAACATGGAAGCTGTGATACATGAACAGCCTAAGGAGTTAGCTGACAAAATTTGCCCTCAGATGGGAATATGATTCAGACTGCCATATCGAGATAAGACGAGAGGAAAATAATCAGCAACTGCATTGAACTACTTTAATATGCCCAATGTATGAATCTAATTTGAGCCAAATTTTTAAAAAGTAGAAGCTAGGTTTGTGCTTGTGCACCCACATTTGCATGTAAAAAATCAACTGGTTATCTGCATGCACAATTACCCATTTACAAGCTCAGTTAACAAATTGGCATTCACAAATGCAGGTGAATGCACATAGGCTTCAGGCCCTGCTGTTTGAAAATTGGCTCCCTTGTCCTTAGAGATTACTTCTGAGTAGATGACTTGCTACAGCCAAGGAGAAGAGGAGGACACTATTTGATGTCAGAGAATTTAAAATACACAACGAGCAGCTGTAATGCAAGGGAATGTGGCAGAACAGTTTTCCAGTTACTCTGCAGAAGTTTCTCAGGCAAGCCAGAGCATCTGAAACATCAACCAGCTGACAGTGCCTAGTAGGATTTTTAAAAGAGCCTATGTGCCAAACTCCCATTGGAACCGGGTGCTTAAATGGGATTTTCAAACATCCCAAGTTGCCAAGTCCAATGAGAGTTAGGCACCTACGCTGTTTTGGAAAAATCCTACGAGGTGCCTATCTGCATCTTTAGGTGCTATCACTAAAATGTAAAGACCCACCCAAGAATAGAGAAAAGTATTTTTTCTTTATTCTTTCAGCTCGCTTACTTTTAGTATTAGATAGTCCTTTGTGTAGAGTCATCAGCTAGTCATTTTTCCTTTTTGTTTGGATGGGTTTTTCCACACAGCAAACGGAGACAGACACACATTTTTAAAACAGGAAACTATGGTTATTAAAACCACAAAAATTGACAGAGGGTCTCTAGGCCAAGTGTAATGCCCAAAACAACTTTTAATTCTTTTCTCTTTAAACTGACAGGGTTTCAAGTTGGCAGTGTCTCTCTTACTTCTCTGTGCCTCATTTTCCCTACCTGTAAAACAGGGATAAAAAGAGGAAGGAAGGGAAGCTTAATTTATGAATGTTAAAAAGCAGTTGAGATCCTTCGATGGAATGTTCCTCGGGTCTGCACAGATCCATTCTGTCCCCTGCATGTACAGTTGTTAGTGTGTGTGTAGTTAATAATATTTAAAAAATGCATGCATGCTTATTGCGCAAGTTGCATGTGCACAAAAGTAGGCCAGGCTGAGGGCCCTCTGTGACTCAGGCCCTTTACGTCAAATCTCCATTTCAAAATAGCAATTAAGCTTTCTGAGGCAGCTCCTCTGAGGACAATTATTGTACTTTCTGCTTGATTCTGTGAAAATGAACTAATATATTGATTCAGGAAAGAATCTCAAACACCTGGCACCACAAGAGCATTCACTTTTTCCTCATAAAAAAAAGGATCAATTTAATATTGATTTAAAAAAAATGAATATATACAGAACGTTCTTAAATCAACAGGGTAGTGTACGTGCAATTGTTAGCATTTCCCACCACTTAACAGCAGTGCCAAAACATTGAAAAATCAATGGTTCATTTGCTGCTACTGCTCTTAAGGTCCTGCAGAAGGCTAGCTAATCCTTTGCTATTCGTGTCTGGATGCAGCGATAGAGTCATTCTAACACTTTCACTGGCTCAATTAATATTTAATTACTTAATTAAAGTGGAATAACTTCAATAGGAGACTGAGGGAGAATATTCAGAATATCCCACAGTCTGGTAGTTACCTGAGAGGTGGCTGGTCCCTATTTAAATCCCTTCTCCCCTTCAAGAGAAAGGAAGACTTGATCCAAGAGTCTCACATCCTGGGTGAGTACCAATTCACTAGATTAAAGGTTATAAGAGAGCTCCTCTCCCACCAAAATTTCTCACTGCAAGCCTCTTTCAACACTGATTTCAAATGAGGATAGCATTCTCCTTCACTTCTCTCTATGTTATTAGGTAACGTGTTGCTAAACAGTTTCCGAGGCCTGGTCTACACTTAAGCATAGGAGTCTACACTTAAAAAGTTTGCCCGGCATAGCGATGTTGGTTAGGAGTGTGAAAAAAATCCCACCCCTAACTGACATAGCTATGCCAGCAAAAACCCTAGCGTAGACATAGTCATACTGGCAAAAAAAAGGCATTTTGTTTATTTTGCTTATTCCATTCAGGGAACTGGTATAAGCTATCCCAGCAAAAGCTGTGTCTCCATGACACTGGCAAACTCTTCCTAGAGTAGACAAGAATCAAGGTTCACCCCAGAGATGGCTGCACTCCACCGGTGGATGTAAATTATTTCTGTGCATATCATGGGTAAGGTCTGTAAAGCTTACTGGGATTCTTTTTAATCCAAGGGATCATGATGATAGGCTACAGATGGGTGAAAAACATCAAGGGAAGGAGAGAAATTATTTAGGATAGGAAAGGGAATTTAACTAGGACTAATGGGATGAAATTAAGAAAGGGCAAAGTCAGGGAAAGATTTTTGGAAAGTGGCGTCGATGAGGCTGTGGAACAGTCTCCCAGGGGAAGTAGAGAAATTCCTAACACTGAGGAAATTTCAAAATAGACTGGCCAAGACACTAGTATTGGCAGGGAGATGGACTGGGTGAACTGCGAGGGCTTGTCCATCTCTACACTGGGTGATTCAATGATCACACTTACTGCAGAAGGCTCTGGTCTGCCGCTGAGAGATGGAGATGGGTAGCAAAAACGTGTATGTTTGTATAATGAAAAAAAGTCAGAAAATGCATTTACTTAAATCCAGAGAGGATCTAGTCTGTGTAGAACTCAGCCCCATCAGGCGGTAGCCATGGTGAATGGAAAAAACAAAGTGAGTCTATGAAATGAGAAAACGATTAATGTTACAGATTGCAAAATAACAAATGTGAGCCGACAAGCAAAGACAACAGAGACAGAGATTAGCAGTCTGGTTCTGATCTGACATCTGTAAATTAGGAGTAAGTCCCATGTAAAACTGTTTTCAAACCAGAATCAGGCCCTAAGGATAGGAAGGGCAGGGGGTTAATAAAAGATTTTTTTCTCACAGACAGACTGGTGAATAGCTAAATATGTATAGGAGTGAATATTTTACTAAATGTATTCCACTATCAGGTGGTTCTGTATATTATTCTGAGTTTTGGGCTCATAGTAAAAAGTGTTCTTTGACGCAAAGCATGACCTGAACTGATAAGATTGTATAGTCCCAGTGTATCAAAGACATAGGGAAGGAACCCAGTCAAGTGGAAGGGAAAGCTATACAAACATGGAGGAGAGGTTATCCCAAAGACTCCATTCTGCTAGAGTACTCTGCTGAAAAGTTAAATTGTGGGGCTGCTTCTCAAAATGGAAACAAGGAACCCAATCTTGACATCAGTAGGAATTTTGCCTGAGAATGGACTTCAAGACTGGGCCCAAAATTGTTTTAGTATCTTCTGGGATCAAGGCCCTTTCTGCCTTCTCTAGACAGTTGTGCTGCACGCTGGGCACTAGCTGATTGCTGCTCTCAGCCCTACTGTTGGCCGCATTTCAGTAGTGGTATATGTATACATGACCTGGTTTTCAGAGGAGCTGAACACCCACAACTCCAACTGAGTCAGTGGGAGAAATGGTTGCTCAGCCCCTTTGAAAATCAAACCTTATGTGTCCAAGTTGGGTACTCAAGAATAAAGACACCCCAATCAGATACCTTTGAATGGTCTAGATAAGTCAGTGAGCTGGGCATCAGAAGACCTGGATTCTAATCCCACCTTTGCCACAGGTCTTTTGTGCAACCACGGACAACTCACTTCAGTTCTTCACGCCTCCGTTTCCCCTCTCACCCCTAGTTTGTCTTGTGTATTTTGTTTTCAAGTTAGTTGGGGCAGGGGCAGTCACTCACTAGCATAATAGGGCCCTGATCTCAGCTGCTGAAATAAATATAAATAATACAGTTGCTTCACAGCTGAATATATACATAACTTCTGTGGAACAGCAGTACTTCAAAGGTAAAATACTAGGTGCAGTACATGTGACAGCAAGGGAGATACATTTTGTCCACCTACTTGATAAGTCAGCTGGTACTTCACTGGGTAATTACAAGGACACAAAAGGAAGGAGGGGAATTTTCAGTGAATTAGCCTATGGTGTGGCAAAACCAGAGATTGATAGACAAACAGTATTGTTCATTTTAGTCCTCTCCCTGCTTCTGACATGATTAAAGTCCCTCCAATGAGAACAGATTTGGCTCTTGTCCTTCATGCAAATGATGGTTTTTCATGAACAACCCAAATTAACTGGCCTTCCAGAAGGGGCTTACATAAACTTTTTTGGAGGAGGAATTTACACATCTGTTCCATGGTTGCTACTATAAACCAGTGGGTCTACGAATCCATGGTTACACCACAGTCTACTTTGGCCCCAACTACCTCTTCCCAGGCCCACGAAGACAGCCATGGTAGAGTGTGTCTCCTTTTTTGTAAAAGGTGTGGAATACCACCATGTGGCTTTTCTGTGGCCTGCACACATACACGTGTAGCCCACTGCAACAGAACTGAGCAATCTCTGTTGTGTTTTGGACCTTGCTCATCCTTGGAAGGGGGTGCAGCATTTGGCCCATTAAAAATATTTACAGTCATCTCTTCGCATAGGTTGCAGGCCTGTATTTAGTAAAACAAAGCACAGAAGCTAGCTAATTTAAGGCTTGGGTTTGGGCAGGCATACATTCTCTATACCATGACAAGTTTTTAATTTCCT
Organism: Chelonoidis abingdonii; assembly: GCF_003597395.2. Classification (NCBI taxonomy): domain Eukaryota; kingdom Metazoa; phylum Chordata; order Testudines; family Testudinidae; genus Chelonoidis; species Chelonoidis abingdonii. The sequence continues at coordinate 100,707,054 of NC_133770.1, read as the reverse complement.
GGAGGTGGCAATATAAATTTTTAGTGATGACTGGAATACGGACTTTTTGTTAATCATCAGGCCTTCCATTAACACATCACTAGCTGTCTCTCTCTTAAACTGCACCACTGGGTTAGCAATCATATTGATTTTAATGGTATGTCTTCCTTCAGAGATTATGAACATACTTCACGGAGGGGGGGGGGGGGTGCAATGGGTGTACACATTTCAAATTGCGATCTACTCCCCTGGCTTAAGATATGAATGCACAGAAATTCACTCTTCACCAAGCCACCTGGTCCCTTATTTAAAAAAAAAAAAAAAAAAAAAAAGACAATATTCAACTTTAATGGCCCAGAACACTAAATCTTACAATAGAATCACCACAGTGTCTTAGATCATTACTGTGAAAGAGTATAGGAGGTTGAGATTTTTCTAAATAAAGACTGCCTGATAACTTGCGCTTTTCTTCTTCACAATAAAGCTCTCTCCTTATGCTCCTGAATTGAACTGAAAATGCATCTGAGACCTTCATGTAATCAATTATGGTTAAATCAGTGACTTCAGCCCAAATCCAGGTCTACGTTTCTGTACTGTGCCAGTCATTCAAAATGTCTGGAATTATGCTAGCTGTTGCAGAGTGTTTCTTTAACCCCCCATGCTGTTTTCAATTCCAATGAAGGAGAAATCTGCAACTAGATCACTTTGCTATACACACACCTGCTGACATTTCATGCAGCTGTAATTGTCATTGGAAAGCTAAGTGTAAAATCAGAGAACCCAACTTAATTAAAAGCTATAAACATTCAGAGGATGCAGAGCATATTAAGTAATTCCCATAATGCAACATGCATGATGTTTAGATGATGATCTGCTCTGAGTCTGACACAGTGCTATTGTATGTATCTTTGAGAATGTATCTACTTTCTGAAGCGCTATAGTAATAACAGCAAGAGATTAGAGATAGAAAATAATTGATTTTATATTGTTTTTGGTATTAGTTTTCAGGCCCTTGGTAGCTGGAAATAAGTATCTTCTTGATTGACTACACCTGCAGAATACCTAATTACAGGCTTACATTCCAGAGCTAAGCAAACATGGCAACCAACTGACAAGCAAAATGTAATAGAACTAAATTACATTCCTGTGTAATCACTAATTAGACACCTCTGCAGTCAAAAACAGAGAAAATGTGTGAAAAATTGTGAAATTGATTATGCAATTAAATATGCACAAAAATAAATGCAATCAGTAGCAAATGTACTTCAAAACAAAGAAAAAACTTCAGTACATGGATTCTTGAATACATATTGCTGGAACATAATTTTGCTTATTTTTTCATGTTGTTCACAACACTGCTTTTTTATTTTTGGAAGGAATCTGATGCTTATGCTATGTCTACACTATGCAGCTTTTGGCGACATGGTCGTGCTGCTAAAAGGCGCCATTTGTAGGCAGTAGAGAGCTCTCCTGCCGCCAAAAACTTCCACCCCCAACAAGCAGCATTAGTGTTGTTGGCAGGAGAGTGCTCCTGCTGACAAAGTGCTGTTCACAGTGGCATCTGTCGTGAACAAAACGTCTGTCTTTCAGGGGGAGGGGGTGTATTTTTTTAACACCTCTGAACGACAAAAGTTGTGTCTTTCATTTGCCAGTGTAGACAAATCCTTAGAATCTAAACAGGTAAAAAATGGGAAATTAAGTAGACATGTACAATCTGAAAAATGATTTATGCACATATGCAATAATTTATTTTACATATGCATTAAACCAGGGATCCCCAACGTGGTGCCCGTGGGCACCATGGCGCCTGCCGGGGCATCTCAGTGTGCCCATGTACTCGCCGGCGGACGAGTATCCGTCGAAATGTCACCGACAAGCTGCGTCATCCAGAGGTGGCGTTGCCGAAATGCTGCCGATTTTCGGTGGCGACACCTCTGGATGACGCTGCTTGTCGGCGGCACTTCGGCGGCGATGCCTATTGACGTTGCCGCTTGTCGGCAGAATTTCAGCGGATGCTCGTCCGCCACCACAGTCCTCCGTGGCTCATTGTCTGGCACCTGCCAGACGAAAAAGGTTGGGGACCACTGCATTAAACTAACCTATGTAGGAGAAACAAATATTAAAGGGCCATCCAACTCTAAAATAAATACACTTCTTTCTGTAGGAGAGTGTTTTATCTGCTAATGATACAAGTCACTCCTAAGATTAGCATAACTGGAAGAAAGTCAAGAAAAAATATTTTTTCTATTTTTGTTTATTTATTATGCAGATTGGACAACACTTCATCAATAGTCAGTTTCGATTTCACTATATAAGCAATTTTCTGGGTTTTTTTCAGTGGGTCTTTCACACAGGAACAGATTGGCTACTAAACATGTTATTACCAATCAAGTTTATACACATCTGTTACACTACCACCCTTTGCAGCTTCTGATTGGTTCAAGCTCAGTAAGCTGTAACCCAACAGGCTGATCTGAAACAGTGTTTGATTAAGCAAATTTGGATATCATCAAACTAGAAAACTGAACATACCTTAAATCACTGAAGATTTTGCAACTTTTGCCTCCTGATTTGGCTTTATTACATAAGCAATTTATTGATTACAATAAGGGGCAAATTAATGGGCTTGTAACAAGCAAACCTTGGTCCCAGTCCTGCACTTGGATGGGCTAGACAACTCCTGCACCTGGGCAGAGCCCCACTGAGTTCATTGACTACACATGGAAGCAGAGGTCAGCACAAGCAGATCTGATTGTAGGATCAGGGCTAGTCTTTGTAGTACAGTAACTCCTCACTTAAAGTCGTCCCGGTTGACATTGTTTCATTGTTACATTGCTGATCAATTAGGGAACATGCTCCCTTATAACGTTATTTGGCAGCCACCTGCTTTGTCCACTGCTTGCAGGAAGAGCAGCCCGCTGGAGCTAGCTGGTGGGGGCTTGGAACCAAGGTGGACCAGCAACCTCCCTATCAGCTCCCCGCTCCCCTAAATTCCTTGTGCGGCAGCCGCCAGCAGGCTATCAATTGCCAGCAGTTTAGCTGTCCCTCCTCTCACTGCCATGTGCTGCTCCTGCCCTCTGCCTTGGAGCTGCTCTCGGGAGCCTCCTGCTTGCTGTGGGGGGGAGGGGAGAAGAGGGGGACTAACGTCAGGGTGTCTCCCTCCCACCTACTCCTGCCCCCCACTTACCCCTTCTCCATATAGAGCAGGGTGGTGATAGGACAGGACTCAGGATGCAGAGAGCCGCAGCTGACTTAGAGGGCGGGGTCAGCATACTTAAAGGGGCAATGCACATCTCTCTCTCTCACACACACACACACACACAAGGCGTGTGTCTCTGTCTGCCATGCTGTCTCCCCTCCCTCCATTCGTGCTGCCTTGTAGAGTGTGAGGCTACATCAGGGGTCGGCAACCTTTCAGAAGTGGTGCGCCAAGTCTTCATTTATTCACTTTAATTTAAGGGTTTGCGTGCCAGTAATACATTAACATTTTTAGAAGATCTCTCTCTATAAGTCTATGATATATAACTAAACTATTGTTGTATGTAAAGTAAATAAGGTTTTGGAAATGTTTAAGAAGCCTCATTTAAAATTAAATTAAAATGCAGAGCCCCCCGGACCGTGGCCAGGACCTGGGCAGTGTGAGTGCCACTGAAAATCAGCTTGTGTGCTGCCTTTGGCACCTGTGCCATAGGTTGCCTACCCCTGGGCTACATTAACAACATGTTAGCCCTTGAGAGCTCAGCCGAGTGCTAGTTCATTATTTAGCAGCAAGGCATTCCCTGGGAAATATCCCAATCCCTGATTTCACCACCTCAACCAAGCTTTACAGAATATCATGTGTCTGTGTACAGACATTAAATTGTTGTTTAAAACGTTATTACTGTGTGTGTTGCTACTAATATATTATATATATATTTATAATATATATATATAAATATACTATATATATTTAGTATATTTTGTCTGATGGAAAAATTTCCCTGGAACCTTACCCTTCCCCATTTACATTAATTCTTATGGGAAAATTGGATTCATTTAACACCGTTTCGCTTAAAGTCGCATTTTTTGAGGAACATAACTACAACGTTAAGCGAGGAGTTATTGTACTTCTTTATAACCTGTGTAGAATTACTATAATGTTTCGTATGCTATCTTCAGTGTTTTAAGATGTAATTCTGGGGAAATTTAGCAAGCCACTGGTAAAAAGAAAATTAAAAGAAAGCAGTAATTTTTACCTCACTGGGATTCTGCAAAGGCACAGAAATATGCACTACTGGATCCCACTGCAGGATAGAAGGATAGATTTGATGTCCCATTGCTCTTTGCTTCTTTGCTCCCTCCCATCCAAACATCCCCCCAACCATGGGCCTGATCCAATGGCTACTGACATCAGTGGCAGTCCATTCATTTACTTCAACGAGTGTAGGATCACACCCTATCCCACTTCCTTCTCAAAATGGTTGTGCTGCTCTATAGAACATACTATCAACTCTGGAGAAGAAATGAGATGCTGGATTCGGTGACTGGGATTAGATCATTTTACTAGGTGCTCTGATATGATGGCCGTGATTGTAAGAGGGAAAGATATGTCTGACCTACCTAAAACATCCTCTTGCTTGTAATGAAAGACAGACCTGGGATCATCACCCTCACACTATTCCAAGTAAGTAAAAAGCAAACACCCCTCCGCCTATCCTCCACCCCCAGTTCATTTGTCAGCAACAGGAGAAAAAAAACAGTACAGATAAAAGCACCGTTTGACACAGAACATTTGACGTGTGCGTCAGTCCTCTGTGAACTAAAATATTAACTGGCATATTATAAAAATGTTCTGTATCCAGATCTCACTTTCTGTTCAGATGAGAGAAATGTTCAGAACAACTCATCTCTCTGTCTAGGCTGTAGTTATGTCTGGGTTAAGGCTGGGCTAAGGTTCCTTGTACAGTCCCTGCTCTCCCCCCCCCTCTTCCTGTGCATTCCCATGGACACAGTCACAATCTAGCTCTTAAACAGCCTCAGGGATACTTACGCATATCTCCAAAGGGACAGAATTGGAATCCAAAGGTCAATGCATTTTCGATTACCAGTGAGCCACATAAGAACCTTACTCAAGTGAGAGCAAAATAATAGATGGGCCTTCCTGGCATATGACTCAGGAAGACAAGCAGCAGTGGTTTGAATGGAGGGCTATAATGCTGAGTGCTTTTTTTTAGGTCAGCAGTAGAACAGCCATCCTCTTCGTGGTGTACAAAGAAGGCCTGAACATTGTTTTTTGTTTTTTAAGTTCTGATTGGACTTTTTAAAAGAAAAAAGATTTATTGTTTTGGGGTTTCTTTAACTGGGAATTTCTTTTCAAGGCTGAGGGAGGGAGTATTTTTGTTTCCTGCTTATTTCACAATAAAAGTATATCTGCTCTTCCCTGATTTGGCTGAACAACTTGTTGGAAGTCTCAGGGATGTTTGGCCTTCTCTTCTCTTCTCTGAATTGAAATCTTTAACAACACTTTTCCCCCACCTAAGTGTTTCTCAGGCATCTGAGATAGATAAAACACATTTACTCTGAATAAAACTAACGTCCTCTCTCAATTAATTGGGTTTTCATCCTTCCATGTCATCATCCTGCCAGGTCTCCAGCCACCAATAGTTTCAAAACAATAGACAAAAGATGAATGTCTAATGTAAAAAATCAGCAGATAATTCAACAGTTTTAACACAGAGAGGCCATTTCTAGACATCATCAAGCAACAAAAGAGGGAACAAACCCAATTCTTTTCTTTTGCAGGTCATTGGTAACTTGCTCCTTTGTGTCTCCCGTTATAGCAAATAATGTCTGCTTAACGACCAGCTGTTCTGTCTCAATCTATTGAAAGTTCCCCACAAGCCAAATCCTTGTTTTCTCTTTCAACAGCCACAATCAAAACATAATCCAGATTCCCCTACAGTGGTTGAAGCTTGCTGTATTGTTAGCTGCACTTTACCATTGACTTTTCTGCAAGCTGTAACAATATGAAGGCCTTTCTCACTAAGGAAGGAAACCTCTTTATGATCCCAGCTGACAATGGAAAAGAACACCTATACGGATAGGGCAATCTGAGCATCTTCCTTTCTGTAGCGTAATCTACAAATCTTCCTACACACAATGGATATGTACTACAAAGCTTGTATCTATCTTGCCAAACAACTACTGGCTCTTGTGCGAGATCTTTTTCCGTGCCATTTTTTTCAACGACAATGTTCTTCAGATGTGCAGTACTCTTAGAATGCAGTATATTTCACCTCTGGGCCACCAGTTCCAATCCCGCACCACTCATTAGGAACTGAAAGTTGTTCCTGTCTCATAGTGTTTGCTGACTCATCTGAAATAAAATGACGACGTCATTCCAGTTCCTAAGGCTACAGCTACACTACAGCACTACACTCTCCATTTGGTTAGGTAATCCCCCCTGTCCCACTTGAATCATGCCTTCTCCCTAAAAAAACTGTGGAACTAAGATGATATTTGCTGCCATCATATTGTTTGTTCTGCTGGTGTGTTTTATCCCTTGGCCTTACGCTGTATCTATCTTGTCTATTCAGATTATAAATTCTTCAGAGCAGGGACTGTCTATTACTCTGTGTTTGTATAGTGCTTTGCACAAGGAGGGTCCCACTCTTGACTGGTCCTTGGGCACTACCATGATCAACATGATCCATCATCATCCGGCTAAATGGTACAGTGTCCAGCAGTCTCCCACCACAGGGACATGTGAAGAATCTCAACAATTGAGTAGGTCTGTTAACAATTAAAAGAAAATTCCTACAAATGGAATAGTCTCTTTCACAATTTTCAGCATAATGTATGAGCTGTCTCCATTTCAGTGTTGGGGGTCCTGAGGTGTTTACAACTCCAATTACTGTCACTAATGGATTAGAAAATAAATACATTGTCTCCCCACAGAATAATCAATTTTTGCACGCAAGGTGCTGGTAAGCTGGCTGCCTCAAGAAAAATCATTAGGAAGCATCTTTGTACTTGGGAGATCTGTCAGTTTCGTTATTGCAAATAGTCAGTCTCTAGTTTGGTCTGTGTGTGTAACCAAGGCTTTCACCAGTTCATGTTGAATTTACCTGGAGTATAAACAGACTGAGCCAACACCAAAAATGAGAGCAGATAGGACCTCGTGTTAACAAGAAAAACAGCAGTCTGCTACGATTGTGTGTGAGCAGAAACATAAGTGGAACCCCGGTGTGATGGTGAATAATGTGCTCATGAATGTTAAGGTACAGTGGAATTTTCATAACATCTCAGATTTTTTCCAGTATTGCTGCAAAAAAATTAAATGTAGGGGGAACTGAACTCCTGTTGTTATGAGGGTGGAAAGAAAATTAAATTATTTAAATTAAACATCTATTCTGGCCAACAGCTTATGAGTAATTCTGAACATTTTGTCACCTAAAAAGACAGTCAGATCCTGACAAATGCATCATATACCAGTTAGTACTTTAAATCATGGATGATTAACATGTATGTAAAGTATTGTGTGTCACTTCAGAGAGCTTTGCTTCTTGCCTGCCTTCCTGGCTGCTCTTGTCTGCAGTTTCTTCTGTTTCAGGCAGATGAAGTGAGGGTGGAGAATAGAAGGAAGGCTTGCTCTGATGCAGTATAATGACTGTTTTTATCCCAAGTCCCTCATAATAAGCAAGGATGAGTTTGATAGGGAGCGTTTCACCTATCGCTTCTACCTATCCATCTATCCCACATTCGTTACAATAGTATGCAAGTGCCCAACAAAGTTATAAAATCCAAATGATAGAATCCAGCAGATCATCTCCTTCCTTCCCCCAAATCTTTAGGAATGTTCCCCGCACTCACCCATCCTTCCCACCCACTTGGTGCTAAGTCAAAGAACTGAGTTTTGCAAGTATAGGATGCAATTCAAGAAAGCACTTAAGCATGTGCCTACATCCCATTGACTTCAATGGTACTGAACAAGAAGCATGTGTTTAAGCTCCCTTTCTGTTCAGGGATGCCATAGCTTGGTGCAGCACTCTCATCCTCTTTTCCACGGCTGCTAGCAGCCTGTGTTCACCTGCCTAAAGGCACAGACTGACAGGTAAAACAGGCAATCCAACCACCTGTGGGGTAGAAGCAGGCTGAACAAAGTTGATGGAGGAACTGAGTACTGAGGCCATGTTAGCAAAAATGGTGTTGTTGGTAGTGGTTCCATTCAAATTTAGACTTATGAAAAGGAAGGTTCTGAAGATGCAGAGTGATTCCATGGGTAGGAGTCTAGATTGAGACTCATGAGACCTAGATTCTGTTCCCAGCTCTGCCACTGAGCTGCTGTGTGACTTTGGGCAAGTCACTTCACTTCCTTCAGGTATCAGAGGTGTAGCCATGTTAGTCTGGATCGGTAAAAGCAGCAAAGAGTCCTGTGGCACCTTACAGACTAACAGACGTATTGGAGCATGAGCTTTCAGGGGTGAATACCCACTTCGTCGGATGCATTCACCCACGAAAGCTCATGCTCCAATACGTCTGTTAGTCTATAAGGTGCCATAGGACTCTCTGCTGCTTTCACTTCCTTCAGTTTCCTCATATGTAAAATAGGGATAATGATAGGGACCCCCTGTGTAAAGTGTTTCAAGAGCTCTGGATGAAAAGCGCTAGCTAAAAGCTAGGTGTCATCACCATCATCATTCAGGGTTGGGACCGTCTCTTACTATGTATCTCTGCAGTGCCTAGTACAATGGGCCCTGGTCTCGGCTGGGCCTGTACTCAGTACTGTAATACAAATAAATAATAATAATAATAATCTGGGTACTTACATCCTTGCTCCTCATGTTATTATATAACCATATCCAGGATGCAAGTACCCATTCGTCTTTCTGATAATTTCACCTGGTACATGGATGGCAAAAACCCTACACGAAGGCATGAAACATTCAATCCTAAAAACAAATCTCTCCTGAAACGAACTGGTTGGTAATGCAGGTGGCCATCTTCACACGCACTTTCCAATCTAGAAAACAATGAATGTCTCAGGACTACTTTATGGCTGAACTTGATGTAAACTTGGATGCCACTCACTAACAACGCAGCTACGCTCTGGGTAACAAATAACCTCAGCTCCCTTGACTAAACAAACAGTAATACCACAGAGACAAATTTATTTTCAAAGCCTGCTTGGTATCTTGCCCAGTAAATTGCTCCTTGCTCAAAACAAAAAGATATGATCATTGCCTCATAAAGCACCAGCCACCTTTCCCTGTAACATTCTGATGGCAGACCTGTTTATAAACTCCTTTATTCTTCTCTCAGCTTAAAAGTGGCCTGAAAAGTGAGGGAAATGTACTTGTGCTCTGCTTTTTATTTTTTTGCTTCTGCATGCTATAAAAAAAGATGTAAAAGTTTAGATTTGTTTTGTTTTAATTATTCCCCCCCCATCTTGCTTTTTTACTTGAGAACCTTCTTCTCTGCTCTGGAAGAGTCTAGGATAACTGGAGAACTAGAGAAACAATGCCAACGTAAGACTCAAGGGAGTGAAATCTGAGCAACTGAACACATACAGAAGAAAATGATGACTACTTACATATAATATGTAGGATACAACCCTTCAAAATACCAGCAATGCTTTTTGGCCTCTGTACACTGGAAAAAAAGAAAAACATCATCATCTTGGTGTTACTATTAATTTAGGGCAATCATAATTTATTATAAATACAGGCATCAAATAAATATTATATAGTCAGACAAGAAAAAGGTCTCTGATCCCAAAGATTTCACAATCTTAATAAATACTACTATTGTGAAATTAGACATCTTGAACTGTAATATGCACCTTTGGGCCCCGGACTCTGTATGGAGATGCCCACGGAGGTCAGTGGAGCTCCAGACAGACACGGGGCTCTATCTGTCTGATCTTACCTCCATGAAAAATTTTAGGGCTTCACAAAAACCCCAAAGATAAAGGGAAGTTAAGAGCCAGTCACTATCACGGGTCATTTATGACACAATTCTAAAGCATCCTCAACTGAAATTGGCTACCCAATTCATATGACCACACATTTAATTTGTCATTAGTTTACAGCAGAGAAGTGATAATCTTTATGTAATCTCTGTGTAGATGGAACAGAGCTAGGAAAGAAGTAAAAGGCAACAAACAGTGTTGGGATATTTTCTTATTTCTCTACAACAAAAATAAAATCAATAAATGTTCCAAGGTGCATGGTAAAGTATCTAGGAAAGGAGACCGCTCTCTGCAATCTAGTAACATTATTCTCTTTCATGTGCACTTAGTATAACCCTCTTAGAGGACAGGAGCAGGAATTTTTTTGTGTGTGTGAGGCAATGCCTATCATTGTGGACATTACCAGAACACAAACAATTAATAATAAAATAATAAAATAAATAATAATAATGATGATGATGATGATGATGATGATGCTTGGAAAGGAAACATAAACAGAGATGTCAAGTATAAGGTAGCATATACAATATAAGGCACAAAATATTTCTATACACTTCACTGGCATCCATAACGTCAGAATGAATGATTACAGATATATTTCCAGAAGTTTCATTGCAAACTATGTTCCTTTGATGTCACACAAATGATACATTCTTTGATATCCTCCTCACACCAAGAGGATTTTACCTAAGGAATGTTTTGTTGGGGTTTTTTAAAAGTTAGTTCAAACTTCTCTCTCTGTGGAAAGCCCCTCACAGCCTAGTTTTGAGGCATTTATAATGTCCATAGGGCTTAACTCACTCTTTGTTTTAACTCTGCGGCTCATCTTTAAAAAAAGAGCTCATCTAAGATTATCAGCATCTTTGAATTCCAGGAACACAGAATACATTTGGGCAAGAGAGAGAGAAAGTGCTTTTAGAGTCCTGACTCTCACTATTCATTGAGAGAGGCTGTGAGCCCTTTATGAAGCACCTCATGCGCGGATTCAAACACAGAACAATTATTGCCCAAGACGACCATTTGCTATAGATTAAACAGTTAAGACTGGACGAAAAGACCCTTGTCTCACATGATCATTGATTGAGTGGTAGGGCTCATGCCAGCCACCTATTAACGGAGACTGGCTTTGGGCCCTGTAAGAAGGACCACAGTTTTCAACTTAAAAACAAAAGTAAGCCTCTTTTCCTTCTGAAACTGACCCCATTTTTCTCCTCAGACTGATGCTAAGATTGAAAGCAACATGCAGCTGGGCTCCATTCCTGCAGCAGGAGAGCTAAAGATCCACCTGCTCACACACACACACACATACACTTTGTGTAAAATGAGTCAGTTAAGTTTGGGGTGCACTCAAAAAATCCTCTTACTAACCCTTCCCAGATCAGACTCCACTGACCCTCTTCTCATCCTTGAGAGAGGGGAATGGCCATTCATTTCCTATGACAGTCTTGACTCTCTCCTCTCCTAGTTTCCCATTTTCTCCTCTTCTCCCTTCCTCCTTGATCCCAGCCACCCTGCATTCTCTCTGACCTCCTTCACAGGCAGCTGCATCTTCATTTATCAGACAAAGGATCACAACATTATTTAAAAATACTCTGCCCGGGGGGCTATAAAATGGAGCTGGAAAGTGAACAATGAACATCCAAGAAACACAAAACATCCTCCCCTAGGCATCCAGTTTCCCCAATTATTTTACAATAAAAATGTATGTGAGCTGCAAAGGTCTGCAAGGCTGTCTTTGCAGCATCAACCACCTTGCTCACTGTTGAGACCCCCTGTCATAAATAGATAGCTAAGGGTTAATGTTTCTTTCACCTGTAAAGGGTTAACAAAGAGAACCAAACACCTGACCAGAGGACCAATCAGGAAACCGAATTTTTCAAAGCTCAGGGGAGGGAATGTTTGAGTCTTTGTCTTTGTCCAGCTCTCAGCTATGAGAGGGGATCTTTTCTATCTGTAAGCTTCTAATCTCAGGTTCCGCAAAGTTGTAAACAAAGGTAGAAAAAAAACAATAACTGTATTGTATATTTTTTTGTATTACTTGGTTGTTTTGCTTTCTCTTTCGTCTGTTTTTTTGTGTGTTTTTTTTTTTTCTTTTCTTTGTTGTTTTTTTTTTTTGTTTGTTTGTGGTTTTTTTTTTCGATGGCCGGAATTAAATTGTAAGCTCTTTTGAATAAAGGCAGTATTCATATTTTCTTTAAGTAATAGGCCCTGTATGTGTCACTTGATGCCAGAGATCATGTTCATGGTGTGTGTGTTCTCTTTTTATATAAAGGCTCTTTAAGACTTGTTGAGTTCCTCCTGGGTAGGTAAGGGAACGAAGTGGAGGGAAAATTCTCGCTTGTTAAATCTACGGAGGTAGAAGCTCGCACACCAGTGGAATTGTGGGAGGGGAAGACGAGAAGAATCATTTTGTTTCCCTGTATGTGGTTTCGCCTTTGGGAAGGAATATAGACATGCTTCTTGGTATGTGAATGTAAAGAGGTGCATCAATAACATCTCAGGTTAGCCCAGAGAGGAAATCCTGGGTGGGAGAGAGGGGGGGTAAAGTATTTCCCTTTGTTAGGAAACTCAGCATCTGATCTGGGGTCCACCAGGGAAGTTTTGGGGACCCAATGTACCAGGCACTGGATCCTGGTTGGTGCAGCGAGATCAGAAATCTATAGCTGGTCAAGACTACAGTGGCTTCATGCAGGCACTCAGATCTGATGCTAGCGTCCAGATTGGGAACGCTATGATACCCACCCCCAGCCCTAGCAGAGCGTTTGACTAGCTCAGCGTTGCAATGATAATAAACTTTAAAGATAATAGATAAAAATCTCAAGTCACTCGATTCAACAAAAATAATTAAGATCAATTCTCCCTTTCTTAATCGATCGTTGATAATGACATTAACCATATCACTTAATCAGTGATTACGCTACACTTAATAAATAAAATAATTCATAATAAAGATTGGCCAAATAAATACCAAGATAAATATTTGCCATGAATTTTCTCCTGCCTGTTGCCCCAGGGCCTATCTCCACGCCGAGCACAAAGGGAAAGTGCGCTTGCTGGTACCAGGCACAGAGCAGGCTGGACAAGAGGAGGCAGCAAACTGAACGCAGGGCCAGCAGCAAACATTTCCCATCCCCCTCCTCGCGCCCTACTACCCAACCTCCTTCTCCTAAGCCCATGCATAGAGGCAGGCAGGCCATGTGGCGCGAGCAAGTCCCGTTCCTCAGCCCCAGAAGGCTCTCTCACTCTGCCCGCATGCCCAGCCTGAAAACAATAGCAAAAAGGAGCGTTTTATATCATGCCCCGAGCCTCCGGCCAGGCTCCAAAAACCCTGTGACCCAGAACTAATGTGGAGCACTAAGCTATAGTTCAATTCATTCCTGCGGCCAGCCTGAATCTCACAAAAGCCTGGCTTCAGTAGCAGAAGTCGCAGGTCTTTAACGTTCCATTCTCCTTTCTGGCCACTGAGGGCGTGTGGCATCCAAACACTTCCCTCCTGGCGGCCACGCGATCAGGCCAGGACAGGAATGGAAGGAGAGATGGGCAGTGGCAGCAATAAAAGGTATGGGGGCCTCGTCGGCCCTCAAAATGCCCAAGCCTCTTCCCTGCAGCCACCTGCCAAGCTCACAACACAACCCCCCACCTCACCCTAGATGCCCTTCTGCACACCTCTAGTCCCTCTGGACAACACCTAACCCTGCCAACCTAGAATGCCACCGGCCACCTCAGGCACCCTTTACTTCCAGGAACCGGTGAAACCCCATTACAAGCTCCAGGAGCCGCAACTCCTATGGACCCTCACGCTAAAAAAATCCCTAACAGCTTCCACACAGCTACTCCAGCTTCCATGCACTCCACCTTCGTCCAATTATAGCCTCCAATACCTTGAACACCCACACACCTACCGCACTCAGCCAACAACTGGTCAAATTCGTTAGCTCCATGCCTGCCTGCCCACCATCTGCTCAGCACAGGCCTGTTGACCATAAGCTGGAATTATGGTTAATATACAACTATGCAAATTGTCTTCGTTAACAAATAATTGTTGTAGAATGACCCGCGACGCCCACAGGCTGGATACCTTATATGAGGCATTTTGTTCTTGTCCTGCAAACTTGGGCACACCGGCTTTTTATCACAGAACTTGGCTTTCCTCATCCTCCCTGTACTTTCACACCCAGCGCCCATTTGCATCTGGCGGTGTTTGTAACTTCCCCTTGCAGTTTCTCACAGGCTGCCGGTCGGCAGCTGGGGTGTTTTTGCAGTTTGCTATGCTGTTGAGCTCGTGATGGAAGATTTTTGTAAAGAATCTTGATTTGTGCTGTGCAATTGCGCATGTGTAATCTTAGATAATAAAGGAGGAAGGTGAACTCAGAAAAGCAGCTTTTTCACCTCCTCAGTTACCCTGAAACTTGGTGTCGAGTTTTTCCTTCAAAATGTCACAAGCTGGATGGCACAAAACTTGGCAGCTAGGTAGCCCTGTGGTTCAAGAGAGCTGGAGAAGTAGGTTATTCCCTGCTAGACATGAAGCTTCTCTGAAATTTAAAGGGTGGGGGGAACAACTTGACAACTACTACCATTCAATGTCTCCCTGCTGCATGTTGTGACTACCGCTGGGCTGCACTGCAACAGGAAAGAAGGGGATGAACAATGGTGTATGGAATGCTCACACAAGCTCCTTTGGGCAGGAACTGTCTCTTTGTTATGTGTCTGTACAGCACCTAGCACAATGGAATCCTGGTCTCTAGGCACTATGGCATTACAAACAACAAATAAACCAATAATAAAACAGACCTCAACAACTGGTAGATAACAGCACCCCTCTCCTCAGGATGAATTCAGTCAAGGAAAGTCATTGTGATTGAATTATAATTATTAAATATGGATATTACCACAGTACCAAGAGATACCAAAATCAAGACTGGTGCTCCGCTGTGCTAGATGCTGACAAAGTCCTTGTCCCAAAGAACTTGCGTTTCGTTTAGGTCTTGAAAAAGCTACTTGCCCATGGCAAGACAGACAATGAGACCTGTGATGTAAAACCAGTCTTGCTTATTACCCTGCTGGTGTCTTAACTTTTATGATGGGAAATTTCTCTCCATTTTGGTTGTAAAATAGTTTATCCCATGTCCTTTATCAATTTGGCCACATTATCATGAAATGTAAATAAATATAGAAGTGTGTGCATTTTTTTAATGAATGATGCAGGCTTAATTGGTAAGTATAGGTCAATTCCAAAGAATTAATGGCCTGTGTATTAACCAAATTGCATGAACCATTTCTCAACACTGTTATTTAGAAAAAAAACGAAAAATCATAGATGAGACATCATATATCTGCTTCTCTGACATATTGCTACTGATTGCTTTCTTTAGCAGGAGGTAATGACACGAACTGCAAGCTGGGCTTTCCCAAAATCACTGAACTCATTTAGGTTTCCTCTAAGAAAGGACATGTGCTTTCTATCACAGACCGAAGCAGTTTTCTTCAAAACGACTCCGCAACTAAGAACAATAGGGAAGAAAAGAAGTTGTTAAAATATTAACTCTTTTTAATGCCACCAGAGAGCGGGCAGTCTGCTTGTTAAATGTCTGAAGCTATTCTGCGGATCATTAGTTACAGTATGCAAGATTTATAGAAATACTATAGCAGGATCCTCCTCCACACCATACATCATTATCTTCAGATTCACCAGTGACTTCAAAGATACCAGGTCAGTCTGAACAATGCTCAAGACTGGGCACAAAGGATAATGCAACATGTTCCCTCATAGTGCTTTTACTTGGACTGGAGAGAAAAAGAAAAGGACTACTAAGAAGTTCACCATCAGTATTAAACACTTTCAAATAAAGATGCAATTAATTTTTTTTGAGGGAAACGGCGAACAAAGAAATCTTTTGTGGGTGGAAGCAAGGGACTGTTTTTTTATTTGAAGATACATTTAGTCTGAGTTTGTAAAGTCTGTTCCAATCCAGATCCTCATCTGATGTAATCTGGCAAAGCTCTACTGATTGCTAAATCAATGGACCTACACTGATTTTCATCCACAGAGGATCTGGCTCCTTCTTTTTAGTTAGACAAAGTGCAGGCAACAGCAATACAATTTTTCTCTACACACATAATCATGAGGACTTAGAAAGGTGAATATTGAGCACAAGTGGGAATTTAGCCATGTGACCTGCCACCTTAACAATTACAGAAATGGTTCCTAGCATTTTGTAGCAACTGTATCAGTCAGTGCCCACCACCTCCCATTCAGCTGGGCATATACTAAACTGCAATATACTCTGGGCTGTTCCAAAGCCCATTCTCAAAGCCTCAGTCTGTGCTGAAGATTGAAGCTTCCACGGCTGAATGGAAAGTGGGCAATAAAAGTCCATCAGAAGCCCAGAACAGAATCTTCTCATTAAAGGCCTGAATAATTGAGCAATGCCTAGTGCGGCTTAGGGAAGGAATACTCAGTCCAACACATGATCAGGACAAGGACACCCATGCAGTCAGGCCATGACTGGCTATAGCTAAGTGTGTGTGTTTGCTGGAGGCGGAGGAGGTGGGGACAGAAGGCACAGCAGAGAAGGTGTGCAGCTTTTCCACATGTTTTGTACCAACCAGGTGGTTCCATACTTGATCTAAGAATCAACTCCTACCGCCCCCATTACACATGATTCCGTAAGGACACCTTTCACAGAAGTCACTTTCATGGGATTGCTGCAGATTTCTGTTAGGGCAGCAGAAATTTCTTCTGCATCGGGGACCTGAACTCTAGAATGTGGCTCAAGTGGTGAGAGCCAACTGCTACAGGCTAAAGAACCAGTACTGGTAGACATGTCAGTGGCTGGGAATCACTGTACTGCAGGAACCCTAAACAAGAGCTGAAAGCATTCCGAAGCACAAGCTGTTTCTTAGAAATGGATTGTTGAGATCAGTGGGAATTCTGTATGCAGATGTCTGGAAGAATCAGGTATGTAGACTAGAAAATGTGCCTGGTGTTATTGCTTTTCCACAGACCAGGAGAGGAGCTGAATCCCCCCCGTCAGATTAATGGATTTCCCGATATCAGGGCTGCACTATTCAGTATCAGTATGGGGTGAAACCAACCTGCTAGGAAGCGTGGTTTCATTTAGTTTTGTTTGAACTGGCGAAATTCATCCTTATTTCCTAGTTGGTGGCTCTGACAAATGAGGGCAAAGGTGATCAGACTTGAAGCTTCCCAGCTACTGCGCTCATCAAACAAGTGATTGGTGATTGCAGCAGATGTTCCTTTCATGTACCACAATGGTAAGGGGACACTAAAACACCTCTGGGTTTTTTTATACTCACTTTTTAACAAGTGGATGAAGATACTAAAAAACTTTGCATACCAGCTCTATCCCAGGTCAGAGTCACTCTGATCTTCTGATTAGTCTCTTCCTCTAAATCTAACAAGAATAATAGCTCTCTGAAGAGACACTGTCCCTTAGATACAGCTGAATCCACCAAGCCCCAATATTAGACAATTGCATGACTCAGGTTTTTTACATTTTATATTACAGATCTTGCTGTTTCTTGCCATTCTCTTTGGATCTTCTCTTAGACAGATGGGGATATTATTCACACAAGATTCACAACAGAAGCAGATTCCTTACCTTAGCTTCATTAATCCATGTTTGGCAACAATACAATTTTACCACAAGCAGCTAGTATTTAGTAGTTCCTTTGGCGCTCACAGTACTGGCATTAATCATCATATTTGTATTTGGAGTTAATGTGAATTAGCATTAGACAGCATCAGAAAGCATTACATTACAATCTATTAGCCTTTCCTATATAAAGAATACAACAGCCTTTCAATGCAATTTCATTTTAAGAGGATACATCACTGATTTCTTTGCCATTATGCACTAACTGTGAATGCATTTCAATCCTAGAGCAATATAATTTTAATTGTCTATAATCTCTTCTTCACTGTTCCAGAAAAAGATACCCACATTTTCCAAAATGTATGAATGAACAAGAGTACAATTGTCTCACACAGGGATCACCAAACTTAACAACAGACATGGATAGTAGGAGTACTGGAGAGGTAGGAGGAGTGCTGGAGAGGCTCAGATTGCTTTTCTTACTGCTGCTTTGGTTTACATCAAACATGTCTGTCACAGGGAAGACTATCCACCATGAGCCTGCAAGTGGATAGAAGGCTTGAGAGAGATCAATGACACCCTCTGCTATTTCTCAGAGGGATAAGCAGCACCCCACTGTGCCAGGCTGTTGCATTCATAGCTGTCAAAAGCAGAACCTGACACATGCTGCAATGTGATCTTAGCCAATTTTCAGTTTCAACCCAATTAAATGCAGTGTCTTTCATTCAACTGAAACAGAGACCCTCCAGACAGAGGTGAATTGTGCTCTCAGGACCCTGGACAGTGGCACAAGGACGCAAAAAGCCTTTTCTGCCAATAGGTTGGTATTATGAATGGGTTGACAGAGAAATGTATTAAGGATTCTATATGTTCAACAGTGAATGGAAATGGCCATTTGTTACCTATTCTTGAATTGTAAATCAATAGTCCTAGAGATGACGACTGAATTCCTGCATTTATAGAAACCCAGCAGCCCAGAGACAACAAACAGGTATTATCTGAATTTGGCCAAGCTTCAGGAAGTATGAACATTCTGTAAGTATCTATCAATGGAACCATTGGTTAAAACATAAGGCAGAAAAATAAAATGTGGATAATATTTAGAATTTGACAAAGAAAACTGTCTCTCTCCATTTTAATGTTGGTGAAGCTGGCTTAGTATTGCATATGTTTCATCCAGGCGGGAAAGTTATATTTACAAACAACTTTTTGAAGGGTCTCAAAGCATTTTATAAACTACATATTTATAGTAATTGCTTAATTCTGTTCCCAAAGGCAGCCACCTCTGGGAGAGAATATGAAAGCGGTTTAACAGGGCATAGCAATACTACAAACCATTTTAGGATAGGAAGAGAATAACAATGTTTGATCTGTTTGAAACCAGAATAACAACACTGTATCTCATTGAAACTACAGGGGAAAGTTTAGGTATGTGAAATATAATCAGCCTACTTAGAATCTGGTCAGGACATGAGGACATTGAACCAACTAGTTGCGAAAGTGCCAGAGGATCCTTAGTGAAGAGAACTGACCCGGACCTTGGTTTTCATCTTATTCATCAGACATAATTGAACTTGACAGTACTTTGTTTGGATATCAATGCACCTCTTTTTTCTGACCTTCTCGGTAGAACTGACCATTCATACAAAGACCTTATAACCTTGTGAGCTGAAAAAGGCACGTGAAAAATCAATTTTGTGAGGTAAATCCTGTCAGTGGTTTCTCAATGCACAATCCGTATCAAATGGTGCTTACACACAGGATTCTATGGGAAAGTATGGAAGATTAAACAAGATATTAACCAGAGGTTTCAAGGACAACAAAATAATTGCACCACCCTCTTGCCTGATGTTTTTATTTTGTTGTGTAGTAAAGCTGAATAAGATCCACACAGATGGTCTAATGACAACTCAACACTGTGCACAATGGGGGATCCAATTTAGGTCTCAATCTCGTTGGCTAGCAGGGGCCCAACTGCTGGAGAAGAAGGGAGCACATCATGTTACTCCAAAGTCTAGTTCTGGCTAAAATACACAGCAGCATAGATAGTCTCTGAACAGAGCCATAGTCAAATATCCTTGCCAGAGGGAAGGTAACCATTGTGTGTAGCCATTGTGTGTACTAAGAGAGAAGAAAATGAGAAAAACTGGACAGACTGTGATGAACAAGTGGAAATTTCTCTGCTAGACCAATGCAAAAAGGTAGTTGGTTTGCAGATTCACCATATACTGGGTTCATGCATTAGACAGAGCTTACTAACAGTCTCGTTATGGGTTAAGCAAAACGCACACGCACACACAGAGTAAGGAGATCAAGGTACGGGGGGACTCTCATCTTTCACAGAGTCTTTGGCAGTTCAGATGAGTGTTGGACTCAGCCTAGCAGCCATCTCCTTGCTCTTTTTAATTGTCACTGGCTGCATGCTCCCAATATGGCAGAGCTATAAGAAAAGCACGGGGCTTCCTTTTGTAGGAGCAACATGTTACACACAGAGCATCAGAGGTCCCAGCTGCCTCCATCGAAAACAAAGGTGCAGAGACCTAGAAGTGGAATGCTGAAGAGTAGACAGGTACTTTACCCAATAATATTGAATGTAACCTCCATGATTATTCCACTTCCTTTCATATGTGCATGTAAGAATAATGGCAGGGTAATTTGGGACCCAACTTATAAAATAACCCATAAAAAGGGAGATAGATGTAAGGGAAGAAGTAAAAACATACCAAAATTTAGGCTATTCATGAATCCCTCCTACCGTGTCTTTAAAATGGATATTATCCCTTTCAGGAACAAGATTCCTTGCCTTGTATGATGCTGAACTCATTTTACCTCCCTGCAAGTAATGAAGTGAGGCAGGGTTGTTTACATCACTGCCATCAACATTGTGATGAAAAGGAAAATAATAAACATGGTCCAGTGTGGCCAGTGCCACTTTTAAGTACAGAGAGTACAAACCTCACTCACTGTCCTCCAGGAACTGCACTGAATGTATTTGCCTGAGACTTGTTCCACCTCCTGCACTGACCCTGAGGTGTGAGGTACTCACATATTGAAGGTCTCATCATTCACATCAGAGTTTAAATTCAAGTTCTTCCCATTCTTGTCTGAACAACTCCAACATTCAGTTCCTTTGTTAACAAGGTTTAAACTGGAATGTTTGGCTACATGTTTCCTAGGCAGATTTTGCTCCTTCATTTTCCCACCCCAAGAATAAAAATGTCGCCCCCCCATCCCCCCCCCCCCTTTTTGCCACTAAGCATTTAAGCCTTCAGGAGCTACTTTCCCTCTTCCATAATAATTAAACCAAATTTCAGGAAAGGTCAAGTACAATGAGGTGGATTCAATGCCTGATTTTCTATCTCATGCACTCACAGAGGAAGAGAGCAAGCCAATGACAATGGCTAGTGTGCCAGACATCAGTTAGTTAAACTATGACAACCCATCAAAGGCTAAAAGGAGGAGAATTTCTTCGATGGTCCCATGAACTAAGAGGCTTTGTTCTGTTCATGTTATGTGCGCTTTCTTTCTCATTTGCTCGGGAGAGAGGACACTGACATGATTGCGTGCTGCTACATAACCCCAGCTCTTCTCTGTCCTGTTCCTACCAGCATTATTTATCATTCCTGACATTTCATCTGATAATGAACTCATTCCCCATGTCTTTCTTCAGGAATAATCATCAAAAGTCAAACTATTTCTTTTACCTCAGGGAAGCTTTTTTCCTATTGTTTCTGAAATATTTATTCCAAAATTTCAGTTATGGGATCAAAACCCTATGGGCTGCAAAATCTCGCAGTACAAAATAAAGATTGTATCATCAATCACATACATCCAGTACAAGGAATAGAGCATGCAAACTATTTTAAGTCAATTAATATTGACAGAATAGACAGACAACCTAATACGGTTCACTAAGAGGTATGTGTGCCAGGCCCACTTCTAAACTTGCAAGGAGTTTATTTTGTAAATCCCCTTATGCATGGTTATGAGTGTCTGTTCATTGTAAATCAGATTACGTGGGTCCCATGTGTATTAAGCAAGTGAACATATGAACACAGAAGAGAAGTCAAATAGATGCATGGAAGTCATTCTGAGGTGTGAAAGTCAGTTCATGGAGAGTTTAGCTACTTCAGCACTATGAGCCTGATATTTATTCTACCTGCCTATATAAGGTATCCAAGGGTGGAGCTTTTTTAATGGTCAGATTCTGCTAGCCTTACACTGAATAGTAAGCCCAGGCGCATTCTCACTATCATCTGTCCCCTGCAGGGAAAATGACATTAACTGTCATTAGTACTGTACCCTCCGTGTTCCCACAATATGCCTATTTAAAATTAAATTTGACAATCTAAGGTCTAAATTTATTATAATTTAGTTAAATCGTTTACATTAAACATAAAAAAAAGGATATTAAGCTGTACATGCTTTCTGTCATGTTTTAAAGAAAGTCAAACCATTGAACTGGTGGAAGTCACTGGCTAAGCATCTCGAATCAGAATTGGCTAAAGTTCTAAACCAGCTGTTCACAGCAGGTGCAGAGCAACTCTCTCTACATTTCAGTTTATTCAACTAGTTCAGTTAAATAACTAATTCATTCAAAAGTTAAGAAACCTACTGGGGATGGAAAAAGCAGGAAAGCTTGTCTTCCCCTTCCAATCTATGAATAAAAATGAGGTGAGAAGATGAGATCGGTTAGCTCTAAAATCCTGAAGGACATTGCGACCAGAAACAAATCACTTCATTTCACTAAACTACGGATCATACTTCGTTTGTTTAATAAAATCAGTTAGTTTTAAACACAAAACATAGTTTGATAAACTTTTTTTTTCTTATTTATCCAGCACATTTATGCATAGAGTTTAATGCCAGAAGGGACTACTCGATCATCTAGTCAGATTTAAGGTAGTTTTATTTAATAAAAAATGCTGGGGTTTTGTGGATTTTTAACTGAATTTGAATGTCCATTCAAACAGAACTTGATACAAATTGCCAGTAATATGTAATGTAATCATGTAGCAAATAAGGAATGCATCACTCACCATTTTTAACATAATAAAAATGTAAAAATGAAGATTCAGAATACATGTAAGTGATATAATTGCTTAAATAAATAGCATATCCTCCTGGTTAGCAAAAAGAAGCACCAAATTTTGGTAAAGGCTAAATTTAGTTGCAAATCAACATGTTTTAATGGTTACCAACCTATCAAAATCAACTGTTTTTAGGAAACTAAGAAGCACAAATGAGAATGCTATTAAAATCAACAATTTAGATAAAAGTTTCCTGCCTGCTGACTTAAATCATCATTAATATCCGTGATTTAAATTGATTTGATTTAAATTAATTCACCCCGCTCAGTCTACTGTATTCATCAAGCAATTAAAAAGAAGCAAATAGTTTGATCTGATGAGATTTGTATTTAGTTAACATGTCAGTTCAAGTTCGCAGGTGAAGCGACGATGGCCTTTGGGCATTTACCTGCCATGGGACCAGGTGTGCCAACATAAGGTTAAACAAAAATATTACAGGTCTGAGCTATTTGTTCAAAATGAGAACCTGACCCTACCCATATTTGGATCATCATCAGCAGCACCATAGCAAAAATAGTGGAAGCATGACCTAAAGGCCCTCCCTTGGAGTGCGTATTTCCCTTCAGAGGCAGGATATCCTTGGCATATTTCTAAAGAAAGGAATTCAGGCAATTCAATAGCAAAAATCAATTCTGACAGATAACGGTGAGACATTTTTCACGACTAGGAAGTAGGTTCATACGCAAGATCACAACTTTAACGGTCTTTCTTTCAACAGTTTGAATACAACAATATAATGTCTTCAATGTCTCAAATATCTGGTGATATAAACACTAATTGTGATGTAATCCACAAATATAAATACCCACTAACCAATGTTGCCAACTCTTGCCATTTTTCACATGTCTAGCAAATTGGTGTTTTTGCAACTAGAGTCAGATGATTACACAAGAATCTCAACATTCCTTTTCATGGGTTATCAACATTTTTGGAAACCATCTCATAACATAATCTGAAGAGTAAACATCTACCGCAGGTTCCAAAAACTAATATAGAGATGCTGGAGTCATAGGCACTGAGAACAGAGCCATCTGATTTAAAGAACCAGTAAGAGTACGGCATTCATGCCGTTGGTATGGCAGTCATGCTTTTACCTAACCTGCTTTTTGCTCCTCTAAATTCAGTCCAGTATGAAACATGACATTCTAAATGGAGATAACCATTTACACATCTCCTATGTTGTTCAGCTTATGTAAATCCAAATGCAAACTAATGACTTCGTTAGAAAATGAAGCCCCTTCCCTACTTCCTACCCCCACAATAAATGGTTCGTACGGGCATACTGGAAGCAGTCCAGTTGAGGGTTAGGACTCTGCAGCTAACCTACGAATTATAAAGTGTGTTTAGCAAGGAATGCCACTGAAAGCTTACGACAAAGATTTCCAAGCTGTGATCTGCGAACCGCAACTTGTCTACAGAGCCCTTGTTTGTGGTCTGTGGAGATATGGCTGGTCACATGGTGTTAGATCTCCTTCTTGTTTCCATTTCTGAGAAACAGAATGCAAGGGATTGGGAGATGAAGTGATGAGGAAAATTGGATGGGACGGTGGGATTAATTTTTTTTTCAGAATAAAGACTTTGCAATGAACACAGCTAAGAGCTCTCCGCTGTAAGATTATCTTTCCAGGGCAAGCAATTGCTGTAGTTCCCAGAGGGAGGTTAGGCAACTGTGAAGGGAAGGGGAGGTGTGCATGAGATACTCTCTCCATTAAGATGTGGTCCACCTTCGAGAAAGATTGAGAGCCCTGCATCGAGGTATTGCTAGGGATGGATAAAAGCATGAAATAAAGCCAGCAACGTTTAGTGTATGAATCTCATAATTGCTAGACAATTATTCATTTGGAATGAAAGTATTAAGGATTTCACCTGTACACTGTCCACATTAACAGATGGAAGTAGCAGCAATAGTTTAGAAACTAACACAAACAGAAAAAAACTGACACACTTGCCTGGCTCTAATTAGGATGACAGCTGGGTAGAATTTATGGACCCTGGATAGAATTTAATCCTGGCATAAGCAGGGGGCAACTCCATAGGAGTAATTTGGGTAACCTGTGTTCATAATGGACTGGAAACATGTCACCTCAGGATGTGATGCAGACATAAAATTTCTAGACACCATCAATGAGTGCTTCTTGGAGCAGCTAGTCCTGGAATCCACAAGGAGAGAGGTAATTCCTGATTTAGTGAACTGAGTGCACAAGATCCAGCCTAAGAGGTGAATACAGCTGAGCTGCTTGGTAATAGCAAATATAATGTAATTAAACGTAATATCCTTGTTGGGGGGGGGGGGAGATACCAGAGAAACCCACCACAGTAGCACTTAACTTCAAAAAGGGAAACTACACAAAAATAAAGAGGCTAGTTAAATGGAAATTAAAAGGAATAGTCTCAAGAGTGAAATGCCTGCAAATGGCATGGAAACTTTTTGAACACATCATCACAGAGGCTCGAACTACATGGACACTCCCCAAAAAATGACATGGCTAAACAACAGAATAAAAGACACGGTTAGAGACAAAAAAACAGCCTTCCAAAACGGGAAGTCAAATCCTACTGAAGAAAATAGAAAGGAGCATAAACTCTGGCAAGTCAAGTGTAAATATGTAATCAGGCAGGCCGAAAAAGAATTTGAAGAGCAACTAGAAAAAGACACAAAAAATAACAGCCATTTTTTAAAGTAATCAGAAGCAAGAAGCCTGCCAAATAATCAGTGGAGCCACTGGGGGATCGAGATGCTAAAGGAGCACTCAAGGAAGACAAGGCTGTTGTGGAGAAGCAAAATGAATTCTTTGCATCAGTTTTCACAGCAGTGGATGTGAGGGATATTCCCAAACTTGTGCCATTCTTTTTAGGTGACAAATTTAGGAACTGTCCCAGATTGAAGTGTTAGTAGAGCAAGTTTTGGAACAAACTGAGCAATTAAACTGTAATAAGTCACCAGAACCACATGGTATTCACCGAAGAGTTCTGCAGGAACTCAAATATGAAATTGCAGGACTACTAACTGTGGTAGGTAACCTATCAGCTAAATCAGCATCTGTAGATGACTGGCAGATAGCTAACATAACACCAATTTTTTAAAAAAGGGTCCAGAAGCGATCCTGGCAATTACAGGCCAGTAAGTCTAGCTTCAGTACCAGGCAAACTGGTTGAAACTGTAGTAAAGAACAGAATTATCACACATATATATGTTGGGTAAGAGTCCAATATGCCTTTTGTAAAAGGAAATCATGTCTCACCAATCTACTGGAATTCTTTGAGAAGGGGTCAACAAATATGTGGACAAGAGTGATATAGTATACTTGGATTTTCAGAAAGCCTTTGACAAGGTCCCTCATCAAAAGCTCTTGAGCAAAGTAAGCTGTCATGGGATAAGACGGAGGTCCTCTCATAGACCAGTAACTGGTTAAAAGATGGAAAACAAAGGGTAGGAATAAATGGTCAGTTTTCACAGTGGAGAGAAGTAAATAGCAGGGTCCCCAAATGATCTTTACTGGAACCAGTGCTGATCAACTAATTCATAAATGACCTGGGAAAAGGAGTTAATAGAGAGGTGGCAGAGTTTGCAGAGGATTCAAAATTACTCAAAATGGTTAAGTCCAAAGCTGACTGAGAAGAGTTACAAAAGGATCTCACAAAACCAGGTGACAAAATGGCAAATGAAATTCAATGTTGATAGATGCAAAATAATGCACATTTGATAACATAAACCCAACTATACATACAAAATTATGAGGTCTCAATTAGATGCAAGAGATCTTGGCATCATTGTGGATAATCCTCTAAAAACATCTGCTCAATGTGCAGTGGCAGTCAAAAAAGTTGACAGATTAGGAACCATTAGGAAAGGGAGAGGTAAAAAGACAGAAAATATGATATTGCCACTATATAAATCCATGGTACACCCACATCTTGAACACTGCACGCAGTTCTAGTGGCCCCATCTCAAAAAAAAGATGTATTAGAACTGGAAAAAATACAGAGAAGGCAACAAAAACGATTGAAGGTATGGAACAGCTTCCATATGAAGAGAGATTAAAAAGACGGGGACTGTTCATCTTAGAAAAGACAACTAAGTGGGGTTATAACAGAGGTCTATAAAATCATGAATGGTGTGGAGAAAGTGAACAAGGAAGTGTTATTTACTCCTTTATGTAACACAAGAATTAGGGGTCACCAAAAGAAATTAATAGGCAGCAGGTTAAAAACAAACACAAAGAAGTACTTCTTCACACAACACACAGTTGAACTCACTGCCACAGGATGTTGTAAAAACCAAAAATATAACTGCGTTCTAAAAAGAATTAGATAAGTTTATGGAGGATAGGTCCATTAACAGCTATTAGCCAAGATGATCAAGGATACAACCCCAAGCTCTGGGTCTCACTAAACATCTGACTGCCAAAAGCTAGGACTGGACGATGTAAGGTTTATCACTTGATAAATTGTCCTGTTTTGTTCATTCCCTCTAAAGCATCTGGCACTGGTCACGACCAGAAGACAGGATATTGGGCTAGATGGACCACTGCTTTGACCCAGTTGTGAAGGATCATGGGCCCTGAACCTGGGCCTATCGGTCCCCAGGCATTGCTCAGGCCTCAACCACCATCCAGCAGCTCACCTGAGTAACCCAGGAAAGGCCCAGCAAACGATTAGCTCTAAGAGAGCCCTTCCCCCAAAGCTCCCAATTGGTGGAAATATCCTGCTCCCCAATTGGCTGAGAAGTGCTATATAAACCAGGACCAACAGGAAGATGTCTGAGCACCTAGAACAGTGATTTTCAACCTTTTTTTCATTTGCAGACCTCTAAAACATTTCAAATGGTGGTGTGGACCCTTTGGAAATTTTAGACATAGTCTATGGAACCCCAGAGGTCCATGAACCACGGGTCAAAAAATCACTTAACTAGAGGAATCTCTGGGTGGCTGCTGCTGTGGACCCCTCCTGCTTACATTCCTGCTTATCCCCAGTTCCTGCCCCTGGTTCCTGTCCTCCTATCCCAGATCCTGCTGTCCTGCCCTACTCCAGGGCCCTGCTTCTCTGCCTTACCTCTGATGCTGTCTCTGGCTCTGACCTTCAGCTTAGTACCTGACACTGTCTTTTGTTCTGACCTTTGGCTCCAACCACAAGGCATGACTTGCGCTCCGAACACTAGGCCTGACCACCCATGGCCTGGTAATTGCACCACTATGGCCATTCTTATGTTCTTACAGTACACATGAATTGTGCTTGCTGTCCCTCTCTTCAGGGCTCTGTTTGTTGACGCAAAATACTAGCCAAAATATTAGTCTTCTGCATGGTTTGCTTCAGACTAAGACTATATTATGGCAACACTGAACCAACAATATGATGCTTCAATCCCTGAAGGACAGCACCTTGCAGGTAGATAACATAGCACACTGGAACTGCTGAAGTTGGGGATGGGAGTAACACTTATGGGAGAGAAGAATGAGGTAGGCAAAGGGGAGAATGGCAGGAAAGTGGGCAGCAGAGGAAGATGACAAAGGAAATTAAGGGAATAAGAAAAGTGGGGGGAAGATTTATAAATGGCTAAAAGGACAGCAAAAGAAAAGAGACTAGAGATAACAGTTCCCTAGTCTCCAAGACTCTGGGACAGGGATTGTGTCTTTGTGCGTGTTTGTACTATATCTAACACAATGGGGCCCCAATCCTGAGTGTAATATAAATAATAAAATGATTAAAAAAAAAGAACATAAAACAGCACGAAAAAAAATTACCCAGTACATTTGGGGCAGAGTCTGCTCTTCCCCTGGAGTAAATCCATACAAGTCAGTGGAGCTGCAAAGCTGTATTACTAGTGTAAATCAGATTAAAATCATGCCCACAAATCTCTAACGGCCCCAGAACTTTGGGGATTTATTTAAGAATGTAGAACACACAAACCAATTGTCTTTAAACATTCCCTCCAGGTCCCAGTCAGCTTTCTTCCCCCCCAGAATTAAGACCATTAGCAGGAGAGAAGAGGCTAATCCCACCCTTTGACCGTGGATGGCTCTGGAACGGACTTCACAAATTCCAAGCCACAGTTGTGGCTCCTCCTCTTCTATTCTCAAGTTAATTGCTCACACTATCGTTTTTTTCAGACAAAGGGCCAAATTTTCTGGTACAGTAGCTTGGCCCCACTGCATTGAAATCAATGGAGTTATGCCATTTTATAGCATCAGAGAACTCACCCCTCAGTTCACTGACTCCCAAAGTCACTTAACTTGCTATTCTTTAAATATAGCAAGAGATGTTAAGAGTAACAAGAAGGGTTTCATCAGGTATGTTAGCAACAAGAAGAAAGTCAAGGAAAGTGTGGGCCCCTTACTGAATGAGGGAGGAAACTTAGTGACAGAGGATGTGAAAAAGCTAATGTACGCAATGCTTTTTTTGCCTGCGTCTTCACGAACAAGGTCAGTTCTCAGACTGCTGCACTGGGAGGCACAGCACTCTGTGGAGAAAGAAGTATTCAGGACTATTTAGAAACGCTGGATGAGCACAGTCCATGGGGTCGGATGTGCTGCATCCGAGAGTGCTAAAGCAGTTAGTGGATGTGATTGCAGAGCCTTTGGCCATTATCTTTGAAAACTCATGGCGATCAAGGGAGGTCCCGGACGACTGGAAAAAGGCTAATGTAGTGCCCATCTTTAAAAAAGGGAAGAAGAAAGATCCAGGGAACTACAGGCCAGTCAGCCTCATCTCAGTCCTTGGAAAAATCATGGAGCAGGTCCTCAAGTAATCAATTCTAAAGCACTTAGAGGAGAGGAAAGTGATCAGGAACAGTCAGCATGATTCCCAAGGGCAAGTCATGCCTGACTAACGCTAATTGCCGTTCTATGATGAGATAATGGCTTGTGGATGAGGGGAAAGCGAACCGTATTATTGCTTGACTTTAGGCAAAGTTTTGATCAGTACACGTATTCTGGCAGCAAGTGTAAGAAGTAATGGGCTGATAAGGACATAAGGGGGATAGAAGCGGCTAGATTGTCCAGGCTCAACGTGTAGTGATCAATGCTCATGTGTTAGTTGGCAGCCAGATCAGGGGAGTGTCAAGGGTCAGTCTGGGGCCGGTTTTGTCAATATTTCATTAAACGATCTAGAGGATCGGTGTGGACTGCACTTCATGGGACTTTGCAGATGACATTCAAACTGGGAAGGAGTGGTAATATGCTGGAGGGTAAGGGAAGGAAATACAGAGCGACTAGTCAAATTAAGGATCGGGCCAAAAGACATCTGATGAGGGTTCAACAAGGACAACTGGAGAGTCCTGCACTTAAGATGGAAGAATCCATGCACTGCTAAGAACTAGTCACCGCATGACTAGGCAGAGTTCTGCAGCAAGGACCAGGGTAATCAGTGGAACGAGAAGCTGGATATAGTCAAGTGTGCCTGTTGCAAGAAGGCTAAGAGCATTTTGGGCTGTATAAGTAGCGGGCATTGGCAGCAGATCGAGGATGTGATCATGTCCCTCTATTTGACACTGGTGAGGGCTCATCTGGAGTAACTGTATAGGATTGAGCCCAACACAGAAAGATGTAAAAAATCTGGGGAAAAGGGGAAGAAAGGGGAGAAGAGTCAAGGAGGGCAACAAAGTGATTAATGGCTGGAGCATCATGACTACGAGAGAGGCTGAGGGACTGGGATTTGGTTTAGTCTGCAGAAGAGAGAATGAGGGGGATTTTGATAGCTGCTTTCCAGTAACCTGAAGGGTGGTTCCAAAGGGATGGATCTACGAACGGGTCGCAGTGGTACCAGATGAAAGAAAAGGGAATATGGTGTCAAGTTGCAATGGGGGATGTTTAGGTTGGATATTAGGAAAAACTTTTTCACTAGGAGGGTGGTGAAGCACTGGAATGGGTTATCTAGGGAGGTGGTGGAATCTCCTTCCTTAGAGGTTTTTTAAGTCACTCTTGACAAAGCCCTGGCTGGGACGATTTAGTTGGGGATTGGTCCTGCCTTGCGCAGGGAGTTGGACTAGATGACCTCCTGAGGTCCCTGCCAACCCTGATATTCTATGATTCTATGGAGCCTGAGTCAGTTGACCCAGGCTCTGAGACTCACTGCCGTGGGGGGTTTTTTTTTTTTTTGTTGTTTTTTTTGGTACGCATATAAAGCTCCAGTTTGAAGAAAAGTTTCCTTCTCACTTTGCACTTTCCAGCTGCTGCTTCTTGCTATTCCCCAGACCTCAGGACAACATCTTCATTCTTCATGAGGGGTGGTAATTCCTGATCCTCCAATAAGTGCTTCCACTGAACTCCACGAAATCCTAACCATCCCCATGTTCCAGTCCCTCAGCAACAACACCTCTCACCAGCTATAGACAAGAAGCTCTGCCTCCAGAATACACAGGTCTATCACTGGGTGGGGTGACAGAAGTGAATATGGAAAAAAGTAATCACTTCAGCTAATGTAATAACTTAATTCACACACTTTGGGCTGACGTTTAACTTTAAAATGTTGGCTCTGAATTGTCATTCTCGGTGAATGACTATCCTGCTTTTATACTTTCTTAAGAGGAAATTCCTGTGGTTGGACTCTCAAGGGGCATCTGATTTCTAATTTTCTTGTGCATTCTTTGCTGGATTTTAGAGCCTGATCCAAAGCCTGCTGAAATCACTAGCTTTTATTGGCACCTATGAATTTTGGCCCAGGCCCACAGCTGGGACCGTTAAACCTAAATAAAACAGACAAATGAAAAGAAAATTTCTATGCTGCCACTAATCTAGAGGTCACTAGATCTGGTAGTTTACGAAAGACTGACACAGGTGTCACTAGGAATGTCTGTGGATTCCGCTAGTTATGTTACAGCTCAGATACCAAGGTAATGAGGTACCAGGCCTGAATGGAGTACTTATGTGGCAAACATTCTAGAAAATCACTTTAACAACCAGCTCCAGGGGCACATGTAATGCCGAACAAATTGCTACAGTGCTCTGTCTGCTATGTCTTTCATGAATTTTTGTTTGGAGAGGTGCATTTTTTTTTCCCCAAAGGAAAAAATCTCCCCAGGGGACCTATTTTCTTTTCCTCCTGTAACCTTGGCGTGCACACACCAGAAAAATTAATAAAAATAGCTAGAGAATCTACAGCTGTTGTTAATTTCCAAAGTACTTAACCTTGCCCATTTAATGACAGAACAATATGATTCGATTTCAGTCCTGGCAAGATATTGTACTTCCAAGCAGATATTTCAGTCAGAGTGAATGCCAAAAGCAAGCAATGAATCTGAGTTTCAAGGAGAAGGACAAGAGGACAGATTGGCATGATCAAGACCACTGAATGTCATCTTGAACTTTTCTGCCTGTCTTTTCATTCTTATTTAAACAGTCAATCACCTGTTGACTATATCAGGCTCGCTGACTTCTTAGCAAGTAAAGCAGAAAAATGTGTTTAATGAGAGCTCACAAACTGCGAAACATTTTTACAGTTGAAGAGCAGATTTTTCTGTTTGAAGTGCTGAAATGTGTAACACAATTTCCCCATCCCTCAAATAAAGCTCAGGTTCAAATTTGTCATTGGTGTGTATTTTGTTCTAGCTGAGTACAGAACAAGATCACTGTAAATTCCAGTAGCTATTTCTAATTAACAAAAAGTGTCCCAGTCAAACTTTGTAAATAGTAGCCAAAGAAGCAAAATGCTTTAGGATTAGCTAAGAAGGATGTGACACCAAAAGTACTTACCTGTGCAGGCCCTAAGTAATATTTTGCTGGACCCAGGACATACCCATAACATGGGCCCCCATCTTAATCCACCCACCTACTTAAAGAAAGAAAACATTTTATTTCTCAAATGGCACAGATAGGCCTTATCACTTTACGTTTCTGGCCTTTGTCATTGAAAAATCATGCATGATCTCACTAAAGTCAATGTTTCTTGTGAGTTCACATTCAATAGACAAAACAGCAAGATAACTTAAGCATTCCTGTGCCATAGAAGATCATCTGTAGTTTTTGATGAGTGCCAGCTTGATGAAATTTCTTTCGGCTTCTGCTCACTGGCAATGTGCAAAAAATTCGTAGGACTATGCACACTTCACTGAAAATTAGTCAAATTTTTTGTTGTAAATCTCAGTAACTAGTGGTGGCAGTTTTCCAAAAGTAGTCTTGAAGATTTTT
Organism: Chelonoidis abingdonii; assembly: GCF_003597395.2. Taxonomy (NCBI): domain Eukaryota; kingdom Metazoa; phylum Chordata; order Testudines; family Testudinidae; genus Chelonoidis; species Chelonoidis abingdonii. Next base: position 100,674,299 of record NC_133770.1, on the reverse strand, counting down.
TTCAGATTCAGCATTTCATATGGAAAGTTTTCCGAAAGAATCTGAAGATACTTGAGAACCAGATATTTGAATAGTTCCTTCAGTTCCTCAGGCTCCAGGGTGACATAAAACAAATGGAACGTAAAACAAATGGACTAAATGGAACATAAAACAAATGTCATTGGTTCTTTGAATAAGCACTACAATTTTAAGATAACATCGTCCAAATCTGCATAGAACACATTCCTTCTGAATACCCTCTTTCATCTTCAGAGATGACAGAATATGAATCCTCAGAGTCTCTCACCATTAAATCTTTCCTATGTCCTCTTCTGTAGTAATTGTGGCAAAATTCCCAAACCTTCTGCCACAATGCACGCTGTGAATAGAATCATAGGCCACTGATGTCAAAGTTGCTTTAATTCTTCAATAATATCAGCCCTGAGAGCGGACTCTGAATCAAGAGAGATTCTTGATATTACTTCAATTCTAAAACTGCTTCTGATTGGCTCAGGTAAATCTTGAGACCTCTGGACACAGCATAGTCGCATAGGTATAAACATACTCACTGAGATTATACAAACAACATTTAGTCAAACTCAAACATCCACAATTTAGCCTGAATTTTTTTTCACACGGTGATGGGCTTGTGGCCCTCTGGCTGGACCCCATTCCCCCTCGCTCCTTTAGTTGGGGGCCTGTACTTGTGACATTTCCAGCATCATTACCAACCACCAGGGACTGCCTTATACTTAACTGATTACAGACAGGCAATGCAGAATTAATAGTGGACAGCCAATGCTTATAGATACACAGAGAGAGAGAGCAAGCGAGCAGGTATCCATCCAAAGGCAGCAACTAAGTGAAAAATTATAGCTTCATTTATGCATAGAAAATTAAATGATGCAGAAATGAAACAGAAGTCAAGAAATAAATAATTTTAATAAGGAACTGTAGGGCCCACTCTGCAAACCCTAACTAAGTCAAGGACTTCAATGGTACTACTCACATGAGTAAAGACTACTCGCCTGAGTATGGGTTTGCAGGATCCAAACTACACTGTATGTAATATTTAGTACAAAAATTCCATTCTCTTCTTTCTGAGGGGCCATCTGCATTATGTTTCTAACCACAATTTGATTCCATCCCCACCGCCAAGACAAAAACAGCAGTAAAGCACAGACAGGGCACTACCACGTTTGAACACAGTGCTACAGCATGGTACATTGTGCTGTACAAACAAGACCTAAATTACTCTCAGACCTAGGCACAGTCTCTGCTAGCAAATGGGCCATCGATTTATAGACACATTCATTACCCAATCCAAGAGGGGGCAATCAAGCATTCTCCTTCGAGTGCTGAATGGGGCTTGGCTCTGCCTATCCTAGTAGTTAGTCTTTCCACTAATTTACATTTAACTGCAGTTGAAGGCCATGGGGATTCAGCAGGATAATCATATGTAACGCATGTTGTCAAACACAGCCCCCATCTTGAGTTGACATAGGTTAGGCTCTGTTTAAACTACAGCTTGAACTGTGAAAGACTCAACAAAACTAATTGTTTTGACAGCTTTCCTGTCCAGCATGAACAGGATCCATTTGGTGTTTGTTTTCCAAACAACAGAACTAGCTGAAACAGTACCATACTCTCCCTGGGGCAGTCTGTACCATGATTTTTGAACAAGTTTGTAACATGATTTGTGACTGTACTAGATGGGGGTGCAATCACCCTACGCTGCAACTATGTGTGAAAATGATTTCAAACATGACTTCATCTTAGATGGTGGGCAGGGCTTTAGGTGAGACAATCTTCCTCATACCCGCACACAGGAAACATTTTTAGAGCCGCCCATGGATATAAAATTCGATCCGCAATCTGCAAAAACGATCCACGGATTTGCAGGGCTCTGTACATTTTTACTAATGCAATTGGAAAGTTTCAAAGCAGCATAAGAAAATGAAAAAGCAACATGGGTAGAAATGAGAAATGTTTTCAAACTACCATTGTGGACACTGCCTCAGTACAGAAACAGCCTGATCCCAAACCCACTCAAATCTATTGGAGTCTTTCCACTAATTTCACTAGGTTTTGGCTTCAGCCCTAACACTTTCCTCTCAATGAAGGAGCACAACTGGCAACGCTTTTGCTACCAGGAAGATAGAGTGACATGATAAGTTAAAAAAAGCAACAATCAATCACTCTTGCCGACTGTCCACCTCTAACCGTTTCTTCTTTAATATTTCAAATATTAATTATTTAAATACCTGTCAATGGGTCATAAGTCAGGTGCTGCAGATGATAGTTGAACTGCAGGCCTAACTAAAAGGAGGAAAACCATTGTAACTAAGAAGAATGGAAGCTCTGAAGGCAGGGGAAACCTCTTTTAGGTTATGCATAAATAAGATTTCAGGTAGCCTTGAAGCTGACAAACAAAGCAAGCAGCTTCTTGAGGTTCTGTGCAGTTAAGAGCCCTGCAGTTCCACATATGCTATGCAACTCAGGAATCAACCCCCTTTTCCCCCTCTAGCAATAAGAACAACCACCAGACACTGTCATGCAGCAGTTGGGTGACAGTGGTTGTGGAAAAGCCTGACCTAATTTCCTCTCTCTAGCAACCTTAAAAATGGTAAGAGCTGCCTTGAGTGTGTGTCCCAGGGCAAGATTTGTCTCAGGGGAATGGTCTGTTATGTTTTCATTTTAATAATGTGTAACCCTTCTGCCCCTCTGAGTTGGCAGCAAAAAGGGCCGGGTTCAGTAAACAGGGGTTCTGTTTCAGTAACACACCACATAACCGGCCCGAGCTCCCACCCAGTGACCTGGGACACTTACATACCACACCCTTCTGGGTGCCTCTAGGAGGCAATACTTCCCCTCTCGCAAGCACGGAGTCTGAGTGTAGCAAAATCTTTTTAATAAAGGAAGGAATCAATGCAGCATCCCATTGGAGAAACACTAGCAAACAGGAGTTATAACCCAAACCATAACACGACCCAAGTACATTTGTCATGGCTTTTCCCTTAGAGTTATGTCTATCACTCAAAGTCCAAG